>NW_006793703.1:0-24435 GCF_000442215.2 Lipotes vexillifer | reverse complement strand
AAAAAAAAAAACAATCCGCCTGCCAATGCAGGAGACACGGGTTTGAGCCCTGGTCCGGGAAGATCCCACATGCTGCAGAGCAACTAAGCCCGTGCACCACAACTACTGAGCCTGTGCCCTAAAGCCTTGGAGCCACAGCTACTGAAGCCCGTGCGCCTAGAGCCCGTGCTCCGCAACAACAGAAGCCACCGCAATGAGAAGCCCGTGCACAGCAACGAAGACCCAACGCAGCCATAAATAAATAAAGAAAGACAATAGGGGGCTTCCCTGGTGGCGCAGTGGTTGAGAGTCCTCCTACCGATGCAGGGGACGCGGGTTCGTGCCCCGGTCCCGGAAGATCCCACACGCCGCGGAGCGGTTGGGCCCGTGAGCCATGGCCGCTGGGCCCGCGCGTCCGGAGCCTGTGCTCCGCAACGGGAGAGACCACAGCAGTGAGAGGCCCGCGTACTGCAAAAAACAAACAAAAAAAAAGACAATAGGGAAGCAGAGCTCACCACTGCAAACTGCAAAAGGCCAGCACAGGTTGCAAGCGTCCCAATGCAAACAAAAACAAAACAACAACCAACAGAAAGAGTCTAAGTACTATGTCACCCAAAGAAAACCCATTTACCAGCCGCACTAGACCTCAATAAACAATACCATCACAGGCATTAAATAAAAAGAACTATATTTTTTAAAATAAGTACATAAACAGATGCAAACTAGTTCCTAGGCATTTCTAAGAGGTCTGGAGGAAAAGTTCCTGAAAAAGTACTATACGAAATGAAGTTTCATTAAATACTCTGTAAAATACTGCAAAATCAGAAAGACCATCAGCGCTGAGATACCTAGTTCACCTTCGCGCCACAACTTCATTTTAGCACATCTGGTTACCTTATTCTTCCTCTCTGAGCAAAGGCAACCCAAAATTTGACCCATGACCATTAATCTTCTGAGATATTTTTTAAAATATGAAGCACTGATAGACTTCTACTGCTGGAACGGATTAAATAACAGGAAATAGATTTACCCTCCCATCTGAAACAACAAACAGAACGGGTTTCAAAACCTTGGACATGAAAGCTGTTCGAATTTGCAGAGCAGAGTCCCGGAGAGGAGAGAGCTACCCAAAGCACGCTGGTGATCTGTGGAGGAGCTCCCTGGAGTCTTCCCCTGAGCATGCGTGGTAGAAAACTACTCAAGGCCACAAAAAGAACCACCTGAAAGCACTGCGAGAACAATTATCTGAAATCACACACAGCCAGAGTGAAAAATCTCATCACTCACAGAGCACTGGATGGAGTACTCAGAAGGATTTTGCCATAGTACTGAGACAAAATGGCCTAAACTAACGTTGCTCTGCTCCCAATTAGCAAAATTTAAAACAGGACCTTAAAGGGCCACACTGTTTCCAAGTAACAACCACATCCTAGAACAATGCTCAAGAATATTTATAGGAAAAGAAAGATATCCAATATCAGTACCCAACAAGGTAAAATTCACAAAATCTAGCATCCAAAAAGTGGCAAGGCACACGGGGGCAGGGGGCGGGGAATTAATCAACCAAAACTAACCCCCAAATGACGACAGATGATAAAATTAGCAAAGAAGAACATTTAAACAGTTATAACACCTGTATTCCATATGTTCAAGAAGCTATAGGAAAGACTGAAGATATTTTTTTAAATACCCAAATCAAACTTCTTAGAAAGCAAAACCACAATCTAATAAAAATTACATTACATGGAATTAACAGCAGATTAGGAACTGCAGAAAAGATTAGTGAACTTTAACACACAGCAACAGAAACTATACCAAAAAATAAAAACCCACCAAGAAAAAAAAATAAAAGGGGGCGGGGGGAGAACATCAGCGTTCAGTGAGCTGTGGGACAACTTGAAGTGTCTTAAACTACTTAAAGTTAAATCTGACAAACAATACGTGGACTTACACATTGAAATCTACAAAAAAATTGCTGCGAGGAGTTAAGTGGAGAGAGATACCCTGTTCATGGATCGGAAAACTCATATTGTTAAGACGTCAATTATCCCATATTAATCAGGACATTCAATGCAATCCCAACCAACATCCCAGCGGGTTTTATTCTAGAAATTGATTAGCTAATTCTAAAATTGATATGGAAATGCAAAGGACCTAGAATGGCCAAAAAAACTTTAAAAAGGAGAACAGAGTTGGAAAGCTTACACTATCTGTCTCCAAGACTTATAAAAGCAGTAATCAAGACTGTGTAGAATTGTCATTAAGATAAACAGATGAATGGAACACACTAGAGAGTCAAGAAATATTGATAGCTCCACACTGGCCACCTGATTTTTGACACAGGTGCCAAAGAAATTCAGTGAAAAAAGAAGTCTTTTAAACAAATGGTGTTGGAACCACAGGATATCCTTACAAAAAAACTGAACTGGAAAAAAATTGACAGGGATGCTGGAAGTGTTCTCTATCTTGACACGATTAATGGTTACGCAGGCAAAAATTCATTAAGCCATATACTTAATATGTGTGCACTTTACTATATGTATGTATACCTTAAAAATGGAGACATTAAGTTATTGTGTTAAGTTTAGCACACAGAGTAAGATCCCATATTTATCTTTTAAAATATTTCTACCTATCCATCCAACATCTCATAGAGAGACAGAGACACACAGAGAGAGACCTAAAATTAGGCTCACCTAATATCAATGATGGTAACTTATGGAAGATAAAGTTTGGAAAAATACTTTTTACTTTCATTTTCACATTTATCTGCATTTCCATTGTTTGAATGCTTTATAATGAGTATGTACTATTTTTATAATAATGCAACGATTTTTAAAAGCTGAAAGCAAAGTAACAATGGTTAATTCTGGGTGAATATGAGTAACTTATATTTCCTTCTCTGTAATTTTCTACCACTTTAAAAATATTCATACAAAGATATTTATATTATTTTGTTATGCTAAAAAAAGTGTTAACTTTGTTATAATTATAACTGTTAAGCCCTGTAGGTACCTGGACAGGATCCACACAAAAACCTTAAAAACAAAAACAGTATTTTGGGAAACAGGAATTTTGGACAATGTTTCTCTTTGATGACTTTTTTTTAAACAAGTCTATGTGATATGATTTTTATAAAGGAAAATGGGAAAAGTTACAATGACAAGTGTGCATGGAAAGAGAACAAAAGGCATAGAATGTTGGTGAAGATCTCACATACATCCAACAATGGAGAAAAGATAATCTTTTCAACAAATGGTGTGAAAACAACTGGACAGTCACCAAAAAAAAAATCAATCTAGACAGAGATCTTACAGCCTTCACAAAAATTAATTCAAAATGAGTATGAGACCTAAATATCAAACACCTAGAAGTTAGCATAAGAGAAAATTGAGATGACCTTGGGTACAGCAATGACTTTTTAGCTACACACCATCCGTGAAAGAAACAAGTGATAAGCTGGATTTTACTAAGATAAAAAACTTCTGCTCTGGACAAGACGAATTCTCTGCCTAGAGAATAAGAAGAAAAGCCACAGACCAGGAAAAAATATTTTCGAATCACATATATCTACATACATGCAACAGCACTGTCTAAATGACATGGGGCAAACACTTCCCTCTTAATCATGCAGTAGAGGAGACTTAACAGAGACAATCATCAAAAATACTCGGTTTCTGGCAAGAGCACAGGAAAACTGGTACTCTAATACACCACTTGTGGGGACGTCAATTACCGTCTTTCTGGAGGACATTTTGGCTCTGTCAAAACACAAAATGCACATATACTCTAAATCAGCTATTCTCTTGCCACTGCCATGGACTTACTTACACCATGGATATACTGCCCAATGTACAAGAACGCTCATTGCAACATATTTTTAACAGAACAAAAAAATAAAACCAAAAGTATATATTAAAAAGTGGGGGGGTATGGGCCACCAATTAAATAGACTATGGTGTATCCATGTGACAGAATACTACCTAGCCACTAAAAACAATAACATCAACGTGTGCTTCTAGAAAAGATCTCCAAGATAAAGAAAAACAAATGAACAAAGGTTCAAAAGTGCACATAGTATGATCCCATTTGTTTAAAGCACATAGAATATATCATTTTTATGAATAACCCTTAAGTGCATATAAACTCATAAACAATATTAGATATTAATACATTAAAGAATATATATTATTTTGTTTAAAGATTATACATTCATATACTTAAATACAGTCTTATATTTCCCTCAGGACACTTAAAAGGGGTATGTTTCAGGAGAGAGACGAACGGGGGAAAAGTCTACTTTTTATTTTGTACCTCTTGAAATATCTGAAATTTCTAAATATGTAACTAATTTTTTTAAATTATGCATATAATTTTAGAAAATCACATATATAATTTTTTAATGGCAACGAGGGTTATCTAGGCAAAGAGACCATGGTCCCTTCGGTTTGCTAGTTTATAGTCTTTTTTTATTTAATAAATGTTTTACATTTTATGTCTGTTCATATTTTACATGTTTCATATACACACATAGCATAGATATATTTAAATCTAGCTTCTTTAGCTGAGTCTCAAATTATCAAAGAATTACCATCTTAAGTCAGCTATACAAGGTTTCTTAGTTACAAAGAGAACATTCTGACAACTGGCATCAAACATTCTAGTCAACATAGCAAGGATATTTCTGACGGAAAATTATATCCTGGTTGCTATCTGGCAAACTTACTCAAATCAACTTTCTAACCAGAGAAGCTGGGGCTCCTGGAAAGGAGGAAATGAACATTTGGGTGCCTTCTCTGTGCCAAACTGTGAGGCACTTTTACATACTCTTATTTAATTTTTCGAAAACCCAGAGCACATTGTATGATTATCCCATTTTACAAATGACAAACTAAGACACAGGGGTTTTTAAGTAATGAGTCCAAGGTCACTTTGCATGGATAATACAGTAAGTCTCTACTACCTATTCCGAACCTCCCACTGAAGACTCTGACAACATTTATCTATAAGAAATGGCTTGGAAAAAACCTGATTGTTATCACCCCAAATTAAAATTATATACCTCAAAGTCTTTAAGAAATTTCAATGCTAAAAATTACACGAGGTTAGAAACTTAGACATGGGTTCCCAAGGTATCAATTCTGTGCGTTTAGCCAGAAAAATGGGAATTCTTTTGCCCCTTACATCCATATATGCTTCCAGATGCCCCAGGGCTTCCAGAAAGTTTATACGGGTTTAGTTTCCAGATATACCAACAGTAATTTTCAAACAGTACTGCATCACTAGCGTCAAGACTCCCCAGGGTACAAAGGGAGCTGGAAATCCTAAAGGCCATTATGAGACAGGCTCAGATGGAGAGAGGAGTTAGTGCTGTAAAAACAACACTAATCCCCTAACGACTCCGAGGACTCTGCTCTGAACAGTGACCACACTCCCTTCCTGCCACACTCTGTGGCATGGACCTCAAAGCTGTTTGTTCAAAGTTCTGATCAAAACGTGGACTCCTTCAACAAAGTTTACTTTGAATTAAATACAGGGCTGACCAAAATACTCTGAGGAGGAAGGAGATTTAACAGGTGTCTACCATAAAAGATTTACCAAGTTTTTGAAATTCCAACTTCTGTGAAGACATAAAAGTTGATGACAATGTGAGCCTTTAACTGCCTTCAAACCTCCTTGACATCTGTGAGCAGAGTCTGTCCACAAAAGCTCAGCTCCGAGGTTTCAATGAGGTCTCCTCAAGTCACAGCCCAAGTATGTCTTCCAAATTAAACCAGCTATTAAAGGCCAACTTATAAAGAGAGTCACATGTAATTGGGAAGTAAATCACCTAACAGTAAGTGGTAGACACATTTCCCAATTAAAAACCTGACAAGACCTCACAAAAATAAAATAGCAACTCCAAAATGCCATCTTGCTTGTTTCCTGTTTAGAAGGGCTGCCTGCCCCAACTTCACACCAAACAAAAGGTTGGGGCGGGGGGTGAATCAACATAAAAGTAGGAAAATGCTGTGTGGGTACCTGTGTGTGTCCAAATAGTACATCAGCAGGTAATTAGGACTCTGTCCACCCAATTAGTTCCATTTTAAAGGGCCAGGGGCAAGACTTAAAACCAAAAGCTGTGGTTAGCAGCAGCCTCCAAAAGACGCAGTCCCAAACACCATGCGTCCCCTCATCAAAGCACCGCATCACAACAGAACAACCTCTTCTGCAAAACCCCATAGTCCACCTTTGAAACATCTGACCCTCCTGAAATATTTTTATTCAGCATTTTATAAATGGTTAAGAATTTCATTTATGAGTCTCAAGGCACTTAAATAACCCATCCACCAAATGTTAACACTTCCATTACAATTACACTATACTTCTTTAAATCATTTTGACTTTTAAATGCTTTAAAGTGGACTATCCCTCTAACAAATTAGTCATCACTTAGCTATTTGGTACCATGGCTGCAAACAGTGATGAGATTTGGTTATTCCCCATATATATTCCTACCCTGTCCTCAGGTCAAACCCTTATCCACCTATTGTCTTTTTTCCATTTAAAAGATGCTTGTAACAATAAATGCTGTTTATTGCTAATAGGATGAATATGAAAATATAGTGTTATGCTAATACATAATGTAGTATAGAAATGGCACTTGTTACACATCAGAACGGAATTGAAGGAGAATTTTTAACATTCACTATTCAAAAAGGAAAAACAACTGCTCGTTGATAGAAAAAGATAAAGCTAAACTATTCAAACTTTTCAAAGGACAGTGGACTCTATCACTAACAAGTAATTTATTTTGTGACAAAATGACAGGTCCAAGGAAACACGGAAGAGAACTGGCACGTACCAGATACATCTTCAGGGATGCTCAGATTTTATAAACATGAGCCTAAAATGGTTTTCCTCTTTGAGGCTTGTTGCCAAAGCAACCAGGAAAGCTACAATCTTTGAGAATTTGAAGTAGAGGTTAAGGATAAGAGGAGGTAATCATGAATACAATGTTGCAAGAAGGGTAACACAAAGAATACAAATTGAACAGATAGACAAAGCAGCAACTTCAGAGTCAGAACAATTTACTAACAAGAGATATGCATCCTCCGTTCTTTTTATTTTCATTTTATTGAAATGGCTTTGAAAGGGTTCTCCACCCTTATAATTTATTTCACTTAAAGAAAAAAGAGCCTCTAAAAGGTCGACCACTCCTACTCCCACCATATATAGTCTGGGAAAATGATATGCATAGAGGATAACGTGAAATTTGTTTTGTTTTGTTTTTTTAAAGACTAGATGGGAATAGGAAGGCAGAACAAAAATCAAACACGGATGTGTGCTTTCAAACCCACAGCCCTTCTACCAGCTCACTACAGGCTCTTGTATTTGAGGCTGTGGCCATTCACAGGTGGCTGGAGGTGTCCAACGTGTGAGAACACAGTCTGCAACTCGTGACAGGAGTCTCCGGACTTCAGGGCCTGACACCCAGAAGCCCAGGGAACAAGATGCCTTCCACAGTGAGCGGTGCTGAAGGCAATCAATCAGTAAATGTATGAATAAGTGAACACACCTGGCTTTCTCTACCAAGTCCCAAACAGTGTGCTTTTAGGGCCCCGGGACCCTAATGCGAAGCTCTGGCCCTAAATTAGGAAAACACTGCGAGACCGGGCTCCTCCCTCTAGCCCAACCCCAGAGAAAAAGGCAGAACTGCGGGGGCCCTTGGGAGGGGCTGAGGGGAGGCAAGGAGGGAAGGGAGGGGTCAGCAGGGTAGAACCCAGCTAACCCTTCTCCCTTCCGAAGCGGAGGTCGAGCCGCTGCCCCCGTCCCCTGACCCTGCCTCCCTCACCTGATCACAGAGATGAGCAGCCCCGAGGGGTCTTTGCTTTTGCTGACTGTGCTTCTGTATTTCCCACCAGCTCCTTCTGCCGCCATCTTGGTACCAGGTGGAGAGCGGCTGAGCCAGAAGGAACGGAGGGTAAACTCTGTAATTGACCTATGGAGAGTGCACCAATGGGAGAAGAGAAGTCCAGAGTCACGGAACTGGATAATCCAATCGGTAAAGGAAGGAGGCGGGACTGAAGCAGCAAGTTTCGAGGGCCGACGCGCGCTCTAAGCATTCTGGGTACTGTAGTTTTCTTCCGCGTTTCCCGGGCGCGCAGAAAAACTGATCTAGTTGAGACTTGGTGAAATCTCCTAATGTCTTCATTTATATTTATTCTGATCGTGGGTTTTTTCCCAGTTTCCTTGTTTTTAGAATTTTATTACTTTTTAAATCAAATTTATCTGACATTGCCAAAGTGCGTATGTGGGGTATTTAAGTAGGGTCGGTGCTTGATGTCTATATACAAAGTTTTTACTTTAAACACAGGTGGTTAAGAAAAATCCAATAAAATGCGAAAATGAATAGACACAGAAATGCTTTTCTTTAGTATTCTCTAAAACTAAATGTTTATACATTCGTTTAATGCGTGAATTCGATTATTTTGACATTTCCAGATAATCCTAAAAAACATGCAAGCAGGAACACACAAATGGATATTGATAAAGAAAAGACAGAAAAACCGAAAAGCAACACTGACCAGATTGCAGATTCCTTTTCTTCCCAAGCTAAATAAAATATAGTTGGCAATGATGCACAGTTGTGCTTTATTAATATTTTTACTGTTAAATTTTCATATGTCCTGCATTCAGCTCTACTGGCTTAGTCACTGATTCAGCAGATGAACTAAAAAAAACCATCAGAGTAAGAATAGAAAGTGCATAAATCGAGGAACAAGAAGAAAAATAAATATTGAAAAGGAGGGAAGGCAGTGAGTGATCTCCTTAGTAGAGGTAGAGATTAAAGAACTTCAGAGACGGATAGAAAGCAAACTCAGAGGTCCTGGAGTTACGAAATAGCAAGCACAGAGAATGTCCACTGCTTTGATTAGGCAGATATAAGCTGGTAGAGGTTCACAGCAATTTTTTTAAAATAAGTTGGAAATATATATATATTTTTTTCTTTTAGTGTTCCTTGCCTTTGGCCCAATAATTCCAGTCCTAGGGACTTTGATCCTAAAGAAACAGAGATACAGAAAAAATACTGAAAATTTTAAAACAGAAGTATTAAATAAATTATGGAATGTCCACAAGAGGATAGATATATTATAACATATAGCCATTGGAAATCACAATTTTAGTGAGTTTTAATGAAGAGAAGATGTTCATGATGTAAGTGCAAAAAGCAGACTATAAAATTAAAGAACTTATATATATATATGTACATATATATATATATATATATATATACACACGGAGAGAGAGAGAGGTAATTGGGCCTAGTGGCTAAGGATGCAGGCAGTAGGGAAAAAAACACATGATCACCTCAGTTGATACAGAAAGAGCTTTTGACAGAATCCAACAACCTTTTCATAATGAAACACTCAGAAAACTAGAAATAGAAGGGAATTTATTCAGTGTGATAAAGGATGTTTATTAAAAACCCACAGCTAATACTCAATGGTGAAAAACTGAAAGCTTTCCAGCTATGATCAGGTACAAGACAATGATGTCCATTTTGCCACTTGTACTCAACAAAGATCTGGAAATTCTAGCCAGAACAATTAGGCCAAAAAAAAAAAAAAAAAGAATGAAAGGCATTCAAATTAGAAAGGAAGAAGTAAAACCATCTCTATTTGTAGACAACATGGTTGTACATATGGAAATCCTAAAGAAATTTTTAAAAACTATTAGAGCTAATAAATGAATTCAGCAAGGTTGCAGGACACAATAGCAAGACAAAAATATCAATAGTGCTTTTAGACACTAGCAATAAACAATCCAAACAGGAAATTAACAAAACAATTCCATTTACAATAGCATCAAAAAGGATAAAATATTTAGGAATAAATTTAACCAAGGAAGTGAAAGACTTATACACTTAAAACTACAAAACTTTGCTGAAAGAAATTAAAGAAGACCTAAATAAATGGAAAGACATCCTGTGTTCATGGACTGGAAGACTTAATATCATTAAGATGTCAATACTCCCTAAAGCTATCTACAGATTCAATGCAATCCTTATGGAAATTTCAATGGTCTTGTTGCAGAATTAGAAAAACTGATCCTAAAATTTATATGGTATTGCAAGGAATCCCACATAGCCAAAACAATCTTGAAAAAAATAGCAAGTTTGGAGGACACAGACTTCTTGACTTCAGAACTTACCAAAAAGCTACAGTAATCAAAAGTGTGGTACTTGCAAAAACATAAGCACATAGATAAATGGAATACAGTTGTAAGTCCAGAAATAAACCCATACATCTATAATCAACTGACTTTTTACAAGGGTGCCAATATTATTCAATGGGAGAAGAATAGTCTCTCCAACAAATGATGCTAGAAAAGCTGGATATCCACATGCAAAAGAATGAAGTTGGACACTGTCTTAGTCCGTCCACAGATTGGGTAGCTTATAAACCACAGAAATTTATTTCTCACAGTTCTGAATCTTAGGAAGTCCAAGATCAAGGTGTCATCATGGTTGTTCCATGGGGAATGCCCTCTTCCTAGTTCTTAGCCAGCACCTTCTCATTGGGCCCTCACATGGTGGAAGAGGCTAGGGATCTCTGTGAGGTGTCATTTATGAGAACACTAATCCCTAATCACCTCCAAAAGCCCCCACCTTCTAATATCATCACCGTTGAGGGTTAGGAGTCAACATATGAATTTGGGGAGCGGGGAGGATACCACCCGTTCAGACCTTGAACCACACATCAAATTTAACTCAAAATGCATCAAAGACCTAAATGTAAGAGATAAAACTCTTAGAAGAAAACATAGGGGGTAAATCCTTATGACCTTAGATTTGGCAGTGGATTCTTATGTATGACACCAAGAGCATCAGCAACAAAAGGAAAAATAGATAAGCTGGAATTCATCAAAATTTAAAACTTTTGTGCATCAAAGAACACTATGAAGACATTTTAAAAAGACACCCCACAGAATGTGAGAAAATATGTGCAAATCATATATGTGATAAGGGTCTTATATCCAACATATGGAAAGAATTCTTACAACTCAAAAGCAAAAGACAAAAGCTCCAATTAAAAACTGGGCAACAGATGTGAACAGACATTTCTCCAAAGAAGATATATCAATACAAATGGCCAACTAACACATGAAAAGATGCTTAACAACAGGGAAAAGCAAATCAAAATCACAGTGAGATACCACTTTACACCTACTAGTTTGGCTTTACTTTTTAAAAATGCGGGAAAAATGTTGATTAAAAAAACCTTCAAACTTTGCTGGTGGGAATGTAAAATGACACATCAACTGTGGAAAACAGTCTGGTGGTTCCTCAAAAAGTTAAACATAAAATTACCATATGACCCAGCAATTCCACTCATAGGTATATATCAAAAAGAAGTGAAAACAGGTGCTCAAAAAAATACTTGTACAAAAACATTCATACCAACATTGTTCATAATAGCAAAAAGGCAGAAACAACTCAAATGTCCATCAATAGATGAATGTGGTATAATATGTGGTATATGACTAAGGTATAAACAAAATGTGACATATCCATCCAATGGAATATTATTCATCTATAAATGGGAATGAAATACTGATGCATGCTACATCATTAATGAAACTTGAAAACATTATACTAAATGAAAGAAGCCAGACACAAAGGGCCATGCAGCATATGATTCTGTTTACACGAAATATCTGGACTAGGTGAATTCATACAGACGGAAAGCAGATGAATGATTGCCAGGGTTTGGTGTGAGGTGGGAATGGAGAATGGCTGCTCTATAGACACAGGGTTCCTTTGGAGATGATGAAAATGTTCTGGAACTTAATAATGGTGATGGTTGTACAATTTTGTGAATATTAAAGGCCACTGAATGATACGCTTTAAAATGGTTAAAATGATAATTCCTACGTTATGTGTATTTTACCACAATAAGAAAATAAAGAATGTAGGTTATGCGGTAGACTGGCTAGATTCAATCCCAGCTCTCCACTTGCTTGCTAGGTTACCTTAGGCAAGTTTCGTAATCTTCCTGTGCCTCAGCTTCCTTATCTGTAAAGCAGATGAGGATACTACTTACCTTAGAGTGTTATAGTGAGACTGTGTGAGGTATACATGACCAGCGCTTTGTAAATATCAGCTGTTGTTACTAAAGTATGGTACTAATTTTGTTTAAAATACATCTCTGGGTATTATGAAGTTGTTTTGAGGAGCAAGCAAAAGATAATTTTTCGTTTTTTTTTTTAGAACACTTCACTGTGTTTTCCAAATTTTCTCTGAATAGGTGTTGCTTTTATAAACAGAAATTTTTAAAAAGAACTTTGTTTTTAAAAAGCAAGAATTGGATAAGCATCAAAAATGATGGGCTACTTTAATTACACACTGGAAATGCAATTACATGATAATTAAATCAACACACCCCAATTAAACCTTCATTCATTAAATTGTTTTCTCTTCTCTGTTCCACTTCCTTCACATCCCACCTCAGGAAATCTTTGTACCATTGTACCTTTCATCTTCAGGTGACAACCATAGCCTTTCACATTGCTTCTATTCTAGATGACCTTCTAAACTAATTCCAAACTTTCACTAAACTGTGAACAATGGGGAAAATAAAATTAGGAGAATGCATAGTGGGTCTGCGTGTTTATAACCTTCAGCCTTCAACGCAGACTCCCAAACTCACTGGGCTACTTGGAACCAGCTAAGGTTTATGAACATCTAACGCATTGATGATAGACTGCTCTGTGTGGAGGGGCTGACATGCTATACAGGGAAAGAAAAGAAAAGGAAATGACCATAAACCACAGCATCAATGCCCAAAGAATAAGAGCATAAATGCTTCATATTTTTCAATGGGAAATAAGCAAGGAAGGCTAGGATGCTATAGCAGTCTTCATGGAATAGATGGGTTATAAGTCAGCTGGACCAAAAAAAAAAAAAGTACAGACTTAAAAAGCATCTGAGGAGGAGGAGAAGGGCCTTCTCTAACAGGCTAAGGAGGAAAGTGAAAACATGCATCCTATGATAAGGGAATAATTTGACTAAAGTAAAGAACTCATGGAGAAAAAGTGGAGTTATGGGTAAAGAGACACATGGAGATCTGCTCAGAAAGGACCCTGAACTCCATGGCCAGGCATTGGATATGTTTGTGCAGTGAGGGTGAGAAGCAGTGTAGGTTCAGGTCTTATTTTATGCTGTCTATTATATTGTAAACCAGGGCAGACTGTTTCTTATTATTACATTTGTAAATATACCCAGAGGCTCTTAAAGCCACAGGAACATGCAATTAAATTAAAATGTTTTGACCTCTTTGGATGAGAGGCTCTATATAAATCCAAGGTATTGATATTCTTATTATTGTGGATAAATGAAATGTGTGAGTGAGGCTAGCTCAGCAGCAGAATGGCTTCCCTGAGATTCATAAAAAAAATAATGCCAGGCTTGGGTGTCTGCAGGACACCCAGCACAGATCCAGGGGATTTTAAAAAGAGTGTCTCATAATATAAGCCATGTGGGCAGAATTCTAAAAAGGAGGTATTTCAGGCCCCCATCTACATTGCCTGCTCACCCAAGATATAAAAATCTGCTTTAGGCATGGCTGAGTAAATCAAGGCACAGCACACAGATTATAAACTGAAGGCAAAATTCAATGATGCTGGACTTCCCTGGTGGCACAGTGGTTAAGAATCCACCTGCCAATGCAGGGGACACGGGTTCGAGCCCTGGTCCGGGAAGATCCCACATGCTGCAGAGCAACTAAGCCCATGCGCCACAACTACTGAGCCTGCACTCTAGAGCCCACAAGTCACAACTACTGAGCCCACGTGCCACAACTACTAAAGCCCGTGCACCTAGAGCCTGTGTTGAGCATCACGAGAAGCACACACACCACAACAAAGAGTAGCCCCTGCTCACCACAACTAGAGAAAAGCCTGTGGGCAGCAATGAAGACCCAACGCAGCCAAAAATTAATTAATTATTTAAAAAGTCAATGATGCATCAAGGAAAAAGGAACTGTTTTATTTATAGAGGATTTGAAGTTTATATCAGTTTTTTCAATTACTTTGGTTCAAATAAATCTTACATAAATATAAGCTTAGATTAAGATATACACACATCGTATTCTATTTGAAGGGAAATATTGTAAGTAGATTACAATAGGCTGTATCTCTCACTGGTTGATTTTGTTTTCTGTATTCTCGGTAACATGGTTCAGCCTATGCTGTCTGATCTGGGAATTGTGACCAAATCTTCAAGTTCATTTGAGTTTCTGACTGTTTTAGGAGGTTGGCCAAAAATAGTGTTTTCAACAATAAAGGACAACTTTGTTGAAAGGGGAGTGTCCTTTGTTTCTGTGGAATACAGCCTGACGGCTTGTAGCTAAAGCAGCAACTGTCCCCAGCTTCTCTCCCAGATTCCATCAATCAACAAACACCAAATGCATAGGATGTTCCAGACACCATGTGTAGCCAAATACATTTGGCTGGGTGTCCCCACCCAGATTTCCAACCAACGCCTCCAACTGAACCCACTTCTCCTACCCCTTTCTGTCCTCATTGGCTTCCTCCTCTGTGTTTCCTGTTTCAATAAATGGCTCAAAAATCTCTTGACTGAAAAGACAACCTCCAGAATGGGAGAAAAAATATTTGCAAATCCTATATATCTGATAAGAATTTAGTATCCAGAAAATATAAAAAACTTTTACAACTCAGCAACAAAAAGACAATCCAGTGTTTTTAACAAGCAAAGTTTCTGAATACACATTTCTCCAAAGGAGATGTACAAATGGCCAACACACATGTGAAAAGATGCTCAACACCATTAGTCATTAAGGAAATGCAAATCGAAGCCACCATGAAATACCACTTCACACCCACTAGGATGGCCATAATTTAAAATTTTTTGAAAAAAGAAAATAAGTGTTGGCAAGTCTGTGGAGAAATGGAACTAGTACATGACCTATGAGAATATAAAATAGTGCAGCTGCTTGGAAAACAGTTTTGTGGTTCTTCCAAAATGTAAAGATAAAATTCAACATGACCCAGCAATTCTACTCATAGGTACCTATGCAAAAGAACTGAAAGCAAGTGTTCAAATAAAAACTTGTACACAAATATTCATAGCAGTACTATTCACAATATCCAAAAAGTGGAAACAACCTTAATGTTCATCAGTGGACAGATGGATAAACCAAAGGTGGTATATCCACATACAATGGAATATTATTCATCCATAACAAGAAATGAAATACTGATAGATTCTACAACCTGGATGAATCTCAAAAACATTATGCTAAGTGAAAGAAGCCAGACAAAAGGTCACATATGTCTGATTTCCTTTATATGAAGTATCCAGAAGAGGCAAATCCAAAGAGAGAGAAGATAGATGAGCGGAGGTCAGGAGCCAGGAAGAAGGGAACGTGAGGCGTGACTGCTACAGGTACAGGATTTCCTTTGGAGGTGATGAAAGCTCTGGACCTAGAGAGTGTTGCACAGCATGTGCATGTATTAAATGGCACCAAACTGTACACGTTTAAATGGTTAATTCAATATTACAAATTTTACCCAAAAAATATCTCTACCTATACACGTATATGGCGTTTGTGGCCTTTGCTGACGTAAAGCAGTTCTGTGAGGTTTGCTTATCAACTAATGACTTAGTGATCAAACTTTGCACTATGGATTAAGGAAAATTTTATTATGCATTATATCAAATCTACCATTGTATGAGTAGAAATTAAGACTTTATGTAGTTTATATATGCTGTAGTATTTCTTCTAATAAATCTCTCCTATAAACAAACAAACAAAAAAGGCAGGAATCTGATCCTTTTACTCCTGCCTTAAAAATCTCCAAGGACTGCCACTGCCCAAAGCATCCTTTTTCACATTATTTACTAGAGAGCCAGCTCCAAGCTATCTTTCCAGCTTCCTTATCAATCACTCCCCATTATACCCTACTCTCTAGACATGTCCCAAATATTCCAGGTATTCTTTTTTTGGCTGCATTGGGTCTTCGCTGCTGCGTGAGGGCTTTCTCTAGTTGCAGCCATTAGGGGCTACTATTGTTGCGGAGCACGGGCTCTAGGTGCGCGGGCTTCAGCAGTTGTGGCTCGCGGTCTTAGTTGCTCCGTGGCATGTGGGATCTTCCCAGACCAGGGATCAAACCCGTGTCCCCTGCACTGGCAGGTGGATTCTTAACCACTGCATCACCAGGGAAGTCCCACACCACGTATTCTTATATTTCCCTTTTTCCTACCTACTTTTGCTCAACCTAAAATGTCTCTGAGCCTAGATACCACACCTGTTAAAATGCAGTTACCTAGCTTCCGGTTTGTTGAGATACTCAAATAAGATACGTTTGTAGGACACTCAGCATATGGTTTTTTTGTTGTTGTTTTTTTTTATGGTTGTTTTTAAGAAAAAATGTTTTTCAATTCACCTGGTCAAAATTCTGCTTACCGTTTTTTGGTACGCGGGCCTCTCACAGCTGTGGCTTCTCCCTTTGCGGAGCAGAGGCTCCGGACGCGCAGGCTCAGCGGCCATGGCTCACGGGCCCAGCCGCTCTGCGGCATGTGGGATCTTCCCGGACCGGGGCACAAATCCGTGTCCCCTGGATCGGCAGGTGGACCCTCAACCACTGCGCCACGAGAGAAGCCCAAATTCTGCTTACCTTTTAAGGCCAAAGTTTGTTGTCGAAATTCAGCCTCGGTACACTGGTGCTGGTTTAAATCTCCGAGACAGAGTTTTGGGTGAAGTAAAAGAAATAGCTGTATTGCTCTGCCAGGCAAGTTGGGGGGGCGGGCACAGCGGTCTAAGGCCCTCAAGACTGCATCTCCCACCCTGGAGGGGGTAGTGAGGATCCTTACAGTGTTCAAGGAGCAGGGCGTGATCAGCTCGGGGGCATTCTTCTGATTCGTCAGTGGTGAGGTAATTGGAAGTCAACATCATCAACCTTCTGGTTCCAGCCAGTCTGGAGGTCTGTGCGCGCGTGGGCAGCATACAGTTAATTTCTCCCACCTGGTGAGGGTTTCAGTATCTGCAAAACAGCTCAAAGGACATGGCTCAGAATATTATCTATAGTCCTTGAGGAAGAACTAAAGGTCCGTGACTTTGTTTAATGGCTAAAGTATTATTATTTTGTCTCGCTTGACTGTTTTCCTTTTTTTCTATATTTTCTCATTTCTCTGATTAAATTTATTCTTTGACTAAAGTTTTTCTACAGACAAAAGGCAGGCAGAGGACGTGGGTGGGTGTCTATTCTGGGAGGACCTCTAGGGTCCTTCTTGGTTACAAGGTGAGTAGCTCACCTGAGCACTTATGCATGGCACACGTGCACAACACAGATCCCTTAATTCTTGGTTAGTAGCAATTATGACAAGAGAATATGATAGTTATGCAGAATGTGTTTGTTTCCTTTAGTCTTGTTTGCAAAAAAGAGTGCAAAAACACTGTTAAATTCATTTTTACACACTCAGTTTTTCCACAGAGCAGTGGCTCAGTATTTGTTGAAACATCCTCTCTACCATAATATATAATGAGGCTGAGACTGAATCTTCCAAAAATACTTGATTTTTAAGGAAAATTACACCAGAGAGGCTGGTAAAAGTCACCACAGTCATCAAACTAATAACAAGTGATTTAAACACGGTATTTCCTTTAGCAATTTTAAAAACACGTCACCATTTAGTTGAATTAATTCAAACTGAAGTTACCTTTTGGGAACAATAACAAAAATAGAAACATTTTTGATAGATTTATAGATTATAATCGCATCTTAATAAAATCAGAAGGAACATTAAAACAATCAACAATATGATTTCATATCTGAAATTTTTCATACTGTCTGGAGTAAAAACCTCTAATGTGTTGTTTATATTTTTCACATATATAAGTAAAACTGTAGATAATACAAAACTCCATGTGCTTGTTCTGTAAAAATGCTTAGAGATGTTTATTGTAGAATGAAACAAATATCCAAAATAGCAAAGCATTTGAATTTTTATTTAATTAGTTATTTGATGCTTATTTTTGTCCTTAATTGGCTCATCAGTGATTTAGAAAACAAAACAAAACAAACTTGTACCAATCAGTTATACAGTGGCATTGTCCAGTCCAAGATTTCAAGTACAGGTTTCCCCCACTATCCAAAATTAGAGCATTCCTACAAAACCTTTTGTAAGCTAAAATGGCCTCAAGGGAAGAAGCAATTACCTTCAGACTGATCTTGGTAAGGGATGCACAAAATAAACCTAGATAAAGCACAGATGCACACAGACAGAGTTCAAAGCTAAGGCAGCTTCATGCTGAGATGTTGAGTGTAATTCCGGGGGAAGGAGCTTGGCAGGACCATTCTGCCTGTGCTGGGTATGTGCTGCCTCTGTAACGGGCTTGCTGCAGAAGGAACTTTGTCAAAGTGAAAATCATCTTCGAATTTCTCAGATGCCGAAAACAGGTACCAATGTAGGTCTTTAATAAAAGCAAAGGGGTATAAAGCAAACTTTCGAAGAACAGGGACACCTGTATTACTGTCTCAAGAAATTCAATCACCCTGAAATCACACTTCCCTTTGCAATGGCTTCTGGCTGCTACAACAGCATGACCATCTTCAGCTCTTCTAAGAGGATCTTCAACCATCCACAGAGATCATTTTATTTGTTATGACAATGCCCTTTGATACCCAGAGACTGGAAGGCATTACATGGGAACCTGATTCACAGATGGGATTATTATTCTGTATGGATTAAACATCTACTGAACAGAGATGATCGAGCCGAATTGGTTCAGCTGATAAGTGAGAAACAGCAACCTACATGGTATAATTTGATTAGCTCTCCCAAACTAACTTGCCTCTATTAGTCCTGTTTCATAAAAACCCTTGCGAAAAAAACCATTGTGTGTATGGAGAGAAGGGTAACACATTAAGACTTATTTATGTTTTATGCATATATTTTTCCCAACAGATATATGAGTACATATGCACCAAGAGATGTGTAAAAGATATTCACAACAGCATTATTCATAATATCCCCAAAGTGAGCATTACAGAAAAACACCCAACAACAGTGGAATGCATAAACAATGCCACAGCCATACGAGAGAACACTCTAGAGCAACAAAAAAGGAACAAAAAGGAAGCCAGCTTCAGCCACACACAACAATGTGAATGGATCTCAAAAACACGATGTGGAATAAGAAAAGACAGACACACTGTTTAATATCACCTATATAAAGTTCAAAAACAGGAAAAACATACTATACTGTTATAAGTCAAAATAGTGATTACCTTCTTGGTAAGAGGGGAGGGGAGGGGTACTGGTAATGTTCTCTTTCTGGATTAGGCGTAGTTACGTAGATAGTAACTTTGTTTTATATTCTATCTATATTTTATTTTTGTGAGCTATTCTACTAACCTTTCTGAAGGTGACAACAATGTACTGTCAAATATATTCTCTTTTCTGAATGTGAATAGATATATTGAATTTATATATATTCTGAATAGATTATGCTTACATATGGATTATATACCCTGATAAGAATACAAGAAGCTGATAATGTGATAATCTTGGTTGCCTCTTGATGAAGGAACTGGGTGGCTAAAGGGTAGGGGTGTATTTTTAAAATTTTGAACCATATAAATGTATTATCTGTTCAAAAAATAGTAATTAAAAAAAATCATTACAAGGAACTTTACCTGACATAACGTACATTGTTCGAACAGACAAATAATTTTGATATTCTGGCTTTTACTTACTTTTTACTTCTGTCACTAATGTCCTGCTTGCACAGTGCTCAGGTTGCTCTGCCATGCTGCTGACAGCTTGTTCACTATTAGCCTCTATTCAAGAAATTCCAGGGTATTTTGTTTCCAATCATCTTCTTTCTTCAGCATTTTCTATCCATGTTCCATTTCAGACTCCAAAAATCTCTCCTAATAATTCATTGGCAATTCTGATACATTCATTTCAGAGTTCCTACACACAGTTCCTTCACTTTTACACACTCTAAAACTTAAAAATTTTTAATTAAATGATTGCTCAAAATCTCATCAAATCCTTTGGTGATGTAATAAGTGCTCAGAAGTACCACTTTTATAAACACTTCTATGCACTAAGTCAAGGCAAAATAGGTGACATTTGTTTAACTTTACAGGCTTGTGAAATTTCCACACTTAATTTCAAAAATATTAAGTAAATAACTGCTCAGATATGCACACAATCCTTTAAAAACCATCATTACCACCTGCTACCTATTCAGTGCCAACATGTGGAAATTAACAAATATGGTTTTCACCTGGGCACTGAATGCTGGGTTCTTTGGCTGCAGTGATCATGTAGAAAATGTGCTCTTCTTTGAGGAAATGTAAATAGGATTGTTATATATGAGGGACGAGTATGAGTGCAAAGAAGGGCAAAACGCAGAGAATTATGGGAATGAATAAGAGGATGACGTAAACACCTTAAATAGTAAAAACGGTTTAATCCTAAACCTACTGAGTGACTTGATGAAATATCAGAAGTTCTAAAATCATTTTTTTAGCCATGATCTCATTTAACAGATGGGAAAAATGGAAATAGACACAGAGTAATCTGGAATATGTCTGTTCAAGGTTTTCATTCTTTTAATCCAGGGGTGATATTTAAAACATTAAGAATGATATGACATAGGTACTGACCCATTAGAATGGACGACTCAGCCTTGGTCCTGGAGGTCATCTGTGGTGCCAGGAATTAAGTCTTCAGGTCCTGTAGTGATGGCTGTGAGAGGTATGAGAAAGAGAGCACATGGGGTGGGAGTGGGGTGCTCAGGCAACAGCTATTTACCCTCAGTAAATAACATTTCAGTATCAACACCCATGTAATTATGCTGTTGCCTATCAGCAGAATATCAACCCTGCTCTAATCCTAATGTTATCTCTAGTCCCTCTTTGATCTTTCTAGGTAGAAATAATTATTCCAGATTCCACCAGAAAGAATGATGGGACAGAAACAGTAAATGAATGACTTTGAACTTCCACATCCATTCAAACTGACTTTTAGGATAGAAGAACAAAATGCAATCTGTGAACCTCAGTGGGATCCTAGATTTTCAAAAAGCAATAGCAATAACTGTTAAAGATATTTTTGAGACAGTTCTAGGATTTTAAATATGGACTGTATATTATTCTCTTTTCTTAGGTGTCATGATAGTACTGGGATTATATAGGAAAATATCCTTATTTTTAGGAAATGTGTGTTGTAATATTTATGGGTGAAAAATTATGATTTCTCCAGCTTACTTTCAAATGGTTTAGAAAATAAGATATATATAAACAGGTAAAGCAAATGTGGCCAAATATAGGCAACTCGTAAGTCTAGGTATACAGGTTCTCGTTCTTTTCTCCCAACTTCTCTGTAGGTTTGAACATTTTAAAAATAATACATTGAGAGGAAAAATATGAAAGGTGTATGTGTAAAAAGCATATTTATTGGGTATTTAATACATACACAGCAATGAGCCAGACATGGAGAAAAACAAAACAAATATGAAAGTAGCCCCTCCTTGTAGAAACACACCAGCAAGTTGGGAAATAATGCAGGTGCAGTGCATGATTGCAGTTTGATGTCACTGCATGATTTTAGAAATGGAGTGTTCAGACAATAACACTGTCAGTCAATGGTATAGAGAGGAAGAGAATGTTTAATGGTGTTACCCAGAAAGGGCCATGGTGTGGCTCAAAGCAGGTTCTTTTGTTTTGGTTTGGTTTGGTTTTTTGTTTTTCAGTACGCGGGCCTCTCACTGCTGTGGCCTCTCCCGTTGCAGCACAGGCTGGTGTGGCTCAAAGCAGGTTCTTTTGTTTTGGTTTGGTTTGGTTTTTTGTTTTTCAGTACGCGGGCCTCTCACTGCTGTGGCCTCTCCCGTTGCGGAGCACAGGCTCTGGATGCACAGGCTCAGCAGCCATGGGTCACGGGCCCAGCCGCTCTGCGGCATGTGGGATCTTCCCGGACCTGGGCAGGAATCCATGTCCCGTGTATCAGCCGGCAGACTCTCAGCAACTGTGCCACCAGGGAAGCCCAGAGCAGGTTCTTTTAACAGAGCTGCCAAGCAGAAGTGATACTTCTCAACAAAGGGGGATGAAACAGCTCTGCGATCGCCACCATCCAGGGAACATGAATTGGACCAAAGCAAAAACAGAGGCCAAGAGACCAAGGGTGCAGTGCACTCTGAGCAGGATGAGAGATGCAGCAGCACTCTGCACCCGTTCTTGTTAAGAAGTCGAGCAGGCAACTAGCAAGTAATTTGCAGAATACATGGCCAGCAAATCTTCCCTAGAAAATAGGTGAAAAAAGATTCAGTCCTTAGCGGTGATGCTTTGACAGGCAAATGAATCTGCATTTGCAGCAAGAACAACATAGAATGCATAAAAGATGGCACAAACTAGACCTGAACCATCTTCTTTCAACGTACTGGTTAAGGTTTTTTACCAGGGTGTTAGAAGATATGCTCTAGTATATGTTTAATAAAAGTGCCTAGAGAAAAATAAGCTATTTTCCTTACAGAGAGTGCATTCAGTCTTTCTCAATAAATCTTTGCTGCCATTTCCATAAAATTCTAAGAAATTTTTTCAAGGTATTATTACATTTAGGTACATGGACCCAAAGAACCGCCTATCACGAGGTCTTTATTCCCCTAAGCTGGTCAGGCAAACAAAAGCTAAGCGGCCCCCTTTGCAGAATCCAATTTCAACAGTCTTATTTCTGTCCAAGATGCTATGTTACATTAACATGAGGAACACCAAGCGTTTTAAAAGACTGGAAGCTGAGAAAGGGACGGGGAGAAACAAAATTGAGAGTGAGAGAGAGGACAAAATCATTAGTAGGAAACCCAGAAAGATAAAGTGGAGTTGCATAGAAAGTAAGGATTTGCTGATTGTAAGGGTGAGTCACACAGGAATGAGTGACTGGGGGAAGTACACACACACACACACAGTTTTCACAAATATCCGTAGGCCATGAAAATTCTATTCTCCCCACAAAATCAGAATTGTTCTTTCTGCAATAGGAAGCGCGCCCTGGATGACCTCTCCTTCACAGTCATCAACCCCTGCTTCTACATCCTTCCATATCACTAAAATAAGAAAGCCGAAGCATCAGCCTGCAGCAAATCCTAAAAGGCCTTTGGCATATCCCATTGGTTTTGCATCAAATTTATTGCTGAATTTCACTAGCGTCTCCTGATCTGGTTTATTGCTGATTTTAATCTTGTTTGTTTTGTGCTTCTGAGCCTACCGCAAAATACCTAATATACTCTTTGTAGCTAGAGACTATATAAATAAAATGTATCATAGTCCCATTATAACCACGCTCTATCATCCACATTACCCAGCACCTAGATAGTTTACATTTTTAATTATTTTCCCCAAAAAACTCTAAATTACTACAATGAATTTAGAAGTTCCTCCACCTCTCATCGGAGCAAGTAATTGAATACTCCATTATGATAATAGACCATTTTTCCTCCTAAGTGCTCATTCCCAGAGGGCTTTGTTCTGTGCAGGAAGTCCACAGGTGGTAGTTCTGAAAGGGCAACGTGTGCTGAGTACTCAGATAATAATACTTTGTTATCTTGCCTTGGATCTTAAACTACTTTTACTCTAACAAACCCTCCCAGGGTTCTGCAACCAATCGTATCAAGGGAGCACCATTCTTTGGGTAAAAAAGCAATTCCCAGTCTCTGGTGATGAGGATGTATCTTTACTTCCTGATACAGGGAAGGCATCTTTCTTTTTTTTTTTGCGGTACGCGGGCCTCTCACTGTTGTGGCCTCTCTCGTTGCGCAGCACAGACTTCGGGCGCGCAGGCTCAGCGGCCGTGGCTCACGAGCCCAGCCGCTCTGCGGCATGTGGGATCTTCTCGGACCGGGGCACGAACCCGTGTGCCCTGCATCAACAGGCGGACTCTCAACCACACCAGGGCAGCCCAAGGCACCTGTCTTATAGGAAATATCATGGCCTGTTTTTAGGTGGAAAGGGTCAGAGAGCCCCTCCTGCACCTGCTGTTTCTCAAGTGCCTTCAGCTCAGAATAATCGATATGCACAAGCAGCATATTTGAGGGTGGCACATCCTGAACTCCTTCGGAGCCTGGACAGGCAGCCAACACCATTGTGAGGTTGGAGGGCTGATAAAGGGCCTCGCTGAACAGATTCATCTCCCCCTACAAGCCACAGGGGTGAAAAATCACTCCTCTGTCCTACATGTCACATCAGAAACCCCCTCTGAAAATAGAAATAAAAATCATGACCAAGGGGAGGAGGAAGATGAGCATCTGAACAGCTCTCCCTTCAAAACCCTCTGATTCCGGATCGCCTAACAACAGATTCCTCCCCTAGCTTTCAGAGCCTTCTACTGGGGCTTCCCTGGTGGCGCAGTGGTTGAGAGTCCGCCTGCCGATGCCGGGGACACGGATTCGT
>NW_006793701.1:0-1569 GCF_000442215.2 Lipotes vexillifer | reverse complement strand
CCCCCGCATCGGCAGGCGGACTCTCAACCACCGCGCCACCAGGGAAGCCCTCTCCAATCATTATTTACTGGCACACACAGATCTCTCATCCTGAAAGGTCAAGGGCAAGAGGCTAAAGCCGTTTTTAGAAAACGTACAGAGGCCCATATGTTCCCCACTTTGACCCACAAGATCCACTCTAGGGGCACTCTGCCAAGCAGTTTACTCCATCAAGTGATCGATAGCATTATAATCTAGGATGACTCAATCCAACAAGAAAATTCAAGTGACTGAACCACAGTAAGTTTGAATCCTCTGCTTCCCCTTTAACCAGGCTGCCACCTACAGGGTTTACCTAACAGGCTGTCTACGGTAGCTTTCAGGGGAAAGAAAGACTCATCATGTCTAAGAATGGTCAGGATAATATGCCAATTTTTCAAAATATAAAATTTAATATAACCTCTCACACCTTTCATCTTGACCATAACCCAGGAAGTAGCCAAGAGATGATCCCTTACTGGGGCCAGTAAGATTCAGTAACCGAAATGTTTTACTAATGTATGTGGACCAGAAGATCAGGGAGGCAGAGTTATAAATCGTTTGAGTTGATTTTAAGGAGGCTGTTCCAATGTGCAACAATACAAAATGTTTGTGGATGATAGGGAGCGTGAAACCGCTACTAAATACCTTGCCTATCAGCCCTCGCTTCCGTGATAGAAGGTACACCGTTGTCAGATTTATTTAGATTAATTTCAATGGCCCCAACAGTGTGGCTGCAGTTGGCTGATTGGAATGGACCAGCAAAACCATAACCTGAAAAAGTGTCAGCAGCTGTGAGGCACCACTGACAGTCCCAAGAGGGGGTACAACGCAGTCAATCTGTTAGAAACAGCAGTGGTAAAACCCTATAAAATATGTCTTCCCTCCCAGAGACAAAGAGGTCAACTATTAAGAGGAGTCATCTGTCTTCCATGCCAATCATCTCTATAACAGAAACACAGAGTGCTTTAGTTCCTGCCCAGTCTGTGACCCTGGCTGTACTGCCTGTCCAGGACAATAATGAATCTAGGTAGCAATGGTGGCGATCTGGGTGGTGCAAGCTGAACCAGCTTGATTCCAGTTGGTTCTCATCAGAGAACACGCCCTTATCATAAGCGTCTTCATGAATGGCCCTGACAGCTTAACCATGTCCACAGCTTGTGGCCCCCAAAAAGGATTTTCTAATCTGTCAGTTGGCAGTTTTTCAAGTGGCAGACCATACAACTAATCATTGGCAACTTTCCCAGCTAAAATAACTATATAACAAGATTCATTAATGGAGTATTGGCCAACACTGTGAGAACTGCCTTGAATTCTTCACATCAAACAGAGACAATATCCACTTTTCTACATAGCTGATGGTGAGGCTGAACAACCATAGCAGTCCAGTGGATATACCATTAGGTTTCAATTTAGCTAATCCATCAGTGAACCAAGCTCAGGTATTTAAGGGAATCTTCTGGGAATCAGGAGGATAAGGTTTTCCCCAAAGGGAGAGCTGCCACTTTTTCATGTGAAGTTAAGATTCTGTTGGTGTCAGATCAACGGCAT
>NW_006793700.1:0-997 GCF_000442215.2 Lipotes vexillifer | reverse complement strand
GCCTGAACCAGACTAGGGTCTGAAGCAATCCTGCAGTATGGCGGTCAGCTCACAAGAAAGCGAAGGGAGAAAAGAGCTCAGGGGCACTGTAATTCACAAACGTGCAGAGTTAAAAATGAGAGCTTTTGTCCAAAAATATATTGAAGAAAGGGTGTGACGAGGACTTGAAAGTGCGGCAGAATTGCAGGAAACCGATTTCAGGAGGTGGTTGGGAATTGCATTTAAAGCCTATGAAAATGGGCAGAACTCGGACCAGGATGCCCTTGGCCAAAAAGGGTGTATGCGTTTTTTCCTGAATATATTAAGGAAAAAACGCATACGCCCTTTTTGGCCAACCAAGCAAGATTGCAATGGAAATCTGCGCTATAATGAAGTCTCACTTCCCCCGGGTGAAAAGGGCCATCTGAAAAATGTGTAAAATCCAGAAAGGCAGGACAGGCCATGTACAACAGGGAGCGTTGTTATGCTGATGAGCGGGATGTAAACTGCCAACAGCCACCCTGGAGAAACGTATGGTATTTACTGAAACATCGAAAAAACAAGCTACATGGCCTTGGGCACCAAGCTTAGGAAAATTGAAATCAAATAGACAGAGCCACCCCAAAGTTTGGGGCTGCCTTCTTTACAGGAGCCTCGTCCAAGGTACAAGGTAAATATCCACGACAGCAAAAATTGGATCAACAAGTTGTGGGCACTTATGTGCAATAGAATATCAGTCAGCAATGAAATCAAGGTCATCTGGCCCGTAGCATCTTAGTGAGGGTATTTAGGTACGATGATTCCCGTGAAATAAGTCACATGGAAAAAGAAACATCATAAGGAATCACTAATACACGGATTGTAAACTTGGCTACACATGGAAGGAATTACAAAACAGAAGAGAATCTCTCATTTAGAAAACAAACTTATGCTTGCATAAGGGGAAAGCTCACCCCGCTGCATAAAACCAGAGATTGAAATCAGCACAGATACTGTTCCAGAAGCCAAATATGTAATA
>NW_006793698.1:0-205 GCF_000442215.2 Lipotes vexillifer | reverse complement strand
CATCCAAAAACAGCAGATTAAACTTTCTTCTCAAGTGTGCACAGAACATTCTCCAGGATAGATTACATCTTGGGTCACATATCAAGCTTTGGTAAATTTAAGAAAATTAAAATCATATCAGGCATCTTTTCCAAGCACAACACTATGAGATTAGAAATCAATTACAGGGAAAATAATGTAAAAAACACAAACACATGGAGGCTAA
>NW_006793697.1:0-241 GCF_000442215.2 Lipotes vexillifer | reverse complement strand
AGTAAGTCAGAGAGAGAAAAACAAATACCATATGCTAACACATATATATGGAATCTAAAAAAATAAATGGTACTGAAGAAACTAGTGGCGGGGCAGGAATAAATACATAGAGTTAGAGAATGGACTTGATGACACAATGGGGCTAGGGGAAAGCTGAGGCGAAGTGGGAGTAGCATCAACATATATACACCACCAAATGTAAAATAGATAGCTAGTGGGAAGCAGCTGCATAGCACAGGGA
>NW_006793696.1:664199-692132 GCF_000442215.2 Lipotes vexillifer | reverse complement strand
CGAAGAGTAGCCCCCACTCACTGCAACTAGAGAAAGCCCGTGCACAGCAATGAAGACCCAACAGACAAAAATAAATTAATTAAATAAATAAATTTTAAAAAAAAGGATTATACTCACTGAACACTATGTGAAAAATAATCAGGTATTATTAACTACATTCTTACAGATTAATTCTATTTCTTATTTTTTTAAGTTCTAAAATAAAGCTTCCTAATCACCAAAGCCACTGTCCAAATACCAACTTAATATAGCCACACTCTCTTCAGTATATGTATATATTCAGATCCCATTCAGGGAGGGGAACATCATTCCCCTTTAATTCAGCTTCTTCACAAGTGCTTTCTCAAAGCTGTGTCCATATACATCACCAGAGAGTTTATTTAAATGTAGATTCTCTGGGTCATTTCCCAGAGATTCTGACTCAGTAAGACTGCATGAGGTCCTGGAATCTCCATCTTTGAGAAATATCCCAGGTGATTCAGATGGTGGTCCATAGTCTAATATTTAAAAATTGCTGTTGAAGAGCATGTAGCCAATAGAGAACAATTTTAGTTGTATTTAAACTCAATTGCCCTCCCATTCCAAGAGGGCATAGCCACTGGCACTGTTTGGGAAAGGACTTATGGGTCACTCAGAAATTCAGCATAGAAACGTCCACCCTTCCTTATTTCATAAGCTCATCTAGCTCCTATTCTAACCACACGCAAGCACGCTTTGTTCAGCCACTACAAATGTGGGTTCTAGTCCCAGCAATGCTATTAACTAGTTTTATGGCCCAATTAGCAGACCCCATAACTTCACTAAACCTCATATTATTCAAACAGTAGACTGGATTACATTATTTCAAAAATCGCAATCAGCTTCAAAGTTCTGTGAATCAGGTGTAAACCTCGATTTTTCTTTTCATTTTCTATGTTATTTTATCTAAGCCATGTATTTTCAAAATGAGCTTTGAAGGCAGTTTTTTTCTGATAACCTAAAACTTGTCTCTTTCACAGTACACTACACGTTGTCTCCATTTTCTTTCAGAAATAAGACATTAGAAGTGTAAAAAAAAAAAAAAAAAAAAAAAAAATCAGTGAGCATTGTGACTTTAACCAGTACTCAGCATTACTCCTCTTGACCCCGCTTGGATTCATAAATGACTTGGTAAGTCCACTGGGCCAGAAAAAAATGTTTACATTCAGAAGCAAGAAACAATAAACATTAAAAAAGAAAAGTGACTGAATGAACTGTGGGTATTTCCTTGCCCCCTGTTCTTAAATAGCAAAGTAATTGAATGTAGGTGCAACTCATAGTTTGCAAAAGATTTAGACTGAATTTATATTCAGAATTTTATAACTACTGTGAAAGTGATGCCAGCAAATAGGTTTGATTCTTCCTTTCCAAGGGTGAAATTTCAATACACACTCTTCTTGGTTTCCAGTCAAGCCAGTGATGTCTGTTTATGTGGAACAGAAAAGTACATATGATCATTTGCTTGGGGTGAGTTAAAGAAACTAACACATGCCTTTTGTCTCTTACGCCAGCCACCAAGGAAAAATAGCAGGCATCTGTGGGCTGTGGGATGGAGTGTGGTCCACGATCACCTTCATTATCAGAGTCGGAGGAAGGGCTAGAACACAGGGTTCTCAGCTCTTGAATTCTTCCCTCTGAAAAGAGGGGCTGCCCTGTGTCCTGCCAAATATTGGTTTGTTCTTAAAATCCAAGATAAAGTGTTTCTCGGTTTTACTGAAACTTTTAGAGCCAAACAATTTAGATATTAAATAATATATAACAAACATAAACTTCCCATCCTGTAGAGTAACTTCCATTCTGCAGCCAAGAATTTTACTACTGTGCATTAAGATAATATGGTTTTAGTTGAGAACGTAAAAAATATCCATAACTTTTTATTAGGCAAGGTGAAATTCTTGGCAACCAAGGCTACTATACAAATGAAGCGTTTAGATGAAAATGTAGTTGATGACATAATTCATCTTTAAATTCACTTTACGATTTACTTTGTGGTAAATGAACAGTATTTTTAAAAAAGAATCGTGTGTGTTATATAGATAACTAGCCTATATTGTCAGTAATTCTGGCAGTAGGTACATATTATTATTCTACAATGTAGAGCGATCTACGATGTGTAGCCAAATGGCTTATTTTATACAGTGGACTCTGGAATTACAGATGGGCTCTGGCCTGACCCCAGGGCACATTTCCTTATTTCTCCAAGCCTTTTCACCTCCCTAAGCATCAACTATAAAACAGGCACAAGGGACTTCCCTGGTGGCTCAGTGGTTAAGAATCTGCTTGCCAAGCAGGGGACACAGGATCGGGCCCTGGTCCAAGAAGATCCCACATGCCGCGGAGCAACCAAGCCCATGCGCCATAACTACTGAGCCTGTGCTCTACAGTCTGCGAGCCACAACTACTGAGCCTGCATGCCACAACTACTGAAGCCTGCGCTCCTAAAGCCCGTGCTCCACAACAAGAGAAGAGCCATCGCAATGAGAAGCCCGCGCACCGCAATGAAGAGTAGACCCCGCTCGCAGCAACAAAGACCCAATGCAGCCAAAAATTAATTAATTAATTAATTTTCAAAAAACAAACAGGTACAAGATTACCTATAGGAACCTTCTACATAGTAAGGGGTAAATCTGTTTTTCCACAAGAGAACAATTATTCCTAAATGGCACCCTGAAGAGAGAGGCATATCTAGAATATTCATACTTTACTGAAGTTGCAAGGAAGGAAAATTTCCCAGCCAAGGGCACCACTGACTAGCAAAGATGAAGAACAAATAGTCTACTCACCACGTCTGTTTCTGCAATGCTTTGGTGAATATTCCCTCATTGTCCTAGCTCCAGACTTTAATAAAGCAGTCAGATTCTTGAGTCTAAATATTTTGATCAAAATAAAACCATTTTTATTAAAAGTTTTAAAAAGAGTAGAATGTGTGGAAGACTTTAAAAAGATCTCCTTATGTTACTTTAATCTCCCCACTGTATCCTTCAATAATTACATTTTTACCACTTCAGCTTGATGCTTGACAATAATTGTTTCCAAAAAATTGTACATTCCCACTATGTGCACTATAAATAGATAAATAGAGCTTTTTCACATTACAAAAATGTTCAGTGCTTTGTTCAGTTCTTAGAAGAGTGTTTGGTCTCTTCTATTCCATTGCCTCCTCTGTACTAAATTTTAAGCATCATGATTAAATCAGTATTGTTTTTTTCTAACCTCTGAGTAGATGAATCTTCCATAATTATGATTTTAAATATATTCTTGACAATGTTCCTGATTCCTTCCATATGGAGAGATTTTTCTTTTCATTACTTGTCCTTCTGATTACCAATGAAAATGTGAAGCTTTATTGTGTTATACTTATAAAAACAGCAATTCACAAATAAGTGTCATTTGGCCTTTGTCCCTTCCACATTGTCCCTGGGATCCACAGAATAATCCTTGGAGATTCCATCCTGTTGGAATAATTCATATCTGAGTGATGTCAATAGCTAGAGAATGGTACAATGTGCATTCAAAGAGCCTGGTATTTCATTATCCTCATGGAGTCACTGTGCATGGTGGTATCATCAAAATCCATTCAGACTCAGATGATTATTCAATACACTTTAGAAGGATTCCTTTCTCCTATCATCCTCAGTGCATTCCCCAAGGAAACGGGGTATATCAACACGCCATACCATAAATGGAATCAGTCATAGCATCCACCACACTGTACCTTCTATCATATGTTATTTCACAATATGACATGCTCAAGTTCTTTGCTGATGAACTCCTAATATAGATCTGGCAATATCATGTGCTTTTTTCCCCTTTCACAGTCATCCTGTCATTGCTATTAGCCTATTTTTATGTATGAATAAAAGCCTGTGTTTGTTCCTGGAATGCAGCTTTCTTCAAATAAGTGTATAAAAGTAAAATGTAAGCAAAAAGATGAAATAGCTCCAGATGTGGTAATTCAGTGACAAGGAGTTGAGCTATACACTGGTACGAAGAAAATGCCCATAAAAGATTGAATTTTACTTTATCCTAGAAACATGGTAGAGTGGAAGCAACAGGGAATTTGCCGTTCTTTCTAAGCTTATTACTGCTTGTGAGACTCAGGGGAAAGTGACTTCTGTGCTTGGAGAGATAAGAACCCTCACTTCATGATACTGTGGTGAGATTTACGTAAGATAATGTGTGCAAAATTCCGAGAGCGTGGTGCCATGACACAACATCCCAGAGCAATACATCTAAGAGCTGTCTGTTCCCATGCCTTCTCCACCTGCTTATGCTCCCCTGAGATTTCCCAGATATCAGATAGAAACTGTAACTTTAAAAACTGAACCATACACACATTAGAAGTCTTTTATGCACTGTCTTGGCATAGTTCAGTTAGTTGCAATATAAGTCTATCATACGAACTTGTATTTGTATATCACTCAACACATGATGTCATTTCTGTGTCATCTATTTTATGGTAGAAAACTCAGAAGGGAGGCCTATGGTTGTTACTTTGTGTTTCATTGCTTTTTATCCTGTATGTTATTAATTAATAAAAGTTATATGATGAACTGTGTGATCATTTTTATGGTGACCAAATGGTTAAGACGTAAAGAAATACTATGAAAGAACACAAGAAATTAGCTCAGTTGGTTAAAGGTACTGAGTAGCTTGCAAGTAACTCAAAAGATAATTTTACTAGCAGCACAGCTTTATACTTTGGTAAGGGAAAATAAAGGATAGGTTTAAAGTAATCTTCAGGCAAATAAAAAAAAATTTCTTACAGAAGATTTGCCATGAGTTTTATGGAGCAGCAATGAAAATCAAGTGTGAAATCTAAATTTATAAAATATTATACATCCTCACTTCATATACTCATTTTTCTTCATACCAGCCCTGTAATCAAAGGTGAGAGAAAAGAAAACTAAGAGTATATGTATTAAGGAGGAAGACAATAGGCAGATTATCTAAATAATATTGGTTCCTAAAAGAGCACTGATTTTGAAACAATCCTTAGTGTTGCCTTCGTCTGTTATCTGGCCATTGAACCATCAGTTCAAGCAGCCACTACCTACCAAGCACTCCCTCAGTGAGCTGGCACCAGGCCAGGTACTTCTCTGCTTGGTAATGTTATCTCTCTTCCCAATCACTCCTCATTATAGACAGGAGGCAATGTTCAAATTATTTAACGATTTGTACAGCATAGGAACTAACTATTCAGAAAGAATACTTAAGTGTTTACCATGTGTTAGGCATGCCAAATGTTATATATATTATTGCCATTTATTCCCTTAACTACTATGAAGTACTACTCTTATTCCCATTTCACACATGAGAAAACTGAGGTTTAGAGACATTACTTCCTCAAGGTCACATCACTTGCAGGGAGGAGGGCCAGTATTAGAATCTAGGCCAGTGACCAGAGGTCACGCTCCTAATAGACATAGATCTCATGGAGGAAAATCCATAATATGGTGAGTCAGGGTACAGTTAAAATGCTTGATAGAGGCCTTTACTTTTTGACATTTTATCTGCACAGTTGTTGACTAAATGTACCATATAATCATGCCTCTCCTATCTGTCCTTTTACCTTCTTTTCAATCACTGGGAAAACTGATTGCAAAATTTGTTTTCTGAATTTCTGAAAATTGCATCAGCTTAAGTGTTTAGAGAAAAAATGCCCTCATGATTAAGAGCCTCATAGCCATAGTTATAGTTCTGAAATTATAAGTTTAAATTGTGCCAGAGAAAAAGATTTGGTTTATATTACCAACAAAAATGAACCACGGCAGGAAAGCAGAGCAACTGTGGGCTAAAGAAGACCTTATCTAATGATAAGGTCCAGCCTTATCATTTTACAGATGAGGATGGAAGGCCCAGAAGGGTTCCTTGACTGTCCCCAGGTTCCACTGTCAGGTGCAGCTGGGAGTGGATCGAAGCCCTAGGATTCTGCATATTTTCTTGGAGGTACATAAAATAGAAAGAAAGCCTGAGGGGACTTTTCTGGTGGTCCAGTGGTAAAGAATCCACCTTCCAATACAGGGGATGTGGGTTCGACCCCTGGTTGGGGAACTAAGATCCCACGTGCCATGGGGCAACTGGGCCTGTGGGGCAGCTGGGCCTGCGCGCCACAACTACTGAGCCCGTGCGTCTCGACAAGAGAGCCCGTGTGCCAGAAACTACAGAGCCCACGTGCTGTGGAGCCCAAGCGCCACAATTAGAGAAAACCCACATGCCACAACTAGAGAGAAGCCTGTGCGCTGCAATGAAGACCAGACGTGGCCAAAAAAAGAAAATGAAGGGCGGGAGGGAGGGAGGGAGGAAGGAAGGGAGGGAGGGAGGAAGGAAGGAGGCAAGCCTGACCAGTAGTCAAGGGTCCCCTAAGTCCAGGTTCTGCCACTAAACAGCTGTGCTCTCTTCAGAAGGTTATTTACACTCTCTGGGTCTCATTTTCCTAGTGTAAAAAGAAAGTTTTCTTACTATTTGATCTTTTCTTTTGCTTCTAAGCAGAACATGTTTTTACTCTGAATTTCATTTCATCACAGTGCATTTGGTTATGTCAGTTAGACATCATTATTAACCACCCATGCTTCAGCCCACCACCATTCTGATTCAAAATGCAAATACTGCCCTCATTTGCTTTTCTGATACGAATAGCTTTTATGCTACGATCTTTTTGTTTTGGATTTGGTTAGTCTTGAAACCTTTAAAATATCTACTAGGGTAGCTTTAAAATTCTTTGTATAGGAATTAAATATCTTAATAATGATGGTACAATAAATATTTGATGATATGTTTTGGTCACATAATCAGGGATAAAACAGTAACCCCCTTAAAGATACTTAACAACACATTCAAGTACTAAAGGCTTGATTAGGATTGTTATTAAGGAATAAGAAATGAGAAATACAGGTGACCAGCAGAGAAATTCAAGGACATGAAGCACATATTTACAGACAGCAAAATGTGATACACAGTACGACTAAACACGTAAATAAACTATCTTGCCTGGAAACCTGTGCCATTTTAATATTCTTTGTCATTCCAAATGGTTTACCCAAAGGGAACATTTCAGTAAGGGCTCACCACTGTCCTTGTAGAAGGCCATATTCACACCAGAATGTCAGTAAGGGCTCACCACTGTCCTTGTAGAAGGCCATATTCACACCAGAATGAAGGGGTCTAGAAACACATTCCAAACTCCACTAAGAGTTTTGAAGAATTTTTTTTTTTTTTTTACAGCTGGACTATTTACTCTGTAACATTGGCCCCACTGAGGAAAGAATATATATATTTACACACTAAATTTCATGTTGTAAATTTATTTCACTATTTATCTGCTTTATAATTGTGCTGAGTAGTTTACGAAAGTTTTACAAAGGTATTTTATTTTTTGAATTCTAAATAAGTAGTTTTGTTTATTTTCGTTAAAACTTATAAATGCAAGGTTGTACATTCCTGGGTTTCCTAAATTTTTACATTGAAGATATCTTTGTCTGAATTGTTGTGCTTGCTACATCCCCTAGAATCTAGAAATACCAGAACTGAAGGGGACGTTGGTAATCATGTTCTCAAGGAATCATCAGAACTAATCAAATGAGACCACTTTACAGCTGAGGCAAGGTGGGGTCCAAGATGCACAACGACTCTCAAGAACAGCTAGTTAGTTAGGGGCAAAGTTTGATCTACTTATATTCACTCCCAGCACACAAAATTTTCCACTACCAGCAAAACGCATGTCACTGCAAGCTCCTAGCAGTAACTAGCAATGAATGTAAGGTTTTAAGAAGAACAGCCTCCTTACAATGTCTTCATAAAACCCTAGGACATGAGAGAAATGTTCCACAGTCTGTCTAAACTACTGGAAAAGGGAGTAACTCAAATAAAATAGCAAAGCTATAATGTAAGGACCCAGATCTGGGAACTTGAGGACCCTTTTCCAGTGTCCCTTCCAGAATGTTTCCAGACCCCCACAGAGGGGAGGCACACTTCTCATATATCTGCTTTAGTCACCCCTAATTTTGAGTGGGGCCACTGTTAACCCATATGGTACCTTTGTGTGAATTTAGGAAAAGGTACCTTCTCTGGACAGTTGAATTAGAAAAAGGCACCTCATCCGGGTGATCTGTAGCCCCTCAGGCACAAGATGAGTTTGTGCCAAGGAAAGTGCACCCCTCTTCTAGGAGGATGCAGACACCCTCAGGGCACACAGTGTAGAAATCCGACCAACAGCTGATATTCATCCCTTCCTGCCTTCTTGGCAGGACACTTTTGTGCAACACACAAGCGACACAACTCTCTGTGGTGATCTTGCTTTTGGATCTGCTGTCTCATGAGTTCCCTTGGAGATTAGAATGAAATGTTGTGGTTGTGGAGTCCTCCATAAAGTGCCTATTCATACTTGCACTGCCTTCTCTTTAGTCCTAGAGAATGTGCTTTTCTCCTCCTTATGCAAAGGCAACATCTCCACCAATGCCTTCTATCTCAGCTCCTCCCATCTCAATCCAACAGTCTACTTTTGCTTAACTACCTTCACCTTTTTCTGTATCCTGCCACCTTTCCCGTTCATAATTATTCTGGCTGGCTGTTCACCAAAACTCTTCTTTTTTCCCTCCTGGGCTCACAGGTAGAGCACATTTTCCAGCCTTCCTTACAGTTAGGTGTGCTTTATGACTAAGGTCTGGCAAGTGGGCAGGTGGCTGGAACCAAATAAGCTACATGTGTGTCTAGCCTACCAAAGTCCCTGAGCGGTCTTCCATGTTCTCCATCTTTTCTTGAGGGCAGAAGAGCTAGTAGAGCTCTGTGGGCCCCAGGCGATAGCAGGGTCACTAGAGCAAAGATACCTGGGTTCCTGAACAACTGCAGACCTGACCCCCATGCCAACCCTCACTGGACTAGAGCAGAAGTGAGAAAGTTTGGAGGGGTAGGTCACTGAGATGCCGCAGTTGTTTGCTACAACAGGCCATCTAGGCTCACTGCAGGCGCCATGTTCCAACACTGCCTAGGCTCTGGTGGAGAGTCAGACAACCCCTAGAGGTAGCTATCCTTTCTGTGGCACAGGAAACCCAGTGATATCACGCCTTCTAACTCTACACCCAAAGACTTCAGGATAATGAAAAGTCACTTTTCAAAATTTGGGAGATCATCAATGCAATTTCTACCCTTCCACGCTGATACTGTAGAATTGACTTGGCTCTCTGGGTTTGGATTACCTTCTCTATTACTGTGGAAGAATACACGGAGTTTGTTTTCTGTTCTTAGTCATACTGCCACAGTCTATTCTTGAAAGAAAAGTAAGTTTCCAGAGATATACTGCATTTTAGATCACAAAAGTCAGTATGTAAGCTTTAAACTCCATGACTCTCCCCTCCCTCCCAGTACTCAGACTTTTATCTAAAGGATAACAAATGCAGATAATAATTTTTCTTTGGAAAATGTATGTGCTGCACAAAATTACTGCATTATCTGAGATTAACTTGCCTATTTCATCTGCTTTCTCCCACTTCCTCCGTGGACAGTAATGCAAAGAGATGGGAAGGATGTTTACTTTTGAGGTTAGAACCACCTGTTATGATTAATTTTGAGTAGACGGTAAGATATGTAGGTTTACAACAAAGAAGAAAATATTACTATAGATAACTAAAGACTAGAGTTGAAAATTGAGACCCAAAACCTTAAAAAATATTGAGAATATATTCCAGCTGCAAGGTAGGTCTGGTACAGCTATTCATTAGCTCAAAGATTAAGAGTACAGAAGATTATTTTTGAGGTATTTCTCCTTTGGAACCACTTCTGTTCTGAAATAATACAAACAAACACTGAAAGAAAAAAATAAAATTATGAGCTTTTAATGCTAATAATATTTGAGGCTAAATTAAGTTGGGAGAAGGAACACATTTCTGTAAGGTTTTCAAATCATGCAGATTCATATTCTCTGACTATATAAAATACTCACTGATTGGCACTTATGTCTACTGTGAGTTTCAGGAAACCATTTGGACCCCAAACCACTTAAATGTGAGAAATGAATGGCATCACAGACAAGGAGAGAAGCTGGTCACCACTTCCCAGTGACAACTCCACACTAGGGGTGGGGGAAGCATGCATGCTGTGTTTGGCTAAATCACCCTGCCACCATTTCTAGGGATGAAGCTGAGAGTGAAACACAGTAAGGGTAAGGGATAATTATTTGCTAATATGAAGGAGTGATCACATTAATGATTTTAATTGTTAGCAGGGACCCTATCCGAATATACATAAAAAGTTATTTGTGAATTTAAGGCAGCAGGGTGCGATGGAAAATCTATACATATTATAAAGGCCAGGGTTTGGTTCTAGCTCTCTCTCTTCCAAGATGAGCATCCTAGAAAGGTTATTTGCAGATTACGAACTTCTCTGATTCTGTTTCCTTCTTTGTAAAATAGGTATACTAATAACCTGCCTCACAACTTCATGAGTGGCACACACACATACACACGTGGTTTTGACTACTATAAATAACTTACATTGATAATAAACATTAATGATTCATTTAATACAACTCTAAGTATTTACTGAGAAGCTTATGTTTTAGTATTGAGTTAAAAACTATAAATAATTCTAAGAAGCAGCTGGATCTTGGAATCAAGGAGATTACAACTACTGGGGGATTTTTACCATCAGGAAACAAATATTAATACAAAATCATATGTTATTAAGTGTGAACATGGGTTATAGATGACGAATAACACAAAATATATTTCTAAATAGGAGATATTAAATGTTAGTTAGGAAACAAAAGACACATAATAATGATAATAATAAAAAAGCCCATTCAAGTTAAGTCCTTTTAGATTTACCTTAATCCTAGAAATATAGTTGGATAGGTTTGGCTGCATGTAACAGAAGACCCAAATAAGAGTAAATTAATTTCAGATTTAAGAGGAAAATTTCTCTCTCTCCCCCTCACTTTCTCTCACCGCCCCCCACACCCCGCCCCCCCGCCACACACACAAGGCAATCCAGGGTTGGCGTGGCATCTTCTCAGTGTCAGACCGCAATTCGTCTTGTCTTGATGCTTCCATTTCCATGGCCCTGATGCCTGCTACAGCTCCAATCATACAACTGTATTACAGGCAGCAGGAAGGAGGAAAGGGCGTACTCTACCTCTTTTAAAAAGACATCCAGGGAGGAGCTTCAAGATGGCGGAAAAGTAAGACGCGGAGATCATCTTCCTCCCCACAAACACATCAGAAATACATCTACATATGGAACAACTCCTACAGAACACTTACTGAACGCTGGCAGAAGACCTCAGACCTCCCGAAAGGCAGGAAACTCCCCACGTACCTGGGTAGGGCAAAAGAAAAAAGAATAAACAGAGACAAAAGGATAGGGCCGGGACCTGCACCAGTGGGAGGGAGCCGTGAAGGAGGAAAGGTCTCCACACACTAGGAAGCCGCTTCGCGGGTGGAGACTGCGGGTGGCGGAGGGGGAGCTTCGCAGCCGCGGAGGACAGCGCAGCCACGGGGGTGCGGAGGGCAAAGCGGGGAGATTCCCGCACAGAGGATCGGAGCCGACCGGCACTCACCAGCCCGAGAGGCTTGTCTGCTCACCTGCCGGGGCAGGCGGGGGCTGGAAGCTGGGGCTGGAAGCTGGGGCTCGGGCTTTGGGTTGGGAGAGGACTGGGGTTGGCTGCGTCAACACATCACAGCCTGAAGGGGGCTAGTGCACCACGGCTAGCCGGGAGGGTGTCCGGGAAAAAGTCTGGACCTGCCGAAGAGGCAAGAGACTTTTTCTTGCCTCTTTGTTTCCTGCTGCACGAGGAGAGGGGATTAAGAGCGCCGCCTAAAGGAGCTCCAGAGAGGGGCACAAACCGCAGCGATCAGCATGGACTCCAGAGACGGGCATGAGACGCTAAGGCTGCTGCCGCCGCCACCAAGAAGCCCGTGTGCGAGCACAGGTCACTCTCCACACCTCCCCTCCTGGGAGCCTGTGCAGCCCGCCACTGCCAGGGTCCCGGGATCCAGGGACAACTTCCCCGGGAGAATGCACTGCACGCCTCAGGCTGGTGCAAAGAGGCCGCCGCAGGCTCACCCCGCACTCTGTGCCCCTCCCTCCCCCCAGCCTGAGTGAGCCAGAGCCCCCGAATCACTGCTCCTTTAACCCCGTCCTGTCTGAGCGAAGAACAGACGCCCTCAGCCGACCTACACACAGAGGCGGGTCCAAATCCAAAGCTGAACCACGGGAGCCGTGCGAAGAAGAGAAAGGGAAATTTCTCCCAGCAGCCTCAGGGGCAGCAGATTAAATCTCCACAGTCAACTTGATGTACCCTGCATCTGTGGAATATCTGAAGAGAAAAGGAATCATCCCAAATTGAGGAGGGGGATGTTGGGAGCAACAATATATATATTTTGTCTCCTTTTTCTCTTTTTGTGAGTGTGTATGTGTATGCTTCTGTGTGTGATTTTGTCTGTACAGCTTTGCTTTTCCCATTTGTTCTAAGGTTGTGTCTGTCTGGTTCTTTTCCTGAATAATTATTTTTTGTTTTATTTCATCTTCTTCTTTCTTTCTTTCTTTCTTTTTTTCTCCCTTTTATTCTGAGCTGCATGGCTGACAGGCTCTTGGTGCTCCAGCTAGGCGTCAGGGCTATGCCACTGAGGTGGGAGAGCCAACTTCAGGACACTGGTCCACAAGAGACCTCCCAGCTCCATGTAATATCAAATGGTGAAAGTCTCCCAGAGATCTCCATCTCAACACCAACACCCAGCTTCACTCAACGACCAGCAAGCTACAGTGCTGGACACCCTATGCCAAACAACTAGCAAGACAGAAAAACAACCCCATCCATTAGCACAGAGGCTGCCTAAAATCATAATAAGGCCACAGACACCATAAAACACATCACCAGTTGTGGATCTGCCCACCAGAAAGCCAAGATCCAGCCCCATCCACCAGAACACAGGCACTAGTCCCCTCCACCAGGAAGCCTACACAACCCACTGAATCAACCTGAGCCAATGGGGACAGACACCAAAAACAACAGGAACTATGAACCTGCAACCTGCAAAAAGGAGACCCCAAACAGTAAGTTAAGCAAAATAAGAAGCCAGAGAAACACACAGCAGATGAAGAAGGTAAAAACTCACCAGACCTAACAAATGAAGAGGAAGTAGGCAGTCTACCTGAAAAAGAATTCAGCGTAATGATAGTAAAGATGACCCAAATTTTGAAAATAGAATGGAGAATATACAAGAAACAAGGACCTAGAAAAAGTAAAGAGCAAACAAACAGAGATGAACAACACAATAAATGAAATTAAAAATTCTCTAGAAGGAATCAATAGCAGAATAACTGAGGCAGAAGAACGGATAAGTGACCTGGAAGATAAAATAATGGAAATAACTACTGCAAAGCAGAATAAAGAAAAAAGAATGAAAAGAATTGAGGACAGTCTCAAAGACCTCTGGGACAAGATTAAATGCACCAACGTGTGAATTATAGGGGTCCCAGAAGAAGAGAAAAAGAAAGGGACTGAGAATATATTTGAAGAGATTATAGTTGAAAACTTCCCTAATATGGGAAAGGAAATAGTTAATCAAGTCCAGGAAGCACACAGAGTCCCATACAGGATAAATCCAAGGAGAAACATGCCAAGACACATATTATTCAAGCTATCAAAAATTAAATACAAAGAACAAATATTAAAAGCAGCAAGGGAAAAACAACAAGTAACACATAAGGGAATCCCCATAAGGTTAACAGCTGATCTTTCAGCAGAAACCCTGCAATCCAGAAGAGAGTGGCAGGACATATTTAAAGTGACGAAAGAGAAAAACCTACAAGCAAGATTACCCAGCAAGGATCTCATTCAGATTTGATGGACAAATTAAAAGCTTTACAGACAAGCAAAAACTAAGAGAATTCAGCACCACCAAACCAGCTTTACAACAAATGCTAAAGGAACTTCTCTAGGCAGGAAAAATGAGAGAAGGAAAAGACCTACAATAATAAAGCCAAAACAATTAAGTAAATTGTCATAGGAACATACATATTGATAATTACCTTAAATGTAAATGGATTAAATGCTCCAACCAAAAGACACAGACTGGCTGAATGGATACAAAAACAAACCCCTATATATGCTGTCTACAAGAGACCCACTTCAGACCTAGAGACACCTACAGACTGAAAGTGAGGGGATGGAAAAAGATATTCCATGCAAATGGAAATCAAAAGAAAGCTGGAGTAGCAATTCTCATTTCAGACATAATACACTGTAAAACAAAGACTATCACAAGAGACAAAGAAGGACACTACATAATGATCAAGGGTTCAATCCAAGAAGAAGATATAACAATTGTAAATATTTATGCACCCAACATAGGAGCACCACAATACATAAGGCAAATACTAACAGCCATAAAAGGGGAAATCGACAGTAACACAATCACAGTAGGGGACTTTAACACCCCCACTTTCACCAATGGACAGATCATCCAAAATGAAAATAAATAAGGAAACACAAGCTTTAAATGATATATTAAACAAGATGGAATTGATACTTATAAGGACATTCCATCCAAAAGCCACAGAATACACTTTCTTCTCAAGTGCTCATGGAATATTCTCCAGGATAGATCATGTCTTGGGTCACAAATCAAGCCTTGGTAAATTTAAGAAAATTGAAATGATATCAAGTATCTTTTCCGACCACAACGCTATGAGATTAGATATCAATTACAGGAAAAAATCTGTAAGAAATACAAACACATGGAGGCTAAACAACACACTACTTAATAACCAAGGGATCACTGCAGAAATCAAAGAGGAAATTAAAAAATACCTAGAAACAAATGACAATGAAAACACAAAGACCCAAAACCTACAGGATGCAGCAAAAGCAGTTCTAAGATGGAGTTATAGTTACACAAGCCTACCTTAAGAAACATCTCAAATAAACAACCTAACCTTACACCTAAAGCAATTAGAGAAAGAAGAACAAAACAACCCCAAAGTTAGCAGAAGAAAAGAAATCATAAAGATCAGATCAGAAATAAATGAAAAAGAAATGAAGGAAACGATAGCAAAGATCAATAAAAATAAAAGCTGGTTCTTTGAGAAGATAAACAAAATTGATCAACCATTAGCCAGACTCATCAAGGAAAAAAGGGAGAAGACTCAAATCAACAGAATTAGAAATGAAAAAGGAGAAGTAACAGCTGACACTGCAGAAATACAAAGGATCATGAGGGATTACTACAAGCAACCTAAGCCAATAAAATGGACAACCTGGAAGAAATGGACAAATTCTTAGAAATGCACAACACTCTGAGACTGAACCAGGAAGAAATAGAAAATATGAATAGACCAACACAAGCAATGAAATTGAAACTGTGATTAAAAATCTTCCAACAAACAAAAGCCCAGGACCAGATGGCTTCACAGGCAAATTCTGTCAAACATTTAGAGAAGAGCTAACACCTATCCTTCTCAAACTCTTCCAAAATATAGCAGAGGGAGGAACACTCCCAAACTCATTCTACGAGGCCACCATCACCCTGATACCAAAACCAGACAAAGATGTCACAAAGAAAGAAAACTATAGGCCAATATCACTGATGAACATAGATGCAAAAATCCTCAACAAAATACTAGCACACAGAATCCAAGAGCACATTAAAAGGATCATACATTATGATCAAGTGGGGTTTATTCCAGTAATTCAAGGATTCTTCAATATATGCAAATCAGTCAACGTGATACACCATATTAACGAACTGAAGGAGAAAAACCATATGATCATCTCAATAGATGCAGAGAAAGCTTTCAACAAAATTCAACACCCATTTATGATAAAAACTCTCCAGAAAGTAGGCATAGAGGGAACTTTCCTCAACATAATAAAGGCCATATATGACAAACCCACAGCCAACATCGTCCTCAATGGTGAAAAACAGAAACCATTTCCACTAAGATCAGGAACAAGACAAGGTTGCCCACTCTTATCACTATTATTCAACATAGTTTTGGAAGTTTTAGCCACAGCAATCAGAGGAGAAAAAAGAAATAAAAGGAATCCAAATTGGAAAAGAAGAAGTAAAGCTGTCACTGTTTGCAGATGACATGATACTATACATAAGAGAATCCTAAAGATGCTACCAGAAAACTACTAGAGCTAATCAATGAATCTGGTAAAGTCGCAGGATACAAAATTAATGCACAGAAATCTCTGGCATTCTTATACAATAATGATGAAAAATCTGAAAGTAAAATTAAGAAAACACTCCCATTTACCATTGCAACAAAAAGAATAAAATATCTAGGAATAAACCTACGTAAGGAGACAAAAGACCTGTATGCAGAAAATTATAAGACACTGAGGAAAGAAATTAAAGATGATACAAATAGATGGAGAGATATACCATGTTCTTGGATTGGAAGAATCAACACTGTGAAAATGACTCTACTACCCAAAGCAATCTACAGATTTAATGCAATCCCTATCAAACTAGCACTGGCATTTTTCACAGAACTAGAACAAAAAATTTCACAACTTGTATGGAAACACAAAAGACCCTGAATAGCCAAAGCAATCTTGGGAATGAAAAACGGAGCTGGAGGAATCAGGCTCCCTGACTTCAGACTGTACTACAAAGCTACAGTAATCAAGACAGTATGGTACTGGCACAAAAACAGAAATATAGATCAATGAAACAGGATAGAGAGCCCAGAGACAAACTGACACAGATATTGTCACCTTATCTTTGATAAAGGAGGCAAGAATATACAGTGGAGAAAAGACAGCCTCTTCAATAAGTGGTGCTGGGAAAACTGGACAGCTACATGTAAAAGAATAAAATTAGAACACTCCCTAACACCATACACAAAAATAAACTCAAAATGGATTAAAGATCTAAATGTAAGGGCAGACACCATCGAACTCTTAGAGGAAAACATAGGCAGAACACTCTATGACATACATCACAGCAAGATCCTTTTTGACCCACCTCCTAGAGAAATGGAAATAAAAACAAAAATAAATAAATGGGACCTAATGAAACTTCAAAGCTTTTGCAAAGCAAAGGAAACCATAAACAAGACGAGAAGATAACCCTCAGAATGGGAGAAAATATTTGCTAACGAAGCAACTGACAAAGGATTAATCTCCAAAACGTACAAGGAACTCATGCAGCTCAATATCAAAAAAAAAAAAAAAAGAACCCAGTCCAAAAATGGGCAGAAGACCTAAATAGACACTTTTCCAAAGAAGATATACAGATTGCCAACAAACACATGAAAGAATCCTCAACATAATTAATCATTAGAGAAATGCAAATTAAAACTACAATGAGATATCATGTCACACCGTTCAGAATGGCCATCATCCAAAAATCTACAAAGAATAAATGCTGGAGAGGGTGTGGAGAAAAGGGAACCCTCTTGCACTGTTGGTGGGAATGTAAGTTGATAGAGCCACTATGGAGAACAGTATGGAGTTTCCTTAAAAAACTAAAAATGGAACTACCATACGACCCAGCAATCCCACTACTGGGTATATACCCTGAGAACACCATAATTCAAAAAGAGTCATGTACCAAAATATTCATTGCAGCTCTATTTACAATAGCCAGGACATGGAAGCAACCTAAGTGTCCATGAATGGATAAAGAAGATGTGGCACATATATACAATGGAATATTACTCAGCCATAAAAAGGAACAAAACTGAGTTATTTGTAGTGAGGTGGATGGACCTAGAGACTGTCATTCAGAGTGAAGTAAGTCAGAAAGAGAAAAACAAATGCCATATTCTAACACATATATATGGAATCTTTAAAAAAATCGTTAGAAGAACCTAGGTGCAAGATGGGAATAAAGATGCAGACCTCCTAGAGAATGCACTTGATGATACGGGAGGGGGAAGGGTAAGCTGGGACAAAGTGAGAGAGTGGCATGGACATATATACACTACCAAACATAAAATAGATAGCTAGTGGGAAGCAGCTGCATAGCACAGGGAGATCAGCTCTGTGCTTTGTGACCACCTAGAGGGGTGGGATAGGGTGGGTGGGAGGGAGGGAGATGCAACAGGGTAGAATTATGGGGACATACGTATATGTATAACTGATTCACTTTGTTATAAAGCAGAAACTGACACACCATTGTAAAGCAATTATACTCTAATAAAGATGTTAAAAATTTTTAAAAATGGAAAAAGAAAAAGACATCCAAAGTCTATTTACTTCTCGTTTTCAGAACTTAGTCATGTGGCCATAGGCTTCTTTAACTGGAGTCTTTAAGCATCTGTTAGAGCAAAAAAGAATGAATATTGGGTTGCTGGTGGGCATAGGTGGGATGGTGAATCTCTGCTAAGCTTGATTTCTATTTTCTTTCTCCTTCTCTAAGCAGAGAATTAAAACATGCCCCTAGAATACAGTGGGCAGAGAAAAAGGAGATCTGGACTCCCATTCCAACTCTCTCACTAATTAGGTACGGTTGCTGCCTCTCTCCACTTCCTTTTCTCAGCTGTTAAATGAGAGCTATCTCCTTTAACTCATCTAAAACTCTCTAATTCCATCATGGGTAAAAGCAGACTGATGGATCTGGACCCAGTAACTTTATAAGATGAAAAAGGTTCAAGAGTTTAACACTTTTAACATTTTAAAAGATTAGATTAGGTCACTGATCTAGAGAAAGGTTTACAGACCCAGAGTGATGAGGTCTCCTTCCTCAGGGATTTTGGTCCTGATACACATAGCCAGTGAAAATTGTCATTTAGACATTGTTGATTTGACACTTCACGAGCCTCTGCAAGCAGAAATTTTCACCCAGCAAAGACTGCTGGAATCAATTCTTTTTGGCAGTCAGCCTAGGGAAAGCAGGCAAAGAAGTCATAGTACTTTGATTCCTCTCCTGGCTTGGCCACTCACTACCCTGGGACTTTCACCCACTCATTTAATTCTTTGGGTCTCAGTTTTACCAAACGCAATTTTTTTTTTTTTTTTTTTTGGTAGGAATCCCAAGAAAATAATGTAGAGAACCAGAGGTCTCTCTTCCTCCTACTCGGGTAATTTTTTGGGGTTTCGTTTTTCCAAAACCAATTTTTTTTTTTTTTTTTTTTTGGTAGGAATCCCAAGAAAATAATGTAGAGAACCAGAGGTCTCTCTTCCTCCTACTCGGGATTTGACAAAGATTTTAATGTGTAGATGGACCAGACAGGCTGATCATGTGGGGAACAAAGTGACCACTGGATGATCTGGTGAGACATGTGGCACCCCCTCATGTGGAAGTTTCCATAATAGCAAGAGCAGCCGCAGCAACGGCAGGATGGCATCTGAGGCAGGGCAACGCTGGATGGCATTGAGAGGAGCCAGCACAGCTAATGTCCAGCTTTCTGACTTAGTGAGGGATCATTTCCAGCAGGCTGTGTGCCCAGTTTTTGAGGCCGAGTCACAGAATCCAGGACTAAATGCTGAATGCTGGGGAATGGCCAGGGGCCACAGTGGGGTAAAGAATGAGGATTCACCTTCACCTTGAACAGGCTTGGCTCAATACAGAAACACTCTTGGTGTAATGACAGTTGTTTTCTGGTGCTAAGAATGCTTTGTACTCCTCGGGCTGGTGGTGTTGGAAGATGCTTGATTGCACCACAGGGGAAGATGTGAGTGGTAGGAAAAGTTCAAGGTCAAAAAAAATTATAGCAGTGCCGTGGAGAGGGGTGTTCTATATTAAGCAGGAATCTAACACTATAAACTGGTGATACATTTGAATTGCCAGAATTATATGAGAGCTGCATCAGACCTTCATTTCAATTCCCTTTGTTAACTTTAACCCAGGAGAGGTCCTTCCGTTACCCTTGGCTACTGGGAATTGATCTCTGCCTGACAGGAGTATCTGTTTGCCTTGGGGCTTTAGTCACCAGCTAGTCTAACCACTTGTGATACATGATGGGGGCTTAGGAATCACAATTTTGATCTCTGAAGGAACTAGAGACTAAAAGTATTATCCAGAATCTCCAGGAGGTGTTAGAGATGAACAGTTAGCCATATGGCAGTACGTGATTGAACCTCAATAAAAACTCCAGGCACCAAAGGCTAAAGTCAGTTTTCCTGATTGGCAATACTATTGAGTCACGTTATTAAGTTTCACACAGTAGGTGGGAGGAGGGAACGCCATCCAGTACTCCAGGGGAGAAGATAAGTGGCAGCTCTGTGTTTAGACCCCTCCTGCACTTTGCCCTATATGTCTCTTCCTTTGGTTGGTTCTATTTTATGTCGTTTTACTGTAATAAAACAGTAATTTTAACTATAGCACTTTTTTTGAGTTCTGTGAGTTATTCTAGTGAATTACTGAACCCAAGGGAATCCGTGGGGACCCTGAGTTTGTAGCCAGCTGGCATGAAGTGAGGGTGGTCCTACCAACCTCTAAACTTGTGGCCAGTTCTGAAGCGAGAGAGGTCCAGTGGAGGACTGTTCCCTCAGACTTGCTGTTTGGCAAACTCACTTCAGTTGGTATCAGATGTCTGTCGATTGGGAGTCTGGAGGCCTGTGCCCTTAACGTTGAGTGTGAATAACTCCAGGTACCTCTCATTTACAATCTCCAGACCAGGGTCTACTGGATTCTTGTGGTTGACACTGCTAATTGGCCGTTTAAAATCCACTGTCCTTTTCTTGACATTTTTAAGGTCAGACAGTGTACCCATCTGGCCAGGTGTTGGATCAAATCTGGTCAAGGTCAATCATGACAATTCTGTTTTCTGCTCTCCCTTCAATCTCTGAGTCTCCATGTGATCCAGTTCTGGTCATTGAGCCCTAAACAGATTTCTGCTGGGGGTGATGTATTCTGGGGAAGTCTCTGTCTTCCTGATAAGAGGATACATATAGCTTTCTCCTGTTGCTGGTTTGTCTGCCTTGAATGTGACATAACACCTGGACGGCAGGCCATGAGCCAACAAACTAAAGACAGCTGGATTGCGCCTGGGACACTAATGACATTTTTGAGCCACTGCATTATCCTTGGGATATTTGAAGACTTTCTTGCTAGGTATGATGGCCAGTGTCTATCTGGTTCTCTATTGCTTGTAGCCACATACACTTATAACAGGTACAGTCCCCAGAGAAAGAAGAAAGAGGTGAAGCACCATGTTCAAAGACACAGGTTGGTCCAAGATGGTCCAAGATGGTGCTCTATTCTCCTGACTCCCACCTAGCACCTTTCCCAATACTCCCTTTTTCCCCTATTCTCTTATCTTATGAATGATAATGAGTTTAACCATAAACCTCCCATTTTGCAGAGTAAATGAAACAACCTTTCAGTTACAGGAACTTGTTTAAAGTTACATACAGCTCAGTGTCCCATTACCAGACCCTCAAAACAACAACTTAAATTGAAAGATCAATTTGCTTTATTCATAATTTTTATTTTCTTGCTTTTTTAAATGCATCTTTTTCTCCTGACTTTTATTAATTTCCATCCCATTACACCCTATGTATTCATATGTGGTACCTAATCATTCCATAACCACTCACACTACAACTACTTTATCCCATCAACCAGAACATTAACACTTTTAAAGAACTTCAAAAAGTTTGTTAATCTGATCTCTTTGCTCAGAATGAATCTATGAAGGCCTTGATACAAATGTATCCATGTAGCCTTTGCTCAAAATTAATCTGTGTCTTACTTGATTTAAATATTCAATTCGCTGCATTTCTAAGTAATTACTAACTAGATTTCCTTGACCATGTTCTATTTATTACAAAAACAGGCACCCCTATTCTAGAGGATAAATCCCGTAAATTAAAATTTCTTTCTGTTATTGACTTTGCTGAGAGCATAATTAGTATATAGTTTTCTTCCAAAATGTCTGAACTAAACAACAACTAATAAATCAATCACTTTCCAGTCTCTCTAATTTCCTAATAATAAGGTTTAATTAACAAAACCTCCTATGTGACTATTTATAGCTATGTTTCCACACCAAGAACTTTAAGCTCACACTTCAAAATGTTCTACTCTGGAGTATTTTTTAAATGTATAGTGGAAAATTTAAGACAGTATGCATGTAAAGGATGTCACCATCAGTATTAGAATCTACCTGACTTTCTTTCATGTTAGAAAAAGCCTTAATACCAATTTATACACAGATCTCTAGAACATTACAGTACTGAAAAGATTCTGCCTACCCTGTGTAACTCGTGCCTTTCAAAAACAAGACAGAAGAAGCAGAATTCCACTTTGTGGACTTGATTTTCCATTAACATCATGGTCACATCTTTGAGAATAAAGTACATTTATACAAGTAGACCAGTGATTACTACAGTCATTCCAAATACTCCTCTATTCTTTTGTAAAAGCATTCTCCAGAATTTATAACTCATTTTATTGGCATAAAAACAAGTAAAACTTCTAAGTCACTATATATAGTTTTGTCCATAACAAGAAACTGTGCCAGTGCTTTTTCCTTCTTCCAAATACAGATATTTTCAGGCGGAAAAGATAGACCCTGACTTGCCCACATTTTAACAGAACAAGCATACAGCAAAACCACCATCTGGGCTCCCCATCACAGAGAGTTCTGTATGTTTTGTAGGGCACGGCTCAGCAGAATCACTTCTTAAGCCTTGTTTTAAATCTTGAAACTTGTCTTAGAAAAGAAAATTGAATACCACTGCGTGAAATTGTTGAAAACACAAATAGAATATAGATAAACTATGAAAGGGCAGATCCTTCCTTTCTCTTTTATCAGAGCAGGTAGGAAAATCACTTTACATCATTTATACTGATAACAAGCGAAACATGTTTGTCTCACATTTCAAAAGGGTACAGAGAAAAATGGGAAGCAATAAAAGCAGTAGAAAACAAGCAGTTAATAGTTTGGATCAAACACTGGTTCAGAAGACCTTCTAAAACAGCATTTAATGTCTTTTCAAAATATCCCTCTAAGTTCAGTGCCAGTGTTAATATGACCATAAAAAACATGGAGCTCAAGTTGCTCCTTCTAGGACATCAGTCAGTGAACAGCAGATTCAGGACCAAAAGGCTCATGTTGTGACCTCTGAACCCAATTCTATTTCTACTAGATAATTTGTCTTTTAAGGGAATGGGTCATGTTAAAGAGATTAACCACCATGGAAATTCAAAGCATAGGTTAATTAGAAATAATGAGTTAAATAATTACAGCCTTATGTAGCCACAACTAGGAATTTGGTGAACTGGGAAATATTCATGAAGGGTGATACAATCATTACTTGCAAAAATCTAATAGGCCCTTAATAAATGTTCTGCAGGACTATTGCAGTGACTATAGAATAATCTGTAGGGATAAAAAGGAAGCAGAGAATTTGAGGTGGTTTCTAAATCTTTCAAGCTTTTCTAGAAGTCAAAACTGAAATAGTTATATTACTCTAGAAAAATCTAAATTAGCTCAAATCTTCAGCTATTTCATTGTGTGTAGATAGTTTAAATCCTGTGTGATACATCTCCAAACACCTACAAAAAAAAAAAGAGGTGGAACAGGGAAAAGGCCACCCACACAACTTTTGCAACTTCCAGTTACCTAGAAAGAGCTTTAAATTTTCACCTGATATTGTTTATATATAAGTTGGTTGCTATAAAATAAATTAATACTTGGAGATGAGGAGGAGGACAGAAGTGAAAGAATCATGGCTTGGGCAGGCAGCAGCATCCTTCATCAAAATGAGTGAGAAAAACTAAAACTGACAGTCTATCCTTCTGATCATAGAATCGGAATAAAATCAGAAAGGGCAATAAAATTTTTTCTACCTTAAAGGGAGGATGCAGGATAAGAAAGCAAAATGAGTAGCATATTTGAAAACTAAGGCCTCAGAACACACTCTTCAGTAAAAAAGCATATCTATGAAGAGGCTATTAAAAGAATAAGAACAAACCCTTAATTATAAAAATGCTAGTGCTCAGCAAGAACAAATAATCCTGTTCTAAAGAAATTTCAGAATTTTACCCAAACAAAACATGACTAATGCTTTTATTTGAGGTTGTTTTAATGATTGATTTATATGTGCCAAGACTAAAGAGTGATCATTTCAAAGATTTAATATTAATATCTATTGCTGCCATTTGGTTGGTAGCCTTGTTTGAATGAGGTCACTTCATATTCGCAATATCCCTGTTTCCTCTTTCTCAAGGTTTAATAGAGAAAATAATTTAATTCTTCAGAATTAGATTTAATGGGAAATGATAAAACATGAAACTAGATTTAATGTTACTTTAGAAATAATAGACATATGTGAGGTGAAACACACTTGCCCACTGAATACACCCAATGACATAAGGACAAGAAAACAACCACAAAAACCAGACAGCAATGCCGACTGGTGTTGAACTAACCTAAGATGTAACAGAAAGTGAGGATCTGGTTTTTAGCATAATTGGGATCAAAAGAGCATGATCCATAGTTTTAATACTTAAAAGAAAACCAGTAGGCATGAGGGTTATTATAGAAAGAGTACTAAGACACTAAAAAAATATCCTAGAGTAGCACCTCTCAAACATTAATGCACACATGAATCAGCTCAGGATTTTGTGAAAATGTCGATTCACCTTCCATAGGTCTGGGGTGGGGCCTGAGATTTCTGTTTCCATCAGGCTTCCAGAAGAGAAGGATGGAAGCCACTTTGAGTGGCAGGGCACTAATTACATGGAAGAGGAATGGGTGCAGGTGCTTTTCTGGTCCATGGTTCAATGAGTTAGTGGGATTGAGGCAATCTGGGCAACTTCTGGCCTAAGTGGTTCTCTATTACTGACATCACCCTAGGGTGATGGGGCTTCTAGGGAAGAGACAAATATAGAGTCAGGAGGATTTTTTTGGAAATAGAGAAGATGAGTAGTGTTCTATAAACACAAGACTGGAGAAACGACTGTTTTGTAACTGCTTTAGATTAATGTGTTCTAATGGATTCTACTTGTTCCTAATAAATAAAATCTGAATCATATTCAATATGCCGTTCTCCTTTAAGAAATATAGTTGTTTTTTAACAGTTGGAGAAAGAGAAATTCCGCATTGATTTGATTATTAGCCAAGGTTCGGAAAACAGAAAATAATGAAAGACTTTCCCCAAAGCTATTTGACTTATATTTAATTTGAAATTATATCAGATTATTTACCATTTTCATTAATATTTTATGTAAACCAAATGATATTATCTATGCTTCATCTCACCTTCTGATCGTCTCAAAAATAAAGCTGTAAAAATAAAATGAAGGATATGCTTAACTACGAACAGTTATGTGAGAAGAGAATGGGTATAGCTCTGCAAGTGATTTTACCGTCATTCAGTTTCTGCATGTTTATATGATTTACAGTTTATGCTGTAATGTCAAGGAAGAATCAGCACTATTCTGTCCTCTCACAAAGTACATTAGTACCATAAATCATATCAGGTTGAGGTTCAAAACACATCACTTTTTTTAAAAGAGGGCAATCTGTTTTTGCAAAGTAATGCATTGTTCTGGTTTATTTGAGATAATGAATACTTTTTGTTTAAACTTTACTTGAAGTGTATACCTGTACCACTCTGGGAAATTACACATATTTGCATATCTGAGGTGTTTTGGTTTTTTTTTTTTGTCCTTGGAGGTCTCATTTGGCTGCTTTGTATTGATATAAAGACTTCTTTTCACTGATAAAGCTAACTCTGGTCTAGTCCAAATCTTTTTTTAAACAGAAAAAGAAATGACTATATTCTACTTAAGCTCTTTTTGAGAATTCTAATCATGTCTATACTATTGGGGAAAGAATAGAGGCTGAATAATTCGTATGAGCTTCAGGAGATTAACCTACTTTTGTTACTCTTATTGGACAGCTTTCATTTGTCATTAATTTTTAGCACAGTGTCTTTAACAATTAACAACCAAAAAAAAAAAAAAAGCAGTAAACTCATCTTTCGCCATTTTTGTATTAACAATTTTTATAAAGTAAGTATCATCAGATCTGTCACCTTGGATTCCTTTTTGCCAGTAATAAGGTAATAATTTGGAATACAAGAAATGTTTGTCACATAGATTTTGAGGTAGTTAGGCCTGATGGATAAATTACATTGACTCACATTCTTTAGTCAAGCATCAATTATATTAGCTATCAGCGTTCTAGAAGCAGGTGTAGAATTTTTGTGAAAGCGAAAAAGCCTCAGTTAAGTATCTTGAAGAAGTTCCTGCTAAAAATCTCTTCAGTTTCATGTTTAATTCAGCCATTCCTGTGATTTTCATAATGTTCTAAAATACTATATGAGTTATACAAGAATGAACTGGAGTTATTTTCTTTTTAAATTTTTCACGTTGGTGAGCAGAGCAAACCCAGCTTGGAGAATAACCAAAGCTGCCTTCTGCGAACAGTGTGATAAGATCACGGCTCCACCGGGGGGTGACTCAGGATGTGCTCACTAATGAGTTACTTAAGCGGTCAACTCGATTACAGAGGAACAAAGAGTGAAAGAGTGCTTGCAAAGGCGGAAATGACATGCTTCATGTATTCTCACCAATATTGTAGGCTTTATAACCTCAACCATCCTACTATTTGCAATACTTAAAAAATAGATATATATGCATATATAATATACACATACCTGTATATGGATGCACACTTTAAAAACATACATAGACACACAGACACATATAAATGTGTGTGTATATATATATATATATACACACACATGTATACGTTTTCCTCAGCTACATCAAGTTTTTTTATTTACAGTTTTTCAAATCTTCTGTTAGTTCTCCAGTATCCAGACATAGCATTAAGTCTTAGAATATCTGCATTAACATGATGTGGATCAGAGGACGCATTCACAAAAGCAAGAAGCTGTGAGCACAGGAGACTTCAGAACCAGCATCTAGGAATTTAAAGAAAAGTGTTTGGAAAGGGTTTCTGATTCCTAGCTGTCACAGACTGTAGATTACTTTGGACCATCAGTAGGAACAGAAGCAGGGAAACGATCTAGACCGGTGGCAAGAAGAGGTCAGACAGGTTCTGAGGTAGAGCTGAGAGAATCTGGGGACGCTTGGTAATGGGGTGGGGGAGGGGCTGGGAGACGGGGGAGGAGGAATTAGAATGGCTCCTCTGTTTTGGCTTGAGCCACTGGCTGGATCATTGTTTCATTTACAGAATTAGGGGCAGGGAGAATTGAAGGAAGATGTAGAATTAACCACTGTCTCTTTTGATTTTAAGTTCTTTTCTTGATTGTACCCCTTTCTATTCCAACTTCGTTTGGTTCTCTCAGAGACACACCACGTATAGAGATACTGTCCTTTTTTTCCCGTCTTCTGGATCGGATCGCCATGTCAGCCTTCAGTTACTTCCATCAGGGATCTGGGATTTCCAGCAGGCTTTCAGAAACTCAAGTTCATCAAGAAGTAGGCAAATCAAGACTACCTTCCAAAATAGGGTGTTCACAGCATTGAGGTAAAAGGGCAGCTAAAACTCATTTTTTCTGCAGCTTTGCTGGGTGGACTCCCAATTCCTTAGTCTTTGCAGTTAGGATAGCAGGGAGGAAGGGCCTGGGTGTGTTGGGTCTTACAGGACTCTCAACACTCCTGGAGTCCATCCTGTACAAAAGGGACCAGAAATGTTTTATTTTTCTTGCATATTCTCCTTTCTCTTCCCCCTACTTTCAAAACACAAACACATCCTTGTCTCTAACACTAGAATTGTTTTCCTTGAGGGCTGCGAAGACAGGGAGGAAGGAAGGGAAGTTACCTGAAGGGTGGTCAAATACAGGTCAGAAGACTATGGAGCAATGATGAATAAGATCTTTATTTTTCTTTTTGCACACTTACCACTTTAGGACAAATACAATGTTTTGCAGTTTACTTTACAAAAAGTAAATTACGTCTTTTTTAATGACAAACATCTCAGTTGATTCAATACCATTTAAGAATTCTTTGGTTACTATCATGTTACTCTTTTTCTCTTATT
>NW_006793696.1:651195-664189 GCF_000442215.2 Lipotes vexillifer | reverse complement strand
TCTTTCCCTCCCTCTCTAATTTCCTTCTCTCCTGTTCTCTCTTTCTCCTTCCTTTTATCTTCCCTCTCCCCAGCCTTCCTCCTTTCTCTCTTCTTTCCTTCCTTCCTTTCTTCCTTTCTTTCTTTCTTTCTTGCATTTTTGATATTAGATTGCATTTTTCATATCTGGCATGAATTGCAGTATCTAATTGTAGTGCTGCTACACTGAACAAATTTTGTTGAGCAAGACAGTTTTGAAATTGGACTTTTTGACCTTGCACCATACTTAAATGCAAAATACACTTGCACTCATGATGGCTCCTATTATTGTATTCTATAATAGTAAGAGTTGTCTAACAGAAAAGGTGCAAACATTATCCTTTTTTTAAAAAATATAGACAAAAAATTCCCTAATCTAATTGTTTTGAAAACACAATTTATGCCAGCCACTTATTCCTGAGAAGTGGCACAGCACTGGTTAAATTTGGGGGGATGAAAAGGTATGCCTCTCCTTCATATCTCTATGTTTTGTGGGGTTTTGTTTGTTTGTTTGTCTTCTTTCCAGACTGAACAATTTCAAAGGATTCAGCTGCTTCTTTGGCAAGACCTGGCCAGTACTATGATGAAGCACCAGATTAACTCTGTGAGCTGACCAAACTTGATTTTCCCTGAGATTCAGTCTCCCACCTCTAATGCACTTCTGAAATTACATTGCAGGTTGCACCTCAGAGCTAGGAAGATGAGATGGCCATGGTTTTCCCATAATGGGCTGCTGCACTGTGCAGGTTATAGACTGGAGAACTCAAGGGACACCATTTTCATCAAATCACTATGGATGTACACAGTTCAACACATTCTGTGGCCTTACTGCCAATTCATTCCTACCCTAAATGGAAGTCTTCTCCAACACACACAAAAAAAAACCAACCCTATAATTCTAAGATTTACTGTTTTGATTCTTTACACTCTTCAGCTACTTATTTTAGGATAACAGGATAATCTTTTTTTTTTTTTTTTTTTCCCCTTGATGACTTGTGGAATAGGATTTATGATAAAAACACTTTGGGTTTGTAACCAAGTCTGGTCCTTGGAGTCAGACTTGGGTTTGAATCCAGATCTGCCCATTGCTAGCTTTGTAATCGTGAGTGTCTATACTCCTCTAAGCTGAGTTTCTTCTTTTGCAAAATGAAGATAACAAAATCTTCTCCTCAGGACCACTGTAAGGGTTAAGTATATACTGTGCTTAATCCAGAACGTCATAACTGATTCATAAATATTGATTTCCTTCTTTCTTATATTGACCAGTCTAGATTTGATTACTAAAATTGTAGGAAAAGGAATACTAATATAAATATAAAATATAAATGTCTACACACACATGTATTTTCTCTGTGTGTCTGTGTTCATAGTTACTTGAAAGTGAGACTGAGGGTCCCTCAGGTAGGTCATGAGTTGCTCAGTTACTCTCTAGGGCTCTCTCTCTGATACATTCCATATGTATATCCATACATATGGATACACTCATTGTATCCATATGTTCTCAACTTAGAACAAGATTTTTAATTTTACCATAGCTCACAAAGGATTTTCTATTAAAAATGCTCATCCACAAAAGTATTTCCGACTAATATATTTAACATACAGAAACAAGGTAAAGCCTTTCTATTCTCTAAGCCTCCGAAATTTCAACATCCTCACCTTTTCTCTTTCCTTTCAAAACATCACATCTCTTTATTTAAAAGAGAGTACTAACATATATATTTTATATATAAGCATAACATATATATAAGTATGAATATTATTTTAAGTTTTCCCCTTTTCCAAAAAGATAAGTAAATGAGAAATTTGTGTGTGTGTGCGCCTATGTGTGAAAACAGCATGAATTAAGAAAATATATAAAAGTGTAGACAGAGAACCATGTTTTACTTGATTTCAAACAACAAACAAAGATTTATCCTATAAAATAAATCTAGGTAAAACAGTATTGCGTATAAATAAAATGATGCTTGATATTTTATTTGAAAATGTTTGAATAGGGCCTAAACAAAGACTACTTTCTAAGCCATTGTATGCTACGTGGCCTTGAACATTTCTTTACCATTCAATAGTACTAAGGTAAACGGATAAGCAAAACAATGAAATGGATGGTGGACTAGACAGTCTTGTCCTGACTGCAGAAACTATTTATGGAGGAATGGAAATACTAAGACCCAAATAAATAAACTGACATATTATATGAAAACATCCCCAAAGAAGTTACACAAATGGCTAATAAACATGAGAAAATGTTCAACACTGGTAGTAAGCAAAGCTAAACAAATTAAAATAACAATGAGATTCAATTAGCAATTTATATATTCAAATTAGCAATCTAAAATAAAATTATAAGGACTGCATGAGACCAAAATATTCACTACTGGTAAGAAGACAAGTTTTCAGAACATTTGCCTTACATTCTTCTTTTTAAAAAGAAACTTCTCCTCCCAAATAATTTAAAGGTTTTGTGCAAAAAAGTGTAACACTGAATGATAAAAGTAACCAAAATATTCACAATAAGTAAATGGCTAGGCAAATTAACATACCTTGATAAATTATGAGATATTATTGTGTGATTATTAAAATTAGGCATTTTTAAGGAATGGGCATATATTGTAATACTGATTAAAAGTCCTGATCCATAATTATAGAGTATAATCAATACTACTCTCATTAACATGTTAAAATATGCATAGAAGAAAGACAAGAAAGAAGTACAAAGATAGTAATGATTCTATCTAGATGGTGTCATCATGGTGTTTTGGTTCCTTTTTACAAACCTATGTTTTTACTTTTTTACAACATGTATTATTTTTATTTTGGTGCATTTATTATTTATCAAAAGTAAGCCATGCACTATTCAAAGAAAAAAGTTGTATTAGACTTTCCTATCCTGGAAGTAGGCCTTTGTGACAGGCTTTAACAATGCAGTCCCCAAAGGGTAGCCCGAGTCTCACTGTTATGGCTGATCATTTATTTGGGTTAGTCTTACCACATTATGAAAAAACCTGAATTATAAAGAGGTCCCATCCTCCCCTTAATCTTTTTCAAGGTAACAAACATACATAGAATGTGACCATCAATTTCCAGACACGATCTTTCTCCTCTGTTCCCCTTCCATTTCCCCTGCCATCTCCACCCTAACCCAACCCAAACAGATTTATGTTGAATGCCTCCATGAGCCAAACAGAAAAGCTATTATCTAAAACTATATATCTAAAAGCTACTATCTAAAACTATAACATGACATTGAGATGAACTATTACTTTGACGTGCGAGACCTTGGATTATTGTTTTAAAGTTAGTGTCATTTGCTGTGTGAATATTTGGTGTCTGTATTTGGTAGGAAGATGAGTATGTAAAGCAAGAATAACTAAATGAATAGAAACAGGTCTTATGATAAAAACTCTAAAATACTTGAAATGGCTCAAAAATTCTTTCTTGTTTACATATGATTCAATCAACAACATTCAACAAGCATTAGTGTTCCTACTATGTACCCGTGTGCTGAATATTCAGGCCAATCTACCTAAGCATTTCATACACAAAATTAACTTTCTACTTCCTCAGAAGATCTCCAAAAGAAATGAGCTTAAACTGCTGTGATCAAATCTGATTTGCCTTAAAAAAAAAATAGGTGCTCAATTGAAAGAACAGTTAAATATTGGAAAAGATGTCCTGTCAAGGTTGTGAAATGCTGGAAGAGTTGTAAAAATAAGACAAACATTCAGTGAAGATGGATGTTACCTGAGTGCAGCACAGGCTAGAAGGTGTTGACTGATGCAGATGAACTTTTGGTTTCTCTTACACCCTTGATTCTCACATTTTTTAGTAGCTGTTTCATGGCCTCACTGAAACCTAACATTAAATGTCAAAGAAAATGGATCATTCCATCCAATCCAAAAAGAGTATTAAAATTTTATTTAAGGAATGATTATAGCAGCATGTATACAATACATTTGTACAGAGGCCATTCATTCTTTCTTTCCTTTAGATGTTTAGTGAGCATCTTTTGAATTCCAAGCACTGATCTAGGATTCAGGAATATAGAAAGCCTATGCCCTCATGACATGTATATTCTAGTTGGGAAACAGACAAAAAAAAAAAGAGATTTAAAAAATTCATAATAATCAGGTACTGTAAGTATAATAAACAAAAATAAAGCCAGGTAAGAGACAGAGGGAGACAGGGGTACTACTGTAGTTAGCACTGGGCAGTCAAGAGGTAGTACCTATTTGAGAAGGTGACATTTGAGAAGAGACCTAAATAAAATGAGTGAGCAAGCTATGCAAATATCTGAAGGAAGACAGTTCCAAGCAGAGAGAACAGCAAGGTCAACTTCACAGAGATCAAATGGTCTTTCATGGTCACGGAAGGAATGGACAAGGGGAGGCTGGTAGGAAGTGAGCTCACAGAAGGAAACAGGGGCTAGATCAAGAAAAGTCTCATGGGCCATAGTAAAGATTCTGGATATTATTGTATAAGGTAATGGGACTCTGCTACAGAGGTGACAGGAGAGTGACATGACCTGATTGATAATTTAAACAAGTTGCTTTAGCTGCTATCTAAACCTGAGGGTAAGCATGGAAACAGGGAGACCACATGAGAGGCTACTGAAATGATGCAGGTGAGGAATGGTGATGGTTCATCTCAGTGGTAGCAACAAAATGGTGAGGGTGGTAGCAACAAAGTGGATGAGAAGTGCTTCGATTCTAGGCCTATTTTAAGATATAACCAACAGAATTTATTTAAAGGTCGGATGAGAAAAAGAGAGTAACCAAGGATTATTCCAAATATTTTGGCTTGAGCTGCCAGAAAGATGGAGTTGCTATCAACTGAGAGGGGGGTGACTATTGGTGATGCTCACTTGGGAGGATATGGAACCAAGCTTTAGATATGCTGACTTTGAGACTCCTATTAGACGTCCTACTGGAGATGCCAAGGAGGTAAATGTCAAGAATGTGGCATCTGTGTAGAAGTCTGGGCTGGAAGTATTAATTTGGAGGTTGCTACTGTATAGACAGTGTTTTAAGACATGTGACAAGGAAATCACCTAGCAAATGAGCGCAGATGTAAATGGAATCAAAGGTTTACTCTTGAGATATGCCAGCATTTAGAGTTAGGACGATCAGGAGAAACTAGCAATAAAAACTGAAAAGGAAAAACCACCAGTGAAATAGGAGGAAAACCAAGAAGGTATACTTTCTGGGGGCTAGGTGAAGGATTTGTTCAATAAGGATCAAGTAATCTATGTGCCAAATCCTGTTGACAGGTCTAGTACATTGAAAACTGAGAAGTGACACGGGTTTCAATGAGGTGGAGACCACTGGAGACATTGACTAGAGTTGTTTCAGTGGAGTGGTAGCAAAGAGAAACCAACTGAAATGGGATCAAGACACAAAAGCAGATGAACAGGGAGTGCAGACAACCCTTTGGAAGAGTCTCACTGTAAAAGGGGTCAGTGAAGAGAGAAGCAGACTGAAAGTCAAGAGCACAAAGCTGGAAAACAGGAGACCTCCTAGGAATCCTAGGACTTTTATATGTTTAGAAAACAAAACAGAAGCTATAGCAACAGTTACTGGCTTACTTGATATAAAAAGCAGTAAGGTTTCCCATTTGTACTTTCCCATTATTCCACAGACCTGCATTGACTATAGAAGAATTAAGCAAAAAAATCTGTATAAAGTATGTAGTTCTATTTCACATAAGAGTATTTAGCTTCTCACATTTTATATGTGAGAAAACTCAGGTACAGAGACAGTAAGTGACTTGCCTCATGTCATACAAACACAAGCAGGAAAGCAGAATTCAATCTGGGTTGCCTGGCTACAGAGTATACACTCTTGACATTAATTAATATTGCCTCCCTGAAGGAGTGAACGTGGTTCCTCCCCAGCTGATCATGGGAAAGAAATAAGCAAGGCAATGTGACAGTGAATTAATGGAGGAAGGGCTCCCTTGAATAGGGAGGCCAGTGGCTTCAGAGGCACAAGATAGACCTAAAGACAAAGAGGAGCCAGATTTATAGGGACCCAAGGATAGAGTTCTCCAGATAAAAGAAATGCGAAGTCCCACAGGTAGGAAAAAAGCTGAGGTTTGCTTAAATAGAGCAGAGGCCAGTTTAGGGAGCCTAGAGAACAATAAAAGTTCAGGGAGAGACTAGAACAAATGGGTTTGAGAGACAGGCAGGGGCTAGATCCTGTGGCCTTAAGGATCACAGAAAGCCGTGTGGCTTATATTCTCAGTACAGGTGAAAGATCATGTTTACTTCTTCGTGCTGCTGCTTCGAAGCTGAAAACAAAATGTAGGGCCCATCTCTCTACAGTATATAGTCTTTTGCAACATCTTTTTTCTTCTCTAACCTTATATCTTAATCTTATCTTATCTTATTAAAGACTTAATCTTATCTTTCTTGCTCATTCGAATTCCTCCTTAACCTAAAATCAAAAAAGAACACCAATTTCTTGAATTGCTTTCTTTTTTAAAAACAATTCTGGGAATAACACAAATATCTTAAAAAAATTTTTTTTTCTGGTTAGAGTGGGCAGACTCTAGGTTTGCTACTGCCAGTACATAGCAGCTAATCCCAAAAGCCACTTGACCACTGACTGCCTCAATTTCTTCAATTCTTAGAAATGAAAAGCACAAGGTTGTAGGGGGATAGAATAGGATTGTGAGTGAAAAATATTTTTAAAATTATATACAAATGTACACTATTATAATTATTATTGTGCTATAAAGTATCATGTAATATGGGGTCAAATCGATTATTTTGGATGAACACACTGTGTTTGGAAATAAAGTTCTATTATTTGTGGTTCTGTGAAAAGGAAGTCAATTTACTAGTCAAAGTCATCTGAATAAATGAATCTTTTATAACTAAACAACAAAATATGACCTTCACTTCTAGTGGAAAAGGAATCGTAAATTTATTAGCCTTTTTCCATTCCTATAAAATGAAGGTATAAATCATGAAATAAGGAAATTTATTTATATCAAATGGAGTGGATGAAGATTTAATATCCTTAATATAAAAAAAAGGGATTAAAAAGCAAACAAACAATGAAGCCCAAGTAGAAAAAAATGGGCAAAAGATATAATAGATTCTTTCAAGTTCATCATATTGACAGAGTGGTGTGACATGAGCAATCTTAAAAACCATTTGTATGGTTGCAAACTGAAACATTCTTTTTGGAATAAAGTCTTATATTCTATATTAAAGGACACAGATCTTTCATACAATTTACCATAATAATTTCATACTTAGGAATTTCCCCCAAAGAAATCAAAAATGGAAAAAACAATGGAAGGAATATAAACATCACACCATAGGATATGATTAAATATTTTGTATAAACTAAGTTTAAAAATCCATTATAGTTATGGGAGTCCTAAACATAGAAGATATATCCATAATCTTAAGATACTTGTCAAACAGGAACTCTCCTGATGGCTCACCACAGCTTAGTCCCACTGTAATAAAAATTCAGTGCCACAGCGGGTGTAGAGCCTGTGCTGTAAAGTACAGTAACTGCAGTACGTGATTGAGGAGCAACTATTTTACAGAAGACGCTGTGGTTGGCCCTGAGAATTGAGTAATTATGTGTAGAAGAAAACTTTGCAAATGAAGACTGTCAGATGTTTTCTCCCTAGAAATGAAACTATCTCATTATATGTCTTAAGTCAGTTATAACATTGGTTGAACATTTCTTTAAAAGAATTTTGCAGTAATTTATACTATTACTAGGATATATTATGCTAGGAACAGAATCAAAAAAACCCAAAATACAAGTCAGGTGAACATAGGTTCTCATTTACATAAGTGGGATTTTTTGGACACACACATGAAAATATAAGATTTGGGTATCTACAAGAGGTAAAATCATCCACTTATATTATTTAGTTTTGAAAACAAATTATTATACATAGTTGTTTCATTTAACCATTCAGAGGATTGTTTATACACATATCCTCCAATTGGAAAAAAAAAGTGTGTCAAGTTAAAAAGAAGTATCTACATCTATCTACATAAATTATATACGTGTATATGTACATAAACTACATATATGTATATATAAACTGTATATATACGTATATACAGTCAAATGACAAACTGAAAAAACATTTGCAACTCACATTATGGATCAAGGGCTAATTTCCTTAATGTACAAGGTACTTACAAATGAATGAGAATAGGCTAATAACTCAATCTTCAATGCCTCAAGAATATAACAAACACTTAGGAAAAAAATTCAAATAGTTCTTAAACATATGAAAAGATATTCAATCTCATGGATAATATAAAAATGCAAATTAGAACTACAACCAAAATTTTAGTTGGCAAATTTGTTTCTCATATGAATATAGGTTAATATTTTGAAACTGCTTTGTATGTACTCTGGGGGTTGAACAAATAAGTAGATAGATGGTGGATGGCGGCAGCCTGGTTACTGGCGAGGGAAGTTACAGATAAACAAGAAAGGAAGACTAGAATGAACCCTTCACTATTGCATTAGAGTCAGAGACATAAACACAAACACATATTTACCTTCATATATGTACAGAGGGAGAGATAAAGAAATAAATATAGATACATATATATGCATATATTACTCAATTCTGTCCACTGAGAGGGCCTTGAAGCATTAACGCTAGAGTAGCAACAAACATACTTGTGCCCTGATCTTCACTTCTAACTCCTATTCTCCATTGAAGGAACCAAGAGTCCATGGAGAAATGGCTGACTCTAGGCCTGGGCAAGGAAAATACAAGATGATCCTGGAGCATCTTGTACCAGAAAATAAGGATATGCTCAACTAACAAAAGGTTTGGGGCTATGTCGGAGGGACACAGAAGTCAACCTGAAAGAGCTCCCAATGACTAAATCTGGAAGAATTTGAGTAAGAAAATAAATAAATAACATAGTGTTAAGATAATCCAAAGTACACATGAATCCATACTGATATAAATAAATGACTGAATAAATAAATAAATGAGGAACAAAAGACAAATGTACTATCTATGCAATGTTTCTATGAATTTAAAATTATTTCAAAATCCTAAGTTTATTAAAAATGTTTATAAAGATATTTAATAAATGGAAAATGTTCTCAATATTTTGCTAAGTGACTGAAAAACTGAATAAACATTATGATTCCAATTTAGAAAATGAGAATGAAAATATAGCAAAATAAACCCCCCAAAGCTACAGCGAAGCATCATTTCTGTTCTCTAAGACTGACAAATATCAAAATGCTGATAATCCTGAGTTGTGCACGGTATGGAAAAATAGGCAGTCTCATAGAGACACAAGGAGGTAGAAGTATAATTGGCATAAAGTATCATGGAGGGCAATTTGGCAACATATAACAACAAATGCACTTATTATTTTACCTAGGAATTCTAATAATTTTTCCTACAGAGATCCTCGTACATGTGGGAAATGGCATATGCACATGAAAATTCACTGCAGCAACTTCGGTAATATCCAATGTTTGCAAATAACCTAAACGTCCATCATTTATGGACTAGAGTATGTCTACCCAACAGACTACTACATAGCTGTTAAAAAGAATGATATGACTTTATATATACTGATATGAAAATGCCTCCAAAACACACTGTAAGGTGAACAAAAGCAAGTTGCTGATAGTCTATTTGGCTTGATATCAAGTATATACACTCTCTCTCTCCCTCCCTCCCTCTCTCTCTCTCTCCCTCTCTCTCTCTCTCACACACACACACACACACACACATACACACACAAACACACATACACACATACACACACTTCTATAAGAAATTGGTGGGGCTTCCCTGGTGGTGCAGTGGTTGAGAATCTGCCTGCTAATGCAGGGGACACGGGTTCGAGCCCTTGTCAGGGAGGATCCCACATGCCGCGGAACAACTAGGCCCGTGAGCCACAACTACTGAGCCTGTGCTCCGCAACAAGAGAGGCTGCAACAGTGAGAGGCCTGCCCACCGCAATGAAGAGTAGCCCCTGCTTGCCAAAACTAGAGAAAGCCCTTGCACAGAAATGAAGATGCAACATAACAAAAATAAATAAATAAATAAATAAACTCCTACCCCCAACATCTTCTTTAAAAAAAAAAAAAAGAAAGAAATTGGCTAACAGTGTCTTCTGGAAGAAAAACTGTCTGATGGGGGATTGAGAAATATAGATGAGTTATTTTCACTCTACATTATTTTGTACTTGAATTTTGAAAAATGTGCATGTATTACCTACACTAAAAACTGAAAAACTCAGCACAATCTCTCCAAAATGTGCAATAAACTTATTTCATCAAGTAAATAAAGTTTTGATTAGTACTCTGCGAACAAGTTAACCAATTGAGTAGACCATTTTATATATCAGTCAGAGGTTTTAACAGCCTGAGCTAATTAATTAGCTATGAACTGAATTAAACTAGCAATTTATAGTCATTGGGAAAGGAATTATCTACCCTGAAGAAGAAAATGTTGACGCAGTATTTTCATGTTATACAGAAGCCACTAAGCAGTGGTTACCCTGCTTTGCACAATAGACATGCATTCTCTCTATGGTGGTTAATGGGTGCCTAGATTCCAAAAAGGTCATGGAATTTTCTCCTTAGGGGTGAATAGATAAGATCAGTTTTAAAATAGGTGTGGTTTGAAGGCGAATTTGTCCAACCTCTCATAAAAAGAAATTCATCCTTTAATATAAGATGTAATTTTAGCCTGTCATTGACAAAAATCAGTGTTTGATGTGCTGAGTTGGTGAGGGTAAAGACAAACTTTGGTGATCTACTGGTATGATCTCTATGGAGGGCAATTTGGCATTACATAGTAAAGGTTGAAAAAATGTTCACAACCTATGATCAAGCAAATTCTACATATATTGATATATAAGAGCAGTCACTGGGGCTTCCCTGGTGGCGCAGTGGTTGAGAGTCCGCCTGCCGATGCAAGGGACACGGGTCCGTGTCCCGGTCCGGGAAGATCCCACATGCCGCGGAGCAGCTGGGCCCGTGAGCCATGGCCGCTGAGCCTGCGCGTCCAGAGCCTGTGCTCCGCAACGGGAGAGGCCACAACAGTGAGAGGCCCGCGTACCGCAAAAAAAAAAAAAAAAAAGAGCAGTCACTGCAGTATTATTTATAAAAGTTTGAAAATACCTTAAAATTCTCAATAATAGTGACTGATTAAATAAATGATGCCACACCCATCCAATGGACCATGAGGCCATTACAAAGAATGAGGCCGCTCTATAAGTAATAAAATATCTTTGTGATGTTACATTTTTAAATAGAAAAGTATAGGTCACTTTGTATATTCTGGTCTCATTTATGTAAAAATTATAAGGAATTCACATAAATGCTTACAGATGAGTGGGATATTTCTGTAAGTATACACACAAAACTTCTAACAGTGGTTGTTCTTGGGGACGGGAACTGAGTGACCAGGGGACAAGAGTGGGAGAGAGAGTTACTTCTCACTTACATACCCTTTTGTAACAGGTGTGATTGAGTATTGGTCCAATATTTCTTCAAGTACAAGATTATAACTCCCATCATAGAAGTCATTCTTCTGGGGTTATGATATTCTTTCTAAAAATCTAAGACAGTCTTAGTTTTAATGGCAGAAAAAAAACAAATGAGATTAAATTGAGACTAGGTTTAAGCCTAAAGACAAAGAGAAGAAATTTGGGGTATGGATGCTCATGGGACAGTAGGTGCTTTTTGGGGGGAATTATGGGGATTCAATGGCATCTAAAAGGAGGAAGGGCCAAGGGATCACTACTAACATGAACATCCCTGGTTTACTATTATGCTCTGGGCTAATCTTACACTGAACATCTCTCTAAAGGGCTTATAGAGATTTTCCTACAGGAAAGTACTTTCTTGATTTATAGTATGTTTATCATACATCCTGTAGGAATACCTGAAGGACTCGAGTGAACTCTATTCTTGATAAAGGAAACTCATTCTTTAATTTGAAAAACACTGAAAACCATTTAAAATATCACATCGTTAACAACTGATAGACATTTCATTTTGAACTCAGGTAGATCAGGTAAGGACTTAATCTGTTCTTTTCAATGTGCACAATGTTTTTCTATTTCAAATTCTATAAAAAAACTGTTTAGGTTTCATTTGAAAGAAACTTTAAAAATTTGCTAATTAGCAATGTATTTTAATTTGTGAACTTAGTACATAAGAAACACTGGAAAACATATTACTGGGTGATCTTTCTTCCTTCTGATCAAATATGTTTTTGGATGGCAAAAGTTAGCTCAACATTGAAACTTTCATGAAAATCTTGGGGCATGGCTATGAAAAATTATAGAGAAATCTGGAAAATTTGCCAATCTGCTACTAATTAAACATTTTAAAATCAAGTATGCTTTTAATTGCAAATGAACACAACTGGGAGAAGAGGCAAACCTGAGGGACATGTGACTGACCAATTCTGGAGAAGAATTTATATATTTAATTTTTCCCCTCAATGAATCCTAACAGATTTCTCGGACCTGTCCTCCAAGAGGCTAGGTATTCAACTACTCTTTAGTAAAAATACCAAAAATTTATCTCATAAAAGTTAACTGCCATTTCCTTTCTAGAAATCTTATGGCAGAAGTCACATTATAATCTTTCATTATGGTGGTACAATGGTCATGTGAATAATACTTAGTTAATCTTGCTCAACATTTAAATAACTTTACCCTTCAAAACTCATATATATGTTAGAAAACAAACCAAAAAAAAAAAACAAAACACTGATAATTTGTCTGTATTCATCAATTTACAAAAAACTAATACTGCTTTGTGGCTAGAATAGATCTTTCTAAACAATACCTAAATGACTGCCATAATAAAATAAATATACATGAATTGTATGTCTTTTAAAACATAAATCGGTCTAAAAGTAAAGGGAATTATGGGAAGCAACTTCTAGGAATTACGTAAAATTGTAGCAATTATGATTTCAGTATGATAATAGCA
>NW_006793696.1:619677-651185 GCF_000442215.2 Lipotes vexillifer | reverse complement strand
GTAGGGAAACTGAAGAATTGAGTGCCCTTGTAACCTGAAGGTGGCAGGATAAATTGGGGCAGTGTGGTGGGAGAAGAGAAGAAATTTGGCAGTTTGTCATAAAAATTATTCAAATCTTTTTACCTCAGTTCTAAGACTACTTAAAGAACCAAAACAGACTGTCCTGTCTACAATTGGCCAGATGTGTAGACAAAGATGTTCACTGTGGCATTATTTCTAATAATGAAAAAAGATAAATAACCATAAATTCTAAGAGTTGGATAATAGTTAAACAAAGTATTTATGTATATACCTAAGAGGGAATCTATACAGTCATTAGAGTAGTGTTTTTAAAAAACAACTGAGAGGAAAGCTGGAAAACGACAGGCTACAATTTTGCATGTATATTTGATTCCATTATTTATATTAATACATTTTTCTCATGAAAAGAAAAGAAACATAAAGGGAAATACAATAACATGACTATGTTTATTGGCTGGAATTATAAATACTTCATGTATTCATTTTATTTGAACTTCTATATATTTTCCAAATTCCCTGCAATGACCACATATTTCTATTAAAATAAAAGTATTGTTTTCAACATAAAAAATCAAAGAACTGAAAAGTAATTTCATATATTCAAGAAGCCTAAAATGAGGTTGGGATTTTAAATTTTACTTTTAATATCCCAACAGCTGGCAAATATGCAGAAAACACATGGTACATATAAAAGATACTCACAATATCTATGTTGATTAGCTAAGATTTGCCATATCAGAAACAAAAGGGTAAAACGACATTTAATATAATCGCTTATCTTAGTATATGTATCTAATGAAAATATAAATATTTTTCACGTTGGTATTACTCAGCTTGACAGAACATTTATAGCAATTAAAGAATAATTCTTAATAATTGTTCTAGTAGGGGGCCATGTCTCAATTATTCTTAGCATCCTGCAGCTATGATTTGTGCTTGGTCCCACTGATTCTAAGTGATTTCCAATGGTGTGGAGCTAAAAGACAAATGAGTTGAGTCCATAATCTGTTCAGGATGGTGGAGTAGATGGATGTGCACTCATTCCCACTTGTAAGAGCAACGGAATCACAACTAACTGCTGAACAATCATCCACAGGAAGACACTGGAACTCACCAAACAGGATACCCCACATCAAAAGACAAAGGAGAAGCCGCAATGAGATGGTAGGAGGGGCGCAATCACAATAAAATCAATTCCCATAACTGCTGGGTGGGTGACTCACAAATTGGAGAACACTTATACCACAGAAGTCCACCCACTGGAGTGAAGGTTCTGAGCCTGACATCAGGCTTCCCAAACTGGGGACGGGAGGAGGAATTTCTAGAGAATCAGACTTTGAAGGTTAGCAGGATTTAACAGGACTGGGGGAAACAGAGACTCCATTCTTAGAGGTAACACACAAAGTAGTGTGCACATCAGGACCCAGGGGAAGGAGCAGTGACCCCATAGGAGACAGAACCAGACCTCCCTGCTAGTGTTGGAGGGTCTTCTGCAGAGGAGGGGGGTGGCTGTGGCTCACCTTGAGGACAAGGACACTGGCAGCAGAAGCTCTGGGAAGTACTCCTTGGCGTGAGTCCTCCCAGAGTCAGCCATCAGCCCCATCAAAGAGCCGGGTAGGCTCCAGTGTTGGGTTGCCTCAGGCCAAACAACCAACAGGGAAGGAACCCAGCCCCACCCATCAGCAGACAAGTGGATTAAAGTTTTACTGAGCGCTGTCCAGCAGAGCAACACTCAGCTCTACCCAACACCCGACACTCTCATCAGGAAACTTCTACAAGCCTCTTAGATAGCCTCATCCACCAGAGGGCACAGAGCAGAAGCAAGGAGAACTACAATCCTGCAGCCTGTGGAACAAAAACCACATTCACAGAAAGATAGACAAGATGAAAAGGCAGAGGGCTATGTACCAGATGAAGGAACAAGACAAACCCCAGAAAAACAACGAAATGAAGTGCAGATAGGCAACCTTCCAGAAAAAGAATACAGAATAATGATAGTGAAGATGATCCAGGGACTTGGAAAAAGAATGGAGGCAAAGATCAAGAAGATGCAACAAATGCTTAACAAAGACCTAGAAGAATTAAAGAACAAACAAAAAGAGATGAACAATACAATAACTGAAATGAAAAATACACTAGAAGGAATCAATAGCAGAATAACTGAGGCAGAACGGATAAGTGACCTGGAAGACAAAATGGTGGAATTTACTGCTGTGGAACAGAATAAAGAAAAAAGAATGAAAAGAAATGAAGACAACCTAAGAGATCCCTCGGACAATATTAAACGCACCAACATTCGCATTATAGGGGCCCCAGCAGGAGAAGAGAAACACAAAGGACCCAAGAATATATGTGAAGAGATTATAGTTGAAAACTTCCCTAACATGGGAAAGGAAATAGCCACCCAAATCCAGGAAGCGAAAGGAGTCTCAGGCAGGATAAACCCAAGGAGAAACATGCCGAGACACACAGTAATCAAATGGACAAAAATTAAAGACAAAGAAAAATTACTGAAAGCAACAAGGGAAAAATGACAACATACAAGGGAACTCCCATAAGGTTAAGAGCTGATTTTTCAGCTGAAACTCTATAAGCCAGAAGGAAATGGCATGATATACAAAAAGTGATGAAAGGGAAGAACCTACAACCAAGATTACTCTACCCGGCAAGGATCTCATTCAGATTCGACGGAGAAATCAAAACCTTTACAGACAAGCAAAAGCTAAGAGAATTCAGCACCACCAAACCAGCTCTACAACAAATGTTAAAGGAAGTTCTCTAAGTGAGAAACACAGGAGAAGAAAAGCACCTCAAAAACAAACCCATAACAATTAAGAAAATGGTAACAGGAACATACATATCGATAATTACCTTAAACGTGAATGGATTAAATGCTCCAAACAAAAGACACAGGCTTGCTGAATGGATACAAAAACAAGGCCCATATATGTGCTGTCTACAAGAGACCCACTTCAGACCTAGGTACACATACAGACTGAAACTGAGGGGATGGAAAAAGATATTCCATGCAAATGGAAATCAAAAGAAAGCTTCAGTAGCAATACTCATGCCAGGTAAAATAGACTTTAAAATAAAGAACGTTACAAGAGACAAGGAAGGACACTACATAATGATCAAGGAATCAATCCAAGAAGAAGATATAACAATTATAAATATATATGCACCCAACATAGGAGCACCTCAATACATAAGGCAAACGTTAACAGCTCTAAAAGAGGAAATTGACATTAACACAATAATAGGGGGGCTTTAACACCTCACTTACACCAGTGGACAGATCATCCAAACAGAAAATTAAAAAGGAAACACAAGCTTTCAATGACACAATAGATCAGATAGATTTAATTGATATTTATAGGACATTCCATCCAAAAACAGCAGATTACACTTTCTTCTCAAGTGAACACAGAACATTCTCCAGGATAGATCACCTCTTGGGTCACAAATCAAGCCTCAGTAAATTTAAGAAAATTGAAACCATATTAAGCATCTTTTCTGACCACAACACTATCAGATTACAAATCAATTACAGGGAAAAAAAGCTAAAAAACACAAATACATGGAGGCTAAACAATATATTACTAAATAACCAAGACATCACCGAAGAAATCAAAGAGGAAATCAAAAAATACCTAGAGACAAATTACAACGAAAACATGACGATCCAAACCTATGGGATGCAGCAAAAGCAGTTCTAAGAGGGAAGTTTATACCAATACAAGCCTCCCTCAAGAAACAAGAAAAATCTCAAATAAACAATCTAACGTTACACCTGAAGGAACTAGAGAAAGAACAACAAACAAAACCCAATATTAACAGAAGGAACGAAATCATAAAGATCAGAGCAGAAATAAATGAAATAGAAACAAAGAAAACAATAGCATAGATGGACAACACTAAGAGCTGGTTCCTTGAGAAGATAAACAAAATTGATAAACCATTAGCCAGACTCATCAAGAAAAAGAGGGAGAGGACTCAAATCAATAAAATTAGAAATGAAAAAGGAGAAGTTACAACAGACACCGCAGAAATACAACGCATCCTAAGAGACTACTACAAGCAACTCTATGCCAATAAAATGGACAACCTGGAGTAATGGACAAATTCTTAGAAAGGTGTAACCTTCCAAGACTGAACCAGGAAGAAATAGAAAATATAACAGACCAATCACAAGTAATGAAATAGAAAGTGTGATTAAAAATCTTCCAACAAACAGAGGTCCAAGATGAGATGGCTTCACAGGTGAATTCTATCAAACATTTAGAGAAGAGCTAACACCCATCCTTGTCAAACTCTTCCAAAAGACTGCAGAGGAAGGAGCACACCCATACTCATTCTATGAGGCCACCATCACCCTGATACCAAAACCAGAGAAGGATACTACAAAAAAAGAAAATTAAAGACAAATATCACTGATGACCATAGATGCAAAAAGCCTCAACAAAATACTAGCAAACAGAATCCAACAACACATTAAAAGGATCATACACCATGATCAAGTGGGATTTATCCCAGGGATGCAAGGATTCTTCAATATATGCAAATCAATCAATGTGATACACCATATTAACAAATAGAAGAATAAAAACCATATGATCATCTCAATAAATGCAGAAAAAGCTTTTGACAAAATTCAACACCCATTTATGATAAAAACTCTCCAGAAAGTGGGCAGAGAGGGAACCTACCTCAACATAATAAGGGGCATATATGACAATCCCAGAGCAAACATCATTCTCAATGGTGAAAAACTGAAAGCATTTCCTCTAAGATCAGGAACAAGACAACGACGTTCATTCTCGCCACTATTAGTCAACACAGCTTTGGAAGCCGCAGCCACAGCGATCAGAGAAGAAAAAGAAATAAAAGGAATACAAACTGGAAAAGAAGAAGTAAAACTGTCACTGTTTGCAGATGACATGATACTATAACTGATACCATCTTTAGGTGGAATCCTAAAGATGCCACCAGAAAACTTCTAGAGGTAATCAATGAATTTGGTAATGTTGCAGGATACAACATTAATGCACAGAAATCTCTTGCATTCCTATACACTAATGATGAAAAATCTGAAAGAGAAATTAGGGAAACACTCCCATTTACCATGGCAAGAAAAAGAATAAAATACCTAGAAATAAACCTACCTAGGGAGATGAAAGACCTGTATGCAGAAAACTACAAGACACTGATGAAAGAAATTAAAGATGATACAAACAGATGGAGAGATATACCATGCTCTTAGATTGGAAGCATCAATATTGTGAAAATGACTACTACCCAAAGCAATCTACAGATTCAATTCAATCCCTATCAAATAACCAATGGCATTTTTCACAGAAGTAGAACAAAAAAAACTTAAAATTTGCATGGAGACACAAAGACCCTGAATAGCCAAAGCAGTCTTGAGGGAAATAAACGGAGCTGGAGGAATCAGACTCCCTGACTTCAGACTATACTACACAGCTACAGTCATCAAGACAATATGGTACTGGCATAAAAACAGACATATAGATCAATGGAACAGGATAGAAAGCCCAGAGATAAACCCATGCACCTACGGTCACCTTATTTTTGACAAAGAAGGCAAGAATATACAATGGAAAAAAGACAGCCTCTTCAATAAGCGGTGCTGGGAAAACTGGACAGCTATCTGTAAAAGAATGAAATTAGAACACTCCCTAACACCATACACAAAAAGAAACTCAAAATGGATTAGAGAGCTAAATGTATGAATGGACACTATAAAACTCTTAGAGGAAAACATAGGAAGAACACTGCTTGACATAAATCACAGAAAAATCGTTTTTGATCCATCTCCTAGAGTAATGGAAATAAAAACAAAAATAAACAAATGGGACCTAATGAAACTTAAAAGCTTTTGCAAAGCAAAGGAAACTACAAACAAGACAAAAAGACAACCCTCAGAATGGGAGAAAATATTTGCAAATGAATCAATGGACAAAGTATTAATCTCCAAAATATATAAACAGCGTATGCAGCTCAACATTAAAGAAACAAACAACCCAATCAAAAAATGTGCTGAAGACCAAAGAAGACATACAGATAGCCAGGAAGCACATGAAAAACTGCTCAACATCACTAATTATTAGAGAAATGCGAATCAAAACTACAATGAGGCATCACCTCACACCTATTAGAATTGGCATCATCAGAAAATGTAGAAACAACAAATGTTGGAGAGGGCGTGGAGAAAAGAGAACCCTCTTGCACTGTTGGTAGGGATGTAAATTATTGATACAGCCACTATGCAGAACAGTACGAAGGTTCCATAAAAAAATAAAAATAGAATTACCATGTGACCCAGCAATCCCACTACTGGTCATATACCCAGAGAAAACCATAATTCAAAAAGACACATGCACCCCAATGTTCACTGCAGAACTATTTACAATAGCCAGGTCATGGAAACAACCTAAATGCCCATTGACAGACAAATGGATAGAGAAGATGTGGTTCATATATACAATGGAATATTACTCAGCCATGAAAAGGAACAAAACTGGTTCATTTGTAGAGATGTGGATGGATCTAGAGACTGTCTTACACAGTGAAGTAAGTCAGAAAGAGAAAAACAAGTATCGTACCTTAACGCACATATGTGGAACCCAGAAAAATGGTACAGATGAACCGGTTTGCAGGGCAGAAATGAAGACACAGATGTAGAGAACAAATGTATGGACACCAAAGCAGGGGAAGTGGCGGGGGGCCGGGGGGTGGTGTGATGAATTGGGAGATTGGGATTGACATGTATACATTAACATGTATAAAATGGATGACTAGTAAGAACCTGCTGTACAAAAAAAATAAAATTCTAAAATTAAAAAAGAAAGTGCCTATTTACATGATAATATGTAGCCTCATGTAAAATGATGATGCTCTTGGCCAGTTGACATTCTACATGCTCTAAATTATATTAAATTTTTGTATCTGTCATTTTTCACCCAAAGAGGAAATCTTGCTTTGCAACAAGCCCTTTACAACTCTCCCTGGTCCTCCTTTCATAAAATGCCATTGGGGAGCAAAATTATGGCCTTTGAATAGCTTTCTTCCACATAAGACTAATTACCTTACACAGGAATCAAACCTGCAACTTTAATCTCATTAGCACCATATTCTAGCCAATTTAGCTGACTCCTATTACTTATTAAAAAGCCAGCATATGGAAAATTATTTTCTTAAGCTTAATGTAAATTCACACCACTCATTTTATTCTTTCCAGCAAAAGGCTTACAATAATGAAAGTTATTGAAGTTACTAGACCCTTTCCCATGCAGTTTGGTGTCTTACAAGACATAAATGTAAAAATCGATTTAGAGAATAACTGAATAAGAAAGAAAAATCTTTGGGATGTTAGGGTAAAATGTGACAGAGGTAAAACAAATAAGTACTGAATATTGAATTCGCTCTAGGTAACAGAAAGCAAATGACTGGTAAGAATTCAGCATTCAGTAGCTGATATCAACATCAAGCTGGGAATTGTTTTCACAATGTTTTATCTCTGTCTGAAAAGTGGGTGTCTGTTATACTCAGATGAAAATCTAGAACAAAATCGCATGATTTGTAGTCAGTCAGTCAACTTCTCGCTTTTCATTTGTTAGGATTTCCCGGCTATATTAACTTGCTAAAATATACTTGAAGGAAAAGAGTTAATGCCTGATCTTTTCTCTTCTTACAGCCTTACCCTTTCTCCTTGCCCCAGGAACTTATCTTTTCCCAGAAAGTCAAATACGATCAAAAGTCCTATTGATGGAAAACGCTGCATCCTCTGACCAGGAAACCCCACGGCAAGGAGAGTTCACGGATTACTCAGATCAAATGGGATTATACTGGTAAAATAAAATAGTTTTTATAGACTTGAGTGCCACACAATCAGAGGTATGGTTCATAAAATTAGAGACAATGATTTTCTCCTAGGATTGTTTGGGAGTAAGCAATAGACTAACATTTGGGAACACCTGCTTTGCTTATGTAAATCGAGCATTGTGGTGTCTGTGGAATTATTCATAAAGTCCTGTCAAGGAATGTAAGAGTGCATAATGATGGTAAATGATAGAAGCTTTTGTCCACTACAAAGCTAGTTTAAAGTTTCATTTTTAGTTGTCTGGTGAATCTTTAGAGGAATTTCCAGTTCATCTTAATTAAATTAGATAATGTAATTCATGGGTTGTTTCTAGACCACTGCTCTTCTCACTATAATGGAAATCAATGAAAAAGGAAAAGGAAAAAGTAAAAGGCTTGCTTATAAAATAGGAAATATAAAGTGCACAAAAAAAATTCAGAAAAGCAGTTCTTGATTATATGGGCAGTATACTAAATGGCTAGAAGTGATTAACAGTAGAATTTACTTCAATAATATTTGCAATATTTTTAAACTCTTTCCAGACTGAAAACCACTTTGCTTTGAGAAGATTTTCTTATAACTCCTATAATCAAAGAGTGTCTCTATTAGAAAAGACAAAAGCTTGTTTTTTAGATGGCCTAGGGTTGCTGCTAATCTGTTAGCCCTAAAAGGAAAAGGCAGTTTCTGCATATGGGGTTGTGTCATTTCTCTTTAAATGCACAGAACAAAAAACATCAATAATAACATCTCAGTGTAGAAAGGGATAACTTCCTTCATGTTTTAACAAAGAGAAGAAAATCCATTTGAGGAGAACTTTCCTCTTTGCGTGCATTTCACAAAAACAATTATTCCATTATATATCAAGCACCTATTATATGCTGGCCTCTGTTTTGTTAGAGGTATACAGATTAAAAAAATATCAAAACAACCAATTCCTGCCTTTAAAGTATTTACAGTCTTGTAGTATAGTTAGTCAAGAAAGCTAAAGTTCACATGTATAAAGAAATATTTAGATGACATCTAGGACGAGAAGGTAACCTACATGGAGTGAGCGGTCACAGGACTGAAAAATGAAGTAAATTGTGAAGAGCAAGTAGGAGCTATAGAGACAGACAAAGGAATTCTCAGTGTGTATCTGGACAAAGAATGTCACCTGCCGTATCAGTAAACAAGATATTGCAGTCATCAAGCTATCAGCCACTGTGTGTGTAGGTGAGGGGGGGGGGTGTCCCTGACTGTGTACCCTGAGGGAATTTACGATAGAGAAAAACAGGATACTGACCCTAGATAGTTAAGCTGCATATTAAAGGAATGATTTCAGGGAGCCAAGACCCTGGCATCTTCCCATACATAGAAAAGTACTAAATACATTAACTTGAGATGTCTTGTTTTCTTTGATTAACATTAATCTTTTGATGTTCAGACTACCTGGGTTTTTTGGGGGTTTTTGTTTTGTTTTGTTTTGCAAAAACTCCTATATACCCTGGCTCATCCCTTACATCTTTGGAAAAGTCCCTCAGAGCTATCTGAGAATCTGTCTCCTAGGCTTAAGTCCTCAGTACGTCCACCAAATAAAACATAATTTTCAACTTTCAGGTTGTGCATTTTTTTTCAGTCTACAGTATGATTAGATCATTATGGCTGCAGCATAACAGGTGTTTGCACATGGGTTTGATAGGGCTGTGGTATGGGGAAAAAAAAAACCGAACCAGCAACAGTAGATAATAATAATAGCTGAAGTGATATAGTTTCTAATTTATGCCAGGCACCGTCCTTAGCATTTTACATAGATTCACTCGTTTAATCTTTGCAACAATAATACCTTCTAAATAGTAGTACTATTATTTCCTACATTTTGCGAATGAGAAAATAGAGGCCCATAGAGATTAAATGACTTGCCAAAGGGGACCCAGCTAACTAATTAGTGAACTGGAATTTAAGCTCACTCTGACGCTTTGTTCAGAGTTCAAGATCAGAGTGGTAAACATGGCCTTGTCTATCACAATAAAGTTTGGAATTAATTCTGAGGGTATTATGGAATCACTGAAAACATTTAAGCAAAAAAAAAAAAAAAATCATATTCAAATTTGCATTTTAGAGAACTTTCTCAAGCAGGAGTATTGAGGACAGTTTGGAAGGAAGCAAGGCACTGGCAGGGCAGTCATTAAAGAAGTTCGTACATCAGTCCAAACAAGAAGTAATAAGGGGGCTTCCCTGGTGGCGCAATGGTTGAGAATCTGCCTGCTAATGCAGGGGACACGGGTTCGAGCCCTGGTCTGGGAGGATCCCACATGCTGTGGAGCAACCAGGCCCGTGAGCCACAACTACTGAGCCTGCACGGCTGGAGCCTGTGCTCCGCAACAAGAGAGACCGCGATAGTGAGTGGCCCGCGCACCAAGATGAAGAGTGGCCCCCACTTGCCACAACTAGAGAAAGCCCTCGCACAGAAACGAAGACCCAACACAGCAAAAATAAACAAAATAAATTAATAAACTCCTACTCCCAACACCCTCTAAAAAAAAAGAAGTAATAAGGACCTGATAGAAGGCAGATGACAAATGTCCCTTGGCAGAAAAAAATTCTGTTGAATTTTTCAGCATATTGAACAGAATCTGCTCTCTACGTGTAGTATCTCAAGCTGTTAAATAGGGGGGTCTAGAAAGGACATAAACTTGGCAAAAGGGAAAAACCACAAATGGGCAAATGTGATTAAAATTAATTGTAAATAGAAGGTAAAGTCCATTCAGCCTAACCTTTGCTTCAGAATAGGTATTGCTACAACACGTTGAATACATAGGCATGCCTGGAAAATTTATGCAGTTTGTTTTGTGACTTAAAAAAGCTGGTTTTTAAAAGTCAGTTGTTTGATTAGAATATTCTTTAACCATATAATATAAAGGTCACTTAATATTAAAAGTATCTTGATTGTTGAGTAACGTTGAAGAGATTCACTTGATAACTACAGCCTGAAGATGGTTTTAGAACAAAATTTTTAGATGAACTTGCTTTATGATAGATTTAACTTTTCTAGGGGAATAAAATAACTGAAAGTAGTAAGACCAAAACCAAAACCAACATAAATATCCCATCCTAATAAACAATAACGGGGGTGGCTTTATACTCAGTGTAAACACAAAACAATGAATATACATCATCCTTGAAAAAATAATCTATTCATAGAGGCACTTCTCAGCACTTTGACTTACGCCATTCTAATTGTATGGTGGCTCAGCTGATGCTTAATCTCTATGACTACGTATAACTATCACTATTCAGTGGCACATCATGAGAATTCTTTAGTAAACTCCAACATAAATATGAGGACAATTTGAAGTGAGCACCTTCTCCATCTCAAGTGTGTTTCTTCAAGGATGATTGATTAGCCTTATACATACTGAATGAAATAACATTTGCAGTAGATAGGTACATCAAATCTAGAGCCATCTAGCTGAATCAGTGGATCTCCTTACCTCCAAAGGAAAATCTCTTATGCATTTCTGGATTTTCCAAGCTATATTAGGTTAGCTCAGGCTGAAGACATTGTTTTTGCTCCTCAGTATTATTTTGAATATTAAATGTAATACCCTTAAAGGTAATAACTTGTAAAATGAATGTGGGAATGACAATATTAAAAATATTCAAAGTGGTTACTAAACTATCAAAAAATCCATGTTCTTATTTTTTTTCACTAAATTTTTGATGTATTTTTAAGTTAAAAGTAGAAATTCCTATGATGATAATGACTGCAAAATAATGATTATGAAAGAATTACAGCAGTTTATATGAACCACATACTATGTGCCAGGCTACTCATTTTATCTTTTCTTCACAACAATTTTACGAAGTAGATATGATTATGAGCCCCATGTTATGGATGAAAAGACTATGGCTTGGAGAATTTCAGAACTTTACCCATATTTCCACAAGTAGGAGCCAGGATTTAGCTACTTAAAAAAAAAAAGTCTACTTTATTAGCCATTACTCTATACAGTTTACATTACCTGACTACAAACAAAAAACCAAAATACTAAACGTTAGTACTTAAAGTAACAGATATTCTGCTTGTCAGTTATTGTTATTATGTCTCAGCCCCAAATTTACTCATTTGTACTCAGCTCTGTGAAGCTGGGGCCAGGACTCTGTGAACTTTATTTCTCCTTTGCCACATGACTCCCAATTAGATTCTTTCAATAGGGGACATTAAAGAGAGATTGGAAGGCAAGAAGAAGAGAGAAAAGACAATCTTTGTTCCTGTTTCCTGCAGGGAATTGTCACCGGCTGACTATCATCGAATGTTCAAAAATTAATATGTTTAAAAACTGCCATGATTTTGCTTGTTAAATTCCAAACATTTTTTTTCTTTTACAAAATTGAACTAATTGATATCCTGTTTAAAATATGATTAAGATGTCTGTAAAAGGTAGCCAGTAAAATATGTATCAATTTTGAAAATTTTCTCAACATTTAAAATAAACTCTGTACAATAGGGAAGAACAAGGTATATTAGTTTACAGCAGCGGTAGAAATTAGATTGAAGCAAGGACTGTGCGTTTATAAGCTAAGAATACCTTTTTGTTCTTCTTTTAAAAACAATTAACTATGATAGAGTTTTGTGCACATTTTCAATATGCACAAAAAGAAAACAGAATAGTATAATTACCCTACACATTATACATAATCTAGTTTCAACAACTTTACTAATTTTGATTCATCTATTCCACTTCTACTTTTTATTTTACTTTATTTACTTTTTCTGAAGTTTTTTTATCGCAGAAATCATATAAGTTCACTTGCAACTGTTCAGTATGTGTCTCTAAAAGAAAATCTTTTTTTAAAACCGGGCTTCCCTGGTGGTGCAGTGGTTAAGAATCTGCCTGCCAATGCAGGGGACACGGGTACAAGCCCTGGTCCAGGAAGATCCCACATGCCGCAGAGCAACTAAGCCCGTGCGCCACAACTACTGAGCCTGTGCTCTAGAGCCCGTAAGCCACAACTACTGAAGCCCGCTTGCCTAGAGCGCGTGCTCCGCAACAAGAGAAGCCACCGCAATGAGAAGCCTGCGCACCCCAATGAAGAGTAGCCCCGCTCGCTGCAACTAGAAAAAGCCTGGGTGCAGCAACGAAGACCCAACGCAGCCAAAAATAAATACATTAAATAAATTTAAAAAAACAAACTATAGTACGTTTAAAAATACCTAATAAAGTTAATCATAATTTCTTAATGTCTTTTAATATCCAGGTGATGTTCAAGCTTCTACATTGTCTCGAAATGATTCTGCTGTTGAAATCAAACAGCAGAAGCTATTTAATTTAATCAAATTAAAACCCACATAAGGTCTACACTTGCATTTGTAACTAACTATTCCTCCTTTCATTTTCCCTTTTTGTACCATGGGGTAGAAAGTAACAATTTGAAAAAGAAGTTGTGATACCAAGATTTCAATTTTGCACCATTAAATATGATGAAAAAAACAGGTCATTTATCCTGTAAAATTTCTGTTATTTTATACATGGCTAATTGCTTCTTCATGTGTCATTTAACCTGTCCCGGACTCCCTTAAATTTTCTGTGAACTGTGTGAACTTGTTGTTAGATTTAGAGATTTGAATAGATTCCCTTTTAATTTTTTCCTTTTTCTTTTTCTTTTTTTTTTGCAAGACACTCCATACGTGGCACTGTGAATTCTTCCAAACATTTAAGCAAGAAATAATAGCAATTTTACTCAATTTTTTCACACTGAATATAAATATATTAAAAATTAAAATATAAGTATGTATATTTGTATAATTATATTTGATATAAATATACATAAAATATTATATAAATTTATATAATAAATATAAACTAAAGCAGATTTATTCCATGAATGCCTTGTTGCTTTAACATTTAAAAATTATTTAATGCATTTTACCACATTGACAAACTAAAGATGAAAAATATGATTATCTCAAGAAATACATAAAAAGAATTTGATAAAATTCCAAATTTATTCATAACAATTCATAGAACACTAAGAATATCAAGGATACTCTATAACCAGTAAAAAGTTTCTACAGAAATATCTGTATCAAGCATCATACTTAATGATGGAATACTGAAATCTTTTCACCTAATATGGGGAAAGAGAAAAAAATGCTTGCTGTCACAGCTTCTATTTCAAATTGTACTTTTAGTTCAAAGTGAAACAGGAGGGAAGGAGGCAGGGCACAACCTCTGAAGGAATGACATAGCCTGAGGACATGATGTAAACTGATTAGCACCAAATGGGTCCAAGATGGTGGACAAGTCGACTTCCACTAGACCTTGAGCCTCAGTAGATGTTCACATCAGCAAGCTAAATGACACACCCACAGGCCCCATGACAGTTCCAAGACCCAACCCCAAGGATCAAAAAAGTGGGCGGTGGCCCAATTCCTGGAAATCCCTCCCCCTTCCTAAAATAGCTGGAATACTCCTCCCACTCATTAGCCGATGAAATTATCCACTCCTATAAAAACTGACAAGCCCATACCCTGGTGCCTTTCTCACCTTCTGAGATGGCCCACACTCTATCTGTGGACTGCATTTCTCTCTAAATCCACTTCTTAACCATCACTTTGTCTCTCACTGAATTCTTTCTGTGATGAGACATCAAGAACCTGAGCTTCATTAAGTCCTGAAACCAGGTGTGTGATCTCAGTAGGAAGACTGTGGGTTTTGGCCAGGTTCAAGTCCCAGCCACATGGGTTCGAGTTCCAGTCAGGGTTTTGGCTGGGTCTGAGTCTCAGCCATGTGGGTTCAAGTCCCAATCTGAGGTGCACGGTTTCAAAAGCGTGTCATCAGTTTGACAACTTGCCCTGTATTCTGCTTCATTTGTCTCCATAGTGCCTATCAATTCCCAACAGACCCTATAGTTATCTTTATGTCTTTTTACTGTCAGAATATGAGCTCCATGAGGAAAGGGACTCTGTCTTCTGTGTTCACTACCCTGTCCCTGCGCTGGCCTATGGTGGGTATGAAACCAAGTGGGACCCTGTGGGCTCCCAGGCACGGAGGCCTTTCTGTCGCCCATTTCTTGTAGGCAAGACTCCAGCCTCTGTGACCTTCCCTGAGTTCCAAAAGGCAGATTCGAACAGTTGCTAATCAAGGGAGGAGCAACCAAGAAACCACCTGAGGCAGGATTAAAGGGACCAGAGAAGCCCATCACGATTAGGAGACTGCCCACCTGAGACCCTGCACATCCCCTAATCTTGTCAGCAACCCCGCGCTTGAACTGTTGCCATAAAACTCTTCACCAAACTCCCCTGGGATGGGACACATAGTTTTCAAGGGCAGGAGCCTGCTGTGTCCCCCTTTGCCTGGCAAAGCAATAAAGCTATTCTTTTCTACTTCACCCAAAACTCTGTCTCTGAGATTCGATTTGGCACCGGTGCACAGAGAAGCTGAGCTTTTGGTATCAGGTACCCAATAATAAATGCATTTTGAGAAAGTGAAAGTAATAAGTTCAAATATGTTCTTTATGTTAAAACTCAAGTCCGTCTTACTAGGTGTCTTTAATGTTTTTCATGTAATTTATTATTCCCTTCTTCACAGATGACTTATATTTTCTGAATATATAAATTTATGTAGAAAATTCGGAAAATACGGAGAGGTAGAAAAAGGAAACCTACTATTCAGCAATAATTACTTCCTAACATTTGGAAGACTTTCCAGATTAAAAAAATATGTATATGAAAATACATATTTCTGGCCTATCTAAAATCAAGTATATTATTAATCTATTTTACTTGTTTTTATTTTCCATATTTTTCGTCCATTATTTTTAATAAATGAATGAAGGCAATTAATTTAACTATTTTCTATCATTTGTTTTCAATGTTTCCTCATTAAAATAATACAACAAACATTCTTCACCATTTTTATGATTATCCCACAGGGTGAATAACTTAAACTGAAATGTCTGAATAAAATGGTATATATATATTTTAAGGCTCTTGATTAATATTTTGTCCCTCTCTTTTTACTGATTCTAATGTTGCTACTTTAAGTTTTACTTTTCTATCCATTCTCATTCTTCAGAGGATCACATCTTATTATCTCATGGCTTTAAACACTGTCTATATGCCAATGATTCCCAAATTTGTATGTACATTACAGACTTCGCCCTGAATTCCAGATGCATATAGCTAACTGACTAACTGACATTTCTACCTAAATGCCTAATTCACATCTTAAACTTAGAATGTGCAAAACCAAGCTACTGTAGTTTTACTCCACAGTGACTGCTTTTCTCACTGTCTTCCTCATTACAGTTAACAACAACGCTGTCCGTTGTTAAGGAGAAACTCCTGAACACCATCTCTGTCTCTCTAGGAAAGCAAGGGTTAGTAGCAGGCTTGCAATCTGTATGTCACCTTAATCCATCTAGGAAAGAAAGATATGACCCAGATGACCTTTGTAAACACATGGATGACAATGCCGGCAATTAACTCGTGGGAGAGTCCTTATCAGTAGAATGGTTTTAGTCAATGAACTAAATGTATCTGGCATATTTAGGATTGTTTATGTTGAAAATACCACTACCACAAATGAACAAAAACAAACTTGGAATTTATAAATTTCTAAGGCATGGCTCCATGAAAAACTCACATTACGAAATTAAAGAGATATAAAAAGAAGATGCTTCATAACTGAAATAACTCCTTGTGCAAGCACTGTATCACATACATTATTTAAACCTCTCATGTTAAATCTGAACCACAGCACGTCCTCATGCATGAAAAGATCATTTTATGGAGAGCTGCACTGATGGCTTCACACCTTTCCAAGGGAAGGATGCTTGGCTTCTGCATAGCTACTAGCTGTATCCGTAGTAAACTTGATACTGGGTAAGAACTGTAATTCATCTTGAGTCTGCTTTGACAATCTGCCCTTAATTTTATCTCATTCTCCATATCTGACAGTCAACACATTCTACTGGATCTGCCTTCAAAATGTATCTGTTGGGCTTCCCTGGTGGCGCAGCGGTTGAGAATCTGCGTGCTAATGCAGGGGACATGGGTTCGAGCCCTGGTCTGGGAAGATCCCACATGCCGTGGAGCAACTAGGCCCGTGAGCCACAACTGCTGAGCCTGCGCGCCTGGAGCCTGTGCTCCGCAACAAGAGAGGCCACGATAGTGAGAGGCCCGCCCACCGCGATGAAGAGTGGCCCCCGCTTGCCACAACTAGAGAAAGCCCTCGCACAGCAATGAAGACCCAACACAGCCAAAAATTAAAAAAATAAAAAATAAACAAAATCCAAGCATTTGAAGCCCTGAAAAAAAAAATGTATCTGCTATTCTCCTGCTTCTCTCCACTTCCCAGTATATGTCCAACATCTGTCTCCTGGACTATTTCATTAATTTTCCCAGTGGCATTCTTACCTCTGCTCTCAACCTCTTTCATACTGTTCTATACATAGCGGTCAGAGTCATAATCCTTAAAAAATGTAAATGGATCACATCAATACTTTGTTCTAAACCCTCCAGATGCTGCTCATCTCTCTCAGAGTAAAAGCCAAGTTTCTTCCAAAGAACTATAAAGCCCTCTGTGATTTGCACCTTTCCTCCCCATCACTTTTCAGACCTCATTTTCTGTTGCTCTTTCCCAGACTCACTCTGCTCCAGCCATGCTGGTTCATTGACCAAACCAGGTATGCTCTCATATCAAGGTCTTCCCAACTGCTAATGCTTTTAGCTGGATTTCTGCATGGCTTGCTTACTGTCTCATTTCCTTAAGGACTTTAAATAAATGTCTCCTTCTCAAAAAGGCCTTCTCTGGCCATCTTAATAAAATTGCAATTGCACCTTCAATATTTCCTATCCAACTTTCCTTCTTTTTTTTTTTCATCCTTAGGAATCATCACTCTGTAATATATCATATACTTTCCTTATATATCATAATTATTATCTGTCTCTCCCACAACACTGTAAGCTTCCTGAAAGCAGGGATTTTTGTTATTTGCTGTATTATTTGTTGTTATTTTCAGACTCCAGAAAAGTACCTGATACATAGAAGTGGTTCAACATACTTAGATCTAAAGTGCATTCTTGAGAGAGGGGGAAGATGGCAGAAGAGGAAGAGGCGGAGATCACCTTCCTCCCCAAAGATACATCAGAAATACATCTACACGTGGAACAACTCCTACAGAACACCTACTGGACGCTGGCAAAAGACCTCAGGCCCCCCAAAAGGCAAGAAACTCCCCACGTACCTGGGTAGGGCAAAAGAAAAAAGGATAAACAGAGACAAAAGGATAGGGATGGGAGCTGTGAAGGAGGAAAGGTTTCCACATACCAGAAGCCCTTTTGCGGGTGGAGACTGCGGGTGGTGGAGGGGGGAAGCTTTGGAGGCGCGGAGGAGAGCGCAGCCGCAGGGGTGCGGAGTGCAAAGCGGAGAGATTCCCTCACAGAGGATCGGTGCCGACCAGCACTCACCAGCCCAAGAGGCTTCTCTGCTCACCTGCTGGGGTGGGCGGGGCTGGGAGCTGATGCTCCGGCTTCAGAGGTCGGAGCGCAGCGAGAGGACTGGGGTTGGCGGCGTGAGCACAGCCTCAAGAGGGCTAGTGCGCCACGGCTAGCCGGGAGGGAGACCGGGAAAAAGTCTGGAGCTGCCGAAGAGGCAAGAGACTTTTTCTTCCCTCTTTGTTTCCTGGTGCGTGAGGAGCGGGGATTAAGAGAGCTGCTTAAAGGAGCTCCACAGACAGGTGTGGGCCGCGGCTAACAGCGCGGACCCCAGAGACGGGCATGAGACGCTAAGGCTGCTGCTGCCGCCACCAAGAAGCCCGTGTGCGAGCACAGGTCACTCTCCACACCTCCCTTCAAGGGAGGCTGTGCAGCCCGCCACTGCCAGGGTGCCGGGATCCAAGGACAACTTCCCCGGGGGAACGCACGGCACGCCTCAGGCTGATGCAACGTCATGTCAGCCTCTGCTGCCGCAGGCTAGCCCCACACTCCGTACCCCTCCCTCCCCCCGGCCTGAGTGAGCCAGAGCCCCCGAATCACTGCTCCTTTAACCCCGTCCTGTCTGAGCGAAGAAGAGACGCCCTCAGCCGACCTACACGAAGAGGCGGAGCCAAATCCAAAGCTGAGCCCTGGGAGCTGTGTGAACAAAGAAGAGAAAGGGAAATCTCTCCCAGCAGCCTCAGGAGCAGTGGATTAAATCTCCACAATCAACTTGATGAACCCTGCATCCGTGGAATACCTGAATAGGCAACGAATCATCCCAAATTCAGGAGGTGGACTTTGAGAGCAAGATTTATTATTTTTCCCCTTTTCCTCTTTTTGTGAGAGTGTATGTGTATGCTTCTGTGTGAGATTTTTGGCTTTATAGATTTGCTTTCACCATTTGTCCTAAGGTTCTATGAGTCTTTTTATTTTTCTTAAAAAAATTTTTTTCTTAATGATTATTTTATTTTAATTACTTTATTTTACCTTATTTTATTTTATCTTTTTCTTTCTTTCTTTCTTTCCTTCTCTCTCTCTTTCCTTTCTTTATTTCTTCTTTCTTTCTTTCCTTCTCTCTCTCTTTCCTTTCTTTATTTCTTCTTTCTTTCTTTTCTCTCTCTCTCTCTCTCTCTCTCTTTCTTTCTTTCTTTCTATATTTTCTCCATTTTATTCTGAGCTGTGTGGATGAAAGGCGCTTGGTGCTGCAGCCAGGAGTCAGTGCTGTGCCGCTGAGGTGGGAGAGCCAACTTCAGGACACTGGTCCACAAGAGACCTCCCGGCTGCACGTAATATCAAACGGCGAAAATCTCCGAGAGGTCTCCATCTCAACACCAACACCCAGCCTCACTCAACGACCAGCAAGCTGCAGTGCTGGACACCCTATACCCAACAACTAGCAAGACAGAAACACAACCCAACCCATTAGCAGAGAGGCTGCCTGAAAACATAATAAGTCCACAGAAACCCCAAAAGACACCACCGGACGTGGATCTGGCGACCAGAAAGCCAAGATCCAGCCTCATTCACCAGAACACAGGCACTATTCCCCTCCACCAGGAAGCCTACACAACCCACTGAACCAACCTTAGCCACTGAGGACAGACACCAAAAACAACGGGAACTACGAACCTGCAACCTGCAAAAAGGAGACCCCAAACACAGTAAGATAAGCAAAATGAGAAGACAGAAAAACACACAGCAGGTGAAGGAGCAAGATAAAAACCCAAGAGACCTAACAAATGAAGAGGAAATAGGCAGTCTACCTGAAAAAGTATTCAGAAAAATGATAGGAAAGATGATCCAAAATCTTGGAAACAGAATAGAGAAAATGCAAGAAACATTTAACAAGGACCTAGAATAACTAAAGATGAAACAAGCAATGACGAACAACACAATAAATAAAATAAAAATACTCTAGAAGGGATCAATAGCAGAATAACTGAGGCAGAAGAACAGATAAGTGACCTGGAAGATAGAATAGTGGAAATAACTACTGCAGAGCAAATAAAGACAAAAGAATGAAAAGAACTGAGGACAGTCTCAGAGTCCTCTGGGACAACACTAAACGCACCAACAATTGAATTATAGGGGTTCCAGAAAAAGAAAAGAAAAAGAAAGGGACTGAGAAAACATTTGAAGAGATTATAGTTGAAAACTTCCCTAATATGGGGTTAATCAAGTCCAGGAGGCACAGAGAGTCCCATACAGGATAAATCCAAGGAGAAACACGCCAAGACACATAGTAATCAAACTGTCAAAAATTAAATACAAAGAAAACATATTAAAAGCAGCAAGGGAAAAACAACAAATAACACACAAGGGAACCGCCATTAGGTTAACAGCTGATCTTTCAGCAGAAACTCTGCAAGCCAGAAAGGACTGACAGGACATATTTAAAGTGATGAAGGAGAAAAACCTACAACCAAGATTACTCTATCCAGCAAGGATCTCATTCAGATTTGATGGAGAAATTAAAACCTTTACAGACAAGGAAAAGCTGAGAGAGTTCAGCACCACCAAACCAGCTTTACAACAAATGCTAAAGGATCTTCTCTAGGCAAGAAACACAAGAGAAGGAAAAGACCTACAATAACAAACCCAAAATAATTAAGAAAATGGGAACAGGATCATACATATCGATAATTACCTTAAACGTAAATGGATTAAATGCTCCCACCAAAAGACACAGACTGGCTGAATGGATACAAAAACAAGACCCGTATATATGTTGTTTACAAGAGACCCACTTCAGACCTAGAGACACCTACAGACTGAAAGTGAGGGGATGGAAAAAGATATTCCATGCAACTGGAAACCAAAAGAAAGCTGGAGTAGCAATTCTCAAGTCAGACAAAATAGACTTTAAAGACTATTAGAAGAGACAAAGAAGGACACTACATAATGATCAAGGGATCAATTCAAGAAGAAGATATAACAATGGTAAATATTTATGCACCTAACATAGGAGCACCTCAATACATAAGGCAAATACTAACAACCATAAAAGGGGAAATCGACAGTAACACATTCATAGTAGGGGACTTTAACACCCCACTTTCACCAACGGACAGATCACCCAAAATGAAAATAAATAAACACAAGCTTAAAATGAGACACTAAACAAGATGGACTTAATTGATATTTATAGGACATTCCATCCAAAAACAACAGAATACACATTTTTCTCAAGGGCTCATGGAACATTCTCCAGGATAGACCATATCTTGGTTCACAAATCAAGCCTTGGTAAATTTAAGAAAACTGAAATTGTATCAAGTATCTTCCGACCACAATGCTATGAGACTAGATATCAATTACAGGAAAAGATCTGTAAAAATAAAAACACATGGAGGCTAAACAATACACTACTTAATAACGAAGTGATCACTGAAGAAATCAAAGAGGAAATCAAAAAATACCTAGAAACAAATGACAATGGAGACACGACGACCCAAAACCTATGGGATGCAGCAAAAGCAGTTCTAAGAGGGAAGTTTATACCAATACAATCCTACCTTAAGAAACAGGAAACATCTTGAATAAACAACCTAACCTTGCACCTAAAGCAATTAGAGAAAGAAGAACAAAAACACCCCAAAGTTAGCAGAAGGAAAGAAATCATAAAGATCAGATCAGAAATAAATGAAAAAGAAATGAAGGAAACGATAGCAAAGATCAATAAAACTAATAGCTGGTTCTTTGAAAAGATAAACAAAATTGATAAACCATTAGCCAGACTCATCAAGAAAAAAAGGGAGAAGACTCAAATCAATACATTTAGAAATGAAAAAGGAGAAGTAACAACTGACACGGCAGAAATACAAAAGATCATGAGGGATTACTACAAGCAACTCTATGCCAATAAAATGGACAATGTGGAAGAAATGGACAAATTCTTAGAAATGCACAACCTGCCGAGACTGAATCAGGAAAAAAATAGAAAATATGTACAGACCAATCACAAGCACTGAAATTGAAACTGTGATTAAAAATCTTCCAACAAACAAAAGCCCAGGACCAGATGGCTTCACAGGCGAATTCTATCAAACATTTAGAGAACAGCTAACACCTATCCTCTCAAACTTTTCCAAAATATAGCAGAGGGAGGAACACTCCCAAACTCATTCTACGAGGCCACCATCACCCTGATACCAAAACCGGACAAGGATGTCATAAAGAGAGAAAACTACAGGCCAATATCACTGATGAACATAGATGCAAAAATCCTCAACAAAATACTAGCACACAGAATCCAAGAGCACATTAAAAGGATCATACACCATGATCAAGTGGGGTTTATTCCAGCAATGCAAGGATTCTTCAATATACACAAATCAGTCAATGTGACACACCATATTAACAAATTGAAGGAGAAAAACCATATGGTCATCTCAATAGATGCAGAGAAAGCTTTTGACAAAATTCAACATCCATTTATGATAAAAACCCTCCAGAAAGTAGGCATAGAGGGAACTTTCCTCAACATAATAAAGGCCATATATGACAAACCCACAGCCAACATCGTCCTCAATGGTGAAAACCTGAAACCATTTCCACTAAGATCAGGAACAAGACAAGGTTGCCCACTCTCACCACTCTTATTCAACATAGTTTTGGAAGTTTTAGCCACAGCAATCAGAGAAGAAAAGGAAATAAAAGGAATCCAAATCGGAAAAGAAGTAAAGCTGTCACTGTTTGCAGATAACATGATACTATACATAGAGAATCCTAAGGATGCTACCAGAAAAGTACTAGATCTAATCAATGAATTTGGTAAAGTAGCAGGAAACAAAATTAATGCCCAGAAATCTCTGGCATTCCTATACACTAATGATGAAAACTCGAAAATGAAATCAAGAAATCACTCCCATTTACCACTGCAACAAAAAGAATAAAATATCTAGGAATAAACCTACCTAAGGAGACAAAAGACCTGTACACAGAAAATTATAAGACACTGATGAAAGGAATTAAACAGGATACAAATAGATGGAGAGATATACCACATTCTTGGAATGGAAGAATCAACATCGTGAAAATGACTCTACTACCCAAAGCAATCTACAGATTCAATGCAATACCTATCAAACTACCCCTGGCATTTTTCACAGAAGTAGAACAAAAAATTTCACAATTTGTATGGAAACACCAAAGACCCTGAATAGCCAAAGCAATCTTGGGAAAGAAAAACAGAGCTGCAGGAATCAGGTTCCCTGACTTCAGACTATACTACAAAGCTACAGTAATCAAGTCAGTAAGGTACTGGCACAAAATCAGAAATATAGATCAATGGAATAGGATGGAGAGCCCACAGATAAACCCACGGTGACCCATGGTCACCTTATCTTTGATAAAGGAGGGAGGAATGTACAGTGGAGACAGGACAGCCTCTTCCATAAGTGGTGCTGGGAAAACTGGACAGGTACATGTAAAAGTATGAGATTAGATCACTCCCTAACACCATACACAAAAATAAGCTCAAAATGGATTAAAGACCTAAATGTAAGGCCAGAAACTATCAAACTCTTAGAGGAAAAGATAGGCAGAACACTGTATTACATAAATCATAGCAAGATCCTTTTTGACCCACCTGCTAGAGAAATGGAAATAAAAACAAAAATAAACAAATAGGACCTAATGAAACTGAAAAGCTTTTGCACAGCAAAGGAAACCATAAACAAGACCTAAAGACAACCCTCAGAATGGGAGAAAATATTTGCAAATGAAGCAACTGACAAAGGATTAATCTCCAAAATTACAAGCAGCTCATGCAGCTCAATAACAAAAAAACAAACAACCCAATCCAAAAATGGGCAGAAGACCTAAATACACATTTCTCCAGAGAAGATATACAGACTGCCAACAAACACATGAAAGAATGCTCAACATCATTAATCATTAGGGAAAAAGCAAATCAAAACTACAATGAGATATCATCTCACACCAGTCAGAATGGCCATCATCAAAAAATCTATAAACAATAAATGCTGGAGAAGGTGTGGAGAAAAGCGAACATTCTTGCACTTATGGTTTGAATGTGAATTGGTACAGCCACTATGGAGAACAGTATGGAGGTTCCTTAAAAAACTACAAATAGAACTACCATATGACCCAGCAATCCCACTAATGGGCATATACCCTGAGAAAACCAGAATTCAAAAAGAGTCATGTACCAAAATGTTCATTGCAGTTCTATTTACAATAGCCAGGAGATGGAAACAACCTAAGTGTCCATCATTGGATGAATGGATAAAGAAAACGTCACACATATATACAATGGAATATTATTCAGCCATAAAAAGAAACGAAATTGAGCTATTTGTAGTGAGGTGGACAGACCTAGAATCTGTCATACAGAGTGAAGTAAGTCAGAAAGAGAAAGACAAATACCGTATGCTAACACATATATATGGAATTTAAGAAAAAAAAAATGTCATGAAGAACCTAGGGGTAAGACAGGAATAAAGACACAGACCTACTAGAGAATGGACTTGAGGATATGGGGAGGGGGAAGGGTAAGCTGTGACAAAGTGAGAGAGTGGCATGGACATATATACACTACCAAACGTAAAACAGATAGCTAGTGGGAAGCAGCTGCATAGCACAGGGAGATCAGCTCGGTGCTTTGTGACCACGTAGAGGGGTGGAATAGGGAGGATGGAAGGGAGGGAGACACAAGAAGGAAGAGATATGGGAATATATGTATATGTATAACTGATTCACTTTGTTATAAAGCAGAAACTAACACATCATTGTAAAGCAATTATACTCTAATAAAGATGTTAAAAAAATAAATAAATAAAAATAAAGTGCATTCTTGGGAAGGGGTGTGTTGATGAGTTCTGGGTAGCTCTGGATCAAGCACTGATTATATGCTCAAACTCCAAGATGACTGAACACCTCATGATCAAATACATCTGCTTCGTAGATGGCTATTTCCGTGCTCTTCCACAGGGAGTCCTGGGATTTTACTCCATTCCCCCTCTTGAAATCCCTAATCACATTTCTTGAGCCTGACATTGAACCATTTGTGAGTGTTAACAAAATCAAAAAGAGGAGCGTCAAAGGCATTTCTCAGATGCTTACGGGCTTAATACAAATCTATAATTTTCAGATAACTTTCATCAGCTCCATCCTGCTTAAGAAAATTATTCCTTTCTTTTCTCCTCCTCTTGTGTTTCCATTTTAAAATTCAGAATATTTATTTTTTGATAGTTAATACAATCACATGGTTCAAAATTTAGAAAATACAAAATGTGTTGAGTGAAAAGTTTCCCTCTCATTGCTTCATTTTCATCATCTCCCCTCTCCTCCAGAGTCATTAACATAATCAGCCCATCGTGTAATCTTCCTGATATATCCTTTACACATACATGTAGATCCACCCATATTCCTTTTTATTTATATTTATACGAATGACCGCATATCACGCACACTGATCTGCACCTAGCTTTGTTCACTTCATATATTTTGGAGATGTCTCTATATTAGCAGAGAGAAACATACATTCCTTTTTTTAATGGCTGTATGTATTATGTTGTATAGATGTACCTTCATTTAATTAATTAGCCAGCTATCAATGAAAATTGAAGGAAATTACTCCTTTCTGATAAGCCATCTTCTATTTCTTCTTTACGACTGGTTTAAAAGAAAACAGGCATCTGCCTGTGGCACACGGTCCTAAAAATTTGTCTTCCCATGAAAACTAATCACAATGAAAACAGAAAAAAGCAGTACCTTAAATCTGAGATGATTTATTTTGAGATCCTGAAGACTGACTAGTGCTTATTTCCACGGTTGATGTATAACTGGATATGATATCTAGTCCTGAGCAACGTATAACAAACAGTAGGATAGGGACTCTAGGCTAGAATTGTATCGATTCCAATTCAATGTTCTGCAGTCTCAGGAAATGATTACCACTAAATAAATAAAGCCAGCTAAATAACAGTAGACAATCTACAGGCTTGGCACAAAATTAAGAAACCTCATTATGATTCAAGTATAGCTTCTAAATTCTGAGAGTATTTTAACTTCTTCATGATTGGTAGCAATTAATATGTTATGGAATTGTATCCACTGCATATTAATCCAGGGAGCCAGAAAGCTCCTGGTGATGATGCAGCAGTTCTTCTGCTTGGTGGTTATTGCTAAATCTCTGTTCTTTTTCATCAACCCAGAAGCATGCATTTATTGAACACTGAATATAGGCAAAGCACCCTGACTTTAAGGCTTTAAAGATGAGCTAGAAAGATGAATTTGAAACATAAAAAGGATGCCTAGAATCTGGGACAATATATAGATCTATTTTGTAAATAGAACCTACACATGAAATAAAGGAAACGAAGTGCACTTGACATTTTAACACAAGGACGGTCATCACAATTTCATAAGTGTTACCAAGCAGATGGGCATCCAGGAATATGGGCTTAGAGAGCCTATATGATTTTTAAAATTGGATAGCAGATAAAAATGCACTCTGGAGCGATGTAGTCAGTTATGATATTATGAAGACCGAACAGGCTTTTGAAGAAAGGAAACTGGGGGGGAGGTGTTTTGGATGGCGGAATTTCTTGGAAGTGAGATAACTTAAGGTACATTAGGAGAAAAGTAAATGAACTGCTTTGGCCAAAGCTTAGAATTTGTGTCGGGAAGCAGTGGGTGATGATGCTGGAAATGTAGGTTGGAGATCACGTTGACTGTAAAGAGTTTTTAGTGCCAAGCTACTATATTTTGACAATTATCACATAAAATGCATCAGCTATTGGAAGCTTTAAAGAGTCCAGCGTGATAAAAACTTAATAGTAAGCTTTTTCACTTTTTGCAAATGTTCAGGAACCAGATCAAGTAAAAAACCTCATGGCAGCCAGACACTCTGCAGATCTTGATCTGAAGTACATGAGGCCCTGAATTTTCCACAAATAATCACTCATGAATAGTGATTATTCATGAATAGACATCAGGTCTATTCACTATATGTAAACACTTCAGTAATAGTGGAGTCAATCCATAAGACTGGATAAAAAGAAAGACTATGCAGAGAAATTTCAGAAGTTTAATGGGCAGTATGTCAATAACAACTTTAAAAGTATCCTGAAATGATCTATATGTTATAAAGTATTAATTAAAATCCTATACAGTTACATTTGTGTTGCTACAGTTTTGTCCAGGAAATATGCTGATGAATATATCATTGGAACATTCTGGTTGCTTTTTCTGAGATGTTCCCCTTCCCTTCACCTATCTTGCTCCTGGAGATTCCTGACTCCTCTGACAATGGTAAGGCATTCTGTTCATCCTGTTTTCTTTATGGCATTTCTCATAATTGTACCTATGGAAAGACAGGCCAAATATTGTGTTTAGTGTGTATCTCCACTGCTAAAATGCAAGCCTTCCCCACCTTGTTCGCTACCTAACACAAAGGAGACTTTTAGGAAATGTTCCTTGAATAAATGAATGAATGAATGAGTGAATCATCCATGGTCCTTTGTCTTTTCCTTCTATTGTAAGAAAAATGGAATACAGAAGTGATATCGCTATAAATGTCATGTGTAATTCATTCATGTATTCGTCTCAAACTTAACACTACTTTGAAGGCTAAATTGCCAAGAAATAAGCAGGCACTTGAACGTAAAGTCCAAGGTACTTAATTACTGCAAGAGCAGCCCAGTGGTGACTCAACCTCACTGACATTCTTTTGCTGTTGCAGACGAGTGAATTAACATTTCTGAGAACTGTCTTCAGGGGCAAAAAGTTTTCCAAATCTGGAAAAGTTCTAATTGGTTTTATATTTATATTACAACTAAGAGGCAACTATAACCTGTTTCATAATGTTTGAAACATTGGTTTTGTTTTGTAAACAAAACGTATTGGTGTTTTTTATTTTGATTTATTGCTGTCCTTTAAGTTTGAAATTCAAGCTAAAATCAGGAAAAAAAAATTTTGACATACTTAAAAACAAGTGGAAAAAACTGAAAATTTGAGATTTGAAAACTAGCAATACTTATTGGTTGTCTGATGTACTAGCTTTACTAAAATATTACAATATAATTATAATGTAATATTAATATAAAGATTTTTGAATTTTTAGTTAATAAACATTTTTCTGCTTGCTTTCATTTATTATTTAATAGTTATGTTATCAGAAAGAAAAACCAAATTAGATCAAAATATCCACTTTAAGGTGTGTTCTAGTTTTGTAAATTCAAAGCCCTTTTCCATTTACTTCCATCATACAATATCTTACAAAGTTAGTTAAAAGGACAATAACTTTATAATCACTGTACTTTATTAAAATATATCATGATGTTTACACCACTGGCTCCTTACATGTCAATTTTTAAAGGGTATCCTATTACTCTAAGAATTTAGCAGCAAACCAATGAAATAACCTAACTGTTCAATTTATAGTTAATAGTTTCACAGTCCTAGATAGTATGATAGACCTACTATCAGCAAAAAATTGAAGTTCAATCAATCAACTATTATCAAAGAGCCTATAATTGGGATATCCTCTTCCTGTGAACCATTCTTCAAAAGATTTTTCTATTCTCGCCCCAGGAATAAGTTAGAATCAGCAAGTGAATTGAAAGCTCCAATAACATTAGCCAAGATGATCAGCCATATTCATTTTTAGATCTATGTACTAGCAATGTATTCAAGAATTATTGATGCTCACAAAAAAAATGTAGCCATGGGCAGACACTCTTGCTTTTATAGGAAGCACAATATGGCATATTTTTTTCCTCCTAAGTCGAGGTCTGTCTGAGGTCTGAGTGTGGCACAGAACCTGCAGATGCTTGCGGTTACTCTAGTGGCGGATATAGCCAGATCATCCAGATACAATCAAATCGAGAGAAGATCCCACCACTCATAAAACAAAAACAGGGGAAGAGAATTTTCTCCAAAGAGCATAGCAAGGGCACCCCAGGGGAATTTTTCCTGATTAGCTATCATTTAAAGTGGTAAAATAAAACTAAGGCATATTAAAGCCATGCTTTAGAAGTCCCACTGAAGAAGGTTAACTTGTCATTTTCTGGTCACCATTTAACTAGCATTTCAACAAGTTCTAAGACATTATTCTTGTCTTTTATTCTCTACAGTTGATGGTCTGGTAAATAAACCCATCAAGTTCTCAACTGGTTAAACTGAGATTGACAGAGACGGAGAACACCTTCGCAAACCTGCATCTTCTATGCTGAGACTTAAAGGCTTTTAGCAGAAACTATTAAATTGTTCCTGTGAGGCTACTGTGACATTAAATGGATGTTTTTCTCGAAAAATTCAGACGCAAGAAGGTGAAATGATGTTTCCAAAGCAACGAAAGCCATTTTGAGTGTCAAACCAAAAACTTGAAAGATAATCAAATATTTCCTTCTGCTTGGAACTCACACTCTTCCCCCTGAGCTTCTGCTCTGTCCACCTCTTGTGCTCTCTCTCTTACATGCACACACTCACTCCTTCCCCCTCCCTACCATCCCCAAGACTTTACTTAAACTACACTAATAGCCAAGCAGATAATCAAGTTAACTTAACTATGGTATCTCCAGGTTCTAGACGGCCACATATTCTCACTTGGTTCTCTCATGCCCTTCACCCAAATTGTTCTCTTGCTCTCTTTCTTTGGGAAAAGTAAACATAATTTCTTTTATCCTTTAATGCAGAGCTTTGAGATGCTTTGAAACATGTTATTTTCTCTCCACCTCTGTTTCTATAAAGCATATTTCTTATGTGTTTTTGAATATCGAAGGATTAAAAAAAATGATGCATACTTCTGTGCTTATAAAAATTAAGAATTGTTATTGATGTAATTACAATGACTAATTCAAATAAAAAGCTTTAGAGAAGCTTTTATTTCTAAGTAATCGCTTCTAGTGTTGCCAGATTCACAGTAAAATATAATAATTCAACTCTCTTCCTCTTAACAAAATATGCCAATTTTTTCTTCTGTAAAGATTTCCTTTTACTGCTAAATCCTTGAGTCTCATAATACCAAATATATTCGATTACTATCTTACTATTCTGACTGACATTTTCCCCCTTCCAAGAGATGAAACCAATAGGGCTACCTTTTAAAAACTCATTTCTGAAGCAATGCCTTCAAGGGAGAAGTGGTGATGTTTATCACAGAATATAAGATCTAGATTTCATTTTAAGATTGTTCTCATTTGAAGCATAATAATGGGAGTATCAAATAGTAAACAGTAAAAGCAACATGCAACTCACGCAGCTATAATTTTTTGTTTGCTAACAAATTTAGCCAAATTGTGGAGTTGAGAAAGAAAAAGGCAGGTAAATTAAAAGCAATGAGAATCTCATTATGTTGCAATTATGGGAACTACACTTTTCCTTTAATATAAAATGGAAGCAAAAATAAATATAAAAGTGCAACCATCAAGTCAAAATTCCCTTAAAATTCCCCAGGTCTTACGTGCAGACTGAGCAGACCGATTTGTAATTATTTTAAATGGAGACACAACCTTTCTTTCCTGTTTAAAATGTACACACACTTAGGAGAAGTGACACATTGATTCAAATTCACAAGAAGGTATAGAAGACTGACAGTGGATCCTTTCCTGAGAGCAGGTTTGAAAAGGGGCAAGATGATGGGACTCAAAGAAAGAGGGCAAAAGAGAATAAGCGGCAAGAGACTGGACTTAAACAGGAATCTGATCTCCTTCAGAAAGGAGTCAATCCTGAAATTCCATGTAACTGCCACCATCTATCACATCAATATTAAAAGACTTTCCTTATTTGTTTTCCAGAATAATAAGCCCATCCCTTGTGTTAGATTAAGATGTTTTTCCATTCTCTGAATGTCTAATTTCCCATTGCTTTCAAAGCACTTTTTTCTGATAGGCTCACTACATAACATCAAAAGATATTTAAAAAAATGAATCCTAGGTCACAGCAGAGGGAGCAGGCACCAGAGCTGAAAGCACCAATTTTATAAATCCCTGACTTCCGTGTACCTTTTTATTAACATTTTTAACAGACATGTATTGAATCACTACTTATGCTATGTTTTAATTCTTACAAACTTAAAAAAAAAAAACCATTAAGGGAGCTATCGAAGAGGCTATCAAATATTGACAGGCGGGCTTCCCTGGTGGCGCAGTGGTTGAGAGTCCGCCTGCCGATGCA
>NW_006793696.1:601647-613346 GCF_000442215.2 Lipotes vexillifer | reverse complement strand
CGGGAGAGGCCGCAGCAGTGAGAGGCCCGTGTACCGCAAAAAAAATTAAAAATAAATAAAATAAATAAATAAATAAATAAATAAATAAAGATGTTAATAATAGGGGAAATCATGTGTCCTTTTCAGGAAGAGTATGTAGGAACTCAATGCAGTTTTTTTTCCTTTTAATTTTTATTTATTTATGGCTGCGTTGGGTCTTTGTTGCTACGCATGGGCTTTCTCTAGCTGGCATCAAGCAGGGGCTACTCTTCATTGTGGTGGCTTCTCCTGTTGCGGAGCACAGGCTCTAGGTGCGCGGGCTTCAGTAGCTGTGGCTCGCGGGCTCTAGAGCGCAGGCTCAGTAGTTGTGGCGCACGGGCTTGGTTACCCTGCGGCATGTGGGATCTTCCCAGACCAGGGCTCGAACCTGCGTCCCCTGCATTGGCAGGCGATTCTTAACTACTGCGCCACCAGTGAAGTCCCTCCCTGCAGTTTTTAATTAATTTTTCTGTAAACCTAAAACTGCTCTGAAAAAAGTCTGTTTCTGAACATTTGTTTTTAAAAGTAAAATCTAAGACACAGAGGTTATAAAACCAAAGCAAACCAAAACAAGACAAAAATCCTGGTTCGATAAGACAGCTTCTAGAATTGGGACCAAAGGGTATTTATGCCAGTCTTTCACGGTGACACCACTGGGCATGCCCGCTGTTTCCTCTTAACCTTGAGGTGGTAATCGTTGGGGGTACGTGTCATGATATTAGAATAAGGCACAGAAGAAACACCAGCGTATCCAAGTCCCATCAGCTTGCAGCCTACGATTCTGCAGGATTCAGTCTGGGTTTCAGTCAGGCCACAAATCTGCTGAACGCTTAATCATTTTTTTGAATGACTACTGAGATAACTAAATCTTACCCAGACTAGACCAAATACTGAAGTGAGGCCTAAACTATACAATTACCTCACCCTACAGGGAGCCTTCCTAACCCTGTAGGTAGATTCTGTCTTATGTAAACTCGCCCAAAGCCCTAGGACCACAAGGAGTCCTGCCAGAATTGACACGCCTTCTGGGTCCTCTAGGAGAGGACTTCTTTATCACTGTACAGATCGAGAGGGGGAGGAAAATACTTTTAAGCTGAAGTTTCTTGATGTAAAATTACTGGTCAGTCTTCAGGGAAAATTAACTTCATGTGAAAATTTAGAACTAAAAGTATCATTTTGTTTCCTCTAAGAAAAGCTTCTCTAGACCCAGACTCCAATCCTAGGGATGCATAAAAAGCAGGGGATACTTCAGGGTTTTCAAAAAGGAAAGCATCTGTTGCTCCCCAGCAGAGCTCTTCCAAACAATGGTTTACTGATGTACTAAGATTTGACCCCTTCAGCTGCTCTGGAGCTGAGTACCAGTTGTCTCTGGAAATGAGCGGCCTCTGCATTGTATCATAGGGATATTACCATTTTCTACATGCACACGACAAGAAAAAGACTGAGAAGCACCCCGAGAGAGAATCTTTGCTAACAATATTTTAATCCCAAATGGCTAGATTGGTGTTTTGCAATTCCCACTGTTCGAACATACTGTCCTATGTAAAGATAGAATCTGCTAAGGAATTATTTCTGCACCTACTCCACATGAAAGGTGTAAACATGAGTGACTACAAAGCTATAAACAAAATTCCGAGCATCCTTAATACTTCTGATAACATGGCCTAATTTTACACCACAGTTTCATTAATTTCCAAAGACGAGAAGACCGAAAGTAGGAATCAACTATTACCTTACAATGAAAACTTCTGAACTCGCCTCAGGGTAAAGTGTCAGTGTCGTCACGCAATCCCTCCTCCCCGGAACAGAGCAGTTCTTGAAGCGTCTCTACCGGGTCTAAGGGGAAAGAAAAATATATAAATAATCTTCTTGGTGGGCTTCAGCTAACACTCATACTGTGTTTCAAGTTGTTCAGATTCTCTTTTTGCCATTTCATGAAATTTCCACATATCTTGCATCAAACTATCTTGTACAAAATAATACCCTTTATTACAGAAGACTTAATTTGAAGGGGGAATTTTCTTCCTTTAAATCATTTATAATCTCCTCATCCATCTTTGAAAGAACGGCTTCTTTATCTGTTATTAACTCTTTGACAACAATTCCTTACTTTCCCGAGATCACAATTCTATGTTTCTGCAAGGGAAGTTGAAAACTGTTAGACTTACACAAGTCCTGCCTGTGCCTTTGCTAAGGCTGTTTTATTGCTTTACTCTGCTGTGAAATAAACACATTTTGCTCCCTAATCGCCTATGCCTAATTTTTTTTTTTCTGACCTAAAAATCCTTACCAGAGCCTTAAGTACCCCATCAAATTTATAACAATACTGGTCTGAGCCAGTGAAAAAGTATGCTTCACCAGCATGTTCTATAAGATAGCCTTCCATCACCACAAAGTTTCAGGCATTCTTTTTTGGACCCAGCAAAGCAAATAAGCTGGCGTTGGCAGTCAATCATGGACTGCTCTAATTCAATGAATCCGTTTTCTACAGGCTTTACTTGGCAAGCCTCTTCTCACTGCCTGCAAACTGACTAGTTCTTTGTAAACCTCCTTTACAATTCTACCCAAACACCACCCTCTACACCCCAAGAGTTATATGTTATTGAAAATATATTTTAAAGAAGACTTTCAGAGGAAATATCTAATTTTGGAGCTCTTTTTTTTTTTCTTTTTTTTTTTAATTCTTTCTTTTTTTTACTTTTTAAAAAAGTTTTTAATTGAAAATATAGTTGCTTTACAGTGTTGTGTTAATTTCTGCTGTACAGCAAAATGACTCATTTATACATATATATACATTCTTTTTCATATTCCTTTTTCTCTACAACCTGTCATGCACGTGGTGGTTACCTACAGAACTGTCTTGAGGATAAGTGAAACCAATGGTGTGCTGCTGTGTAAAGCTCAGAGTTGTCAGGAAAAGGGGCTGTGATCCCAGCTCTGAAATGTTAGGATTAATTAGGGTATTTATTATAATGTAATAAATTCCATATTATTTATTAATGTATATTATAACATTATATATTATTATACATTACCTTATTTAGATAAAAGATTATTAACATTAGAGTTATTTAGATCATTACTGATGGGTTTCATTTGTCAATTGGAGGCTCACAGTACAATGGTATGAGTTGAGTGGTACTTCTGAACTCTACTTGTAAGAATCTTATTCTCTATATTTTTGGAATTCTTAAGAGCAATGGTTGCAGACTGGGGAAGGTGGGGCAATAAATCCTTCAAGGAGAGGCACACAGTAGTTTTTTAAATACCATGGTCTTTTCTTATTAATCTTATTATGGACACAAAAAGAGTACATACTTTATGGTTACATTTAAATGAAGTTATAGAAAGGACAAAAAAGAGGCTGTAGTAATAATCAGAACAGTGGTTGTGGGAGATTAACTGAAAAGTAGCAGGAGGGCACTTTCTAGAATAATGGAAAAATTCTATATTTGGTTGAGACACTGGTTGTATGAGTAGACAGACTTGAAAAAAAACTCTATGGAGCCATGCCCATAAAATCTACATTTTATTGTAAGTAAATTATACCTCCATTAAAAAAAAAAAATGGGACTCAAAGAGATCTCTTAATTTTGGAGTGATTTTGAATCAGGGAGACTTTAAGAAGGAGCCATTACCTCCTTCCTGGTCAGCAAAAACAATTCTTCATGCTTTCATTCAAGCATCCACTTGACAAAGATTTATTAAGCACAAGTACATCCAGAGCTAACAGAATGGCATTGAGCTAGAGAAAATAGTGGTTAGCAAAATAGACACAGCTCCTATTATGGAGTTTAGAGTCTGTCAAGGGAAAATAGACAATAAAAATACACAAAAACGAAGAGTTATGGCTGTAGCATTGAGGACAAGGCCCATGTTTTAACTAAGGACTTGCATCAAAACAGAATGAACTATTTTACGCTAAACCCCAAGCTAATCTGAGCTGAAAATATTGGTGTTCTCTGAGTCATTAAAAGCTGTTAGAGTGATCAGACCAAAGCAAACCAAATAATGTTTTTCTATTAAACCAAGCCTATTTGTTCTCTAAAGCTGCTGAATCACAACATCAAAATACTTTTCATAGCAAATTTCATTTTGACATTGAAGTCTCTCTCTTTTTTTTTTTACAAACAAAAGTTAGGTCTTCTACACCCTAGGGCAGCTTATATATACAGCTGTCCATGAGGAGGAAGACATGGTGTTAAATGACCCTCTTTCCCATGAGCAAATCCCAGCTGGGGAGACAGATGCATCTACTTCTGGTGACTCTATTGCCAGTGAGGGATTTGCAAGCTCTCCCAACAACAAGCATTATGCATACCGATAATAAATCCAAGCTTGTGACAGGTGCGGTGTTTAATATACAAACAAAGTATAACCATGAATAGATCAGCATTCCAATACAAAATGTTTTCAGGTAAATACATTTCCCTAACCACCGCCCCCCCCCCCCCAATGCTTTTAAACAAAAGTCCCTCTGTGGGCAATCTAATTTTTAAAGCATATGAAAATTTTCCTTGGCTTTCTAACCTGTTTCTTATTTGTCCAAAATTCTTTCCAAAATGTGAGGAAAGATGAAAAAGATGAAAGGATATAACTAAAAAGTGAAAAGAGAAAAAAACATGAACCACATAATTAAATTATTGAATTTCCAAGCTTCTAAGGAGGCTATACTACTTATTTTGTGAAACCGTCTAGAAGAAAACCAACATGATTTTTAAAAAGATTGCTTTATGAGAAAACATGCTAGAAAGTGAGTAGTTCAAAAGTTTTCTTTGGAATAAGATGCTTACTTTAAACCAAGGCCATAATGGATAATGAATGCTTTGTATTTAATCAGCTAAACACCCAAACATTTCCTCTTACTGGTCTGTACTGTCCTCCCCAGTCTCTGACCACACAACTTGGGGTTTGGGTTACATTCTACTGGTAGGACAGAAAATGACCACTAAAATCCTAAAGAAATTGGGACATGGATAACTATCTCAGTCATGACAGCCATTCCATAAATCTTTAGAAAATACTGCCAGATTGCAATTGAAACTGTGGAATGACACTTTACTTTCTTACTCTGGTCAGTGATAAATTCAAAAGAAATGCTCTGTTGCTTAATAGAAGTTATGGTTCCTGTTTCTGTAGGTTTAACCTGTTTAATATTTAAGAACTATATATATTTTGACCAAGTAATAAATTTTTTAAAAATCTCATATTTTATCTTTATTCTTCAACCAAATAGTTGATAACACAATGGAGCTTTTTCCTAGCATTTTAGTGTAATTTTTCCTTCCACTTTTCCAATTTTCACTTTCCAATCTCACTTTAGTTTTGGTTTCTATTCTTTCTTTTTGCCAATGTGAATATCAGTTCTCTGTGTTCCCAGTTTCTTAGTCATTCTTTGATATTCACTGTTATTCTAAGAAATACTTTAAGGTAAAATGTGGTATTGGGCATGAGAGGTTTGAAGGAAACTTAGAAATACTGGCATTTAAGACTTTCTCAATCTCCATCCACTGCATACATAATTGTGGTGCAAAATTCTAGATGATTTCTAATGGTTTTTGCATTGTCACAGATTCCTTCTCCCCTAACTCTCAAAGATGTCACATAATGACATTCAGTCTGCAAGCTTGTATCCAGTAAGACAAGCCTTTCCTGTGTCCCTAGAGCAAATTTTAAGCAGCTCCAAATTTAACAAATCTATTAAACCCTAAAATCTATCTAACAGTAGTGAAACATTTTGAGAGAGGAAATAAAATCTTTGGAACTAGTGAATTAGGACTGAATTTTTCCAGAGGTTCAATTTTAGGAATTAGCTTTACTATGTATGTGTATTTCCGATAAGTTCAAAAGTATATAATTAGCTCCTGGTATGTGCCTGTCACTGTGCAAGGCACCAAGCACACATGAATAAAACATGGCCCTTTTGCTAAAGTAGTTCATAGCTTAGCCAAGGAAGGTAAGCCAAGGACATAAGCACATAAAAAGATAATTTAGTGTTATTTGGCAAGCACTATGACAAATGTATACATGGGCCTATGAAAAAAAAAAAAAGTAGGTTGGACACGGAGTTTCCCAGATGAGGTGGGAAGGATTATGACGAGTTCCGTAAATATTGACTGAACATCTAACTTTGGGACACCATGTGTCATCTAAACCAGTCCTTAAGATACTGTTTTGATTACTAGTTGCGGATTTAGTTACATACTTTACACACTTGGGTTTGTCTTGTTTTTCACTTAATTTTCTTTTATTTAATATTTGTGGCTAGTTCAGGCTGAATTTTCTCACAAAATGCACAAACCGATAGGCTTATCATATTTAATGAAATAACATATATTAAACAGTGCAGTATCTGATATGCAGCAATTGTGAAGGAAGGAAGGAAGGCAAGAAGGAAGAATAGAAGGGAGGGGAAAAAAATGCTTAAACATTCCTATTGAGGATTTGGCTTGTAACTCTCTACCCTTGGGCAAATTTTCCATGTGTGGAAGGTCTGAGATTAGTTATCACAGTTCTTCGTCCCTTAGAAGACATCCAACTCATCCAAACAGGTTGCTTGGGTATTTATATCTAAAGGGAGAGCTGTGTATTCCTCTAAGACTAATGCTCACATGGGGCATCTATCTGCAGCTGGAGGTGAGTTTCAAGGGAGACAGCTGAGCTGAGGAGATCTTCAAGGTTTCCACAGAGGTCCATGGATAGGTTCTACGAGGTCTATATATTCCTCTTAAATATACTGGATGGACAAATCTTGTGAAAGACTGAAATGGATCAAAAGAAGACTGAGTATCTTTAATGTAAAGGCTACATTATCTGGCACATTCTTCTTGGTTATCTGATTCTTTGGAGGGCAATTTGAGCTATTTTACAAAGCTGTAAATTATAGATAACTGATAGAAGGTACAATGGTTTATCCAAAGATATGCAAGTTCCTTCTGTTGGAGGGAAAACTGATTTCTCTCCTCACTCCAACCCTATGTAAAAATGCCAGTTTTGCATCCATTTGTACATTTGTTTCGACACTCCTGTCAACTATGTATCTGTGGTATTTTGAATTCTCCACTGAGACAGTTGACAACATCTTATTAGTTTCCTCATTAATAATGGAGTTAAATAAAATTTTCGATAGCTTTTTCATATTTGTATAACAATCTTGAGCTTGCCCTTTAAAACATTACCTTTTAATAATATATTTATGATGTATGCATTTTGATATCCTATAGTAATTAAAAAATAATCTAAGTGATTTCTGCGTCTTCTGGACCACTATCTTATAACCATGTATTCTCACATGAACCCAGTGTTCATGTTTGTAAATACAATCATTTTGGCACCAAGAAGTATTAATAGGAACAGAGATAGAAAAAGACCAATGATGACACTGTACAAAGAGAGTTCCACAAACAAAATAGGAGAATTGTCACTATACTGCACACTGTATTGTATACAAGAATCTGTGTACAGCAAGTCAGTGCCTTTTTTACATGGTGAACAGATATTTCATTTCCACAAAACACCTCCTATTACATTAAAATCAATATTGTGAAACTGAATTTCTCAGATTCGGAGATTTGTTTGTATTCACCTGTAACTATGTTTTGTATAAGGATAAGGCATAAATGCCTGGTTTTATGTTTGCATATTTTTAAGTAACACTGTAAGAAAAATGATTTAATACTGGGGTTCTAAAAGAAGACTTTTGTCCTTGTTTTTGTTTTTGCCTTAGAAAAGACTCTACATATTATATAAGTTTAAGAAACACTGGCCTAAAGGATTGTGGAAGATGTATATTTCAAATTTTGCATTTGTGGAAATTTAGTATCTAACAGATAAAGCTCTGGTATCCTGAGTTAATTTATTTCAATCTCATGATCATCTTTAATTCATCCTGACTTCCCATATGTACCATAAGAATAATGAAGGCTCAAAATAAATGTCATTTTTTTTTTAAACCTAGTCCTAATGGAGCTTTGAAAGCTCCCCTATGTAGGTGTAAAATATCATTCATCTCTTCAGATTTTGATATATTATTAATTTGAGTTTAGTAATATTAGAATCAGACTATGAGATTATTTTATTATCAGAGGACTGTAAGGAGTGATGGATTTATGCTGTATCCATTTTAAACCCAAGAAGAAAGGAAACATACCAAATCTGTGTTGTTTAAATTGATGGAGTCATTTTCTACTCTTCTAAAAACCAGTTGCATCTTGCGAAATGGTAGATAGTAGGTGGGAAGTATGTTTTAATTATTTAAAAAACACATTTCTTTCTGTATATTATTCATATAAATGAGCCTTTTATAGAACTCAGCCTTAAAATTGTGTATCTTGAGTTAAGTCTTTTGGGGATCTAACAGAGTGCTCTCTCTAGGGGTGGAGAAGGAAATGCCAAATACACAGTTAATTCCTCCACCAGACAGAAAAGTGAAGATTCTAGGCATGGCTTTGGACTTCTTGGAGAGGTGGGGTTTGGGAGTTCTACTACTTGGGGTATAAGCTGGAGGACTTTTGATATTTACTTGGTGACCAAGAAATTCTCAGCATTTAGCAGATTAGGGGCACGGCCATTGTTCACTTATTTATCCCTAGTTCCCAGCATATAGTAGACATTCAATAAATGAACCAATGGTGTTTATAGCTAAGAGGGTTCAACCAAGACAGCATGTTCATGTTAAAAGATTTTAAAAAATAGACTCAATGAGAGCATGTGCAGCTCCATTATAGTACAAACTTTTTTTTTTTATTCTTCCTTCCTACTCATAGTCTCCAATTAGTGGTTGCTGTGTTTACAGCTAAGGTGGTGCACTTTATTTGTGCAAATGGCTTTAAAAATAGTCCAATCACTTTATTAACTCTGCCTTCCACACACTATAGCAAAAACTTTTTAACGTTAATTGTGTTTTAATTGGAGAACATTACTTAAGTTAAAATAAATGCAAAGACATATAACCAGCACATTTATTATTTTGTTTTTGTTTTAGCTTATGGAGATAGGTAAACATAGATAAATATACACTACACCTATCATTCTATTCTAAACTAAGTGCTGATTTTTTTCTGTTTCTTTCAGTTAAACTTTTCTACTATATTTAAGTAGCAAAGAGAACTTTCTCGAGAAAAACAAATATCATATATTAACGCATATATGTGGAACCTAGAAAAATGGTACAGATGAACCCGTTTGCAGGGCAGAAATAGAGACACAGATGTAGAGAACAAACATATGGACACCAACGGGGGGAAAGTGGCGGGGGGTCGGGTGGGGTGTTGAATTGGGCGATTGGGATGGACACGTATACACTAATATGTATAAAACAGATAACTAATAAGAATCTGCTGTATAAAAAAATAAATAAAATTTAAATGATACAAAAATAAGTACTGTCTCGATGCCTCAGGGTATGGTTGATTCAGAGAGAACAAAGAATCACAATGTTGGCCTTTGAGCAACTAATTTGACCTTTGTAAGTCAACAGTGCAGACAATAGTCTTTAAAACCATGGCTCTGAATTGCAAGTACCAGCAGCCTGAAGAGGAAACAAATTCCAAAAGCTTGGATTTAAGTGTCAAGAGCCAAATCTTGGAGAACTTGGAGCAAGGGCTTAGGTCATAGAGAGGGTAGAAAAAAACTAAGAGATGCCATAGGACCAGTTTTCCTACAAAACAGAGAGGTGGTAAAAATAAAGATCCTTTCTGGACTAGAAAAGGAGAACAAAAAGAGTACAAAGAGTATGGGTGGCTCTATTCCCTGAACCTACTTTGGGGTTGAAACTGGAGAGTGGGGTGACAGAAACTCCCCCAAATATTTAGTAGCTCTTGTACTGGTGACTTACACCACATCTACTCTGGACCTTGAGAAGAAGATAACCTTGCTGGTTACCCTTCACCAAACTAGTCAGCTACAACAGGTAGAAAAGTCAGCCAGGTAGATCTAGGTAGACAGAGAGCCAGAGATGGACCCCTATCCTACCCAAGTTGTCTTCAGCTGTCATTACATATGGAGGAAATAGCAGAAATTCTCAAGACCATGACTGTAGAACTAAAAAGCTAACAGCGGAGAATCAGAGAACCTAAAGGGTTTGACGCTAGGGGATTCCACAGCTGAACAAAATTTGCAGAAGGAGCAGCTCCAGTTAGAGGTCAGATGGAGGTTGCTGCTAAATCCCAGAGGACCACAAAATCAGTATAAGCCAAACAGGGGCCTAGGTCTGCAGCGGTAGAACTTTATGGTCCTACAGGGCAACTTCTATGTTGTCAGTGCCTACAGGACAGGCATCAAATACAACCAAGACTGCAGATGACAGAGATGCAACCATAGATGAGACAATCTTGATCCTAGGAAAATATCTCCAAGGTGTGCCTACAGTACTATAAACAATATCTAAGGCTGTGCTTTTAAAGAGCTTGTTACATCTGTCCATTGTAAGGGGATTTTATAATGGCATGAATACTACTATCTCAGATCTCTGAGCTATTTTATTGCAAGGTGGATTTTCCTATTTTGAAGTTCTATTTTGTATACATTCTATTGAATGTTCTGGGCCAACTTGCACAATACCCAAAATGTGACAGAATATCAATTCTGTTTGAAACAGTAAAGAGACCTTCCAAATGCCATTCACAGTTGTTAGTGTTTACTATCCTGTCTTTCAAAGTCTGTTTTTGTTGTTTACTTTTCAATCAGCTTACTGAAAAGGCATGGGTGGACAAACGGATGTACTCAAACCTGATGGTTCAATGGAATATGCATAAGGAGAAATGATATCTTTAAATGTTGAATAGTTTTCATAACCATCCATTCTTGAAAACTACTATTAGACACCAAGGTACATTGACAAATGGGTCTAATAGTTTCTCAGCAGTGGTCATCAGAGAAGAATTGGTAATGCACTCTATTATTTTGTTAGACATGCACTTCTAGTGCCATTATAGTGCCCATAAAATGGTCTGATAACTTACAATCAGGATACAACTAAAGTAATACATTACCTCATAAAAATGTTTCTTTGAAACTCACTTTCACATTATTATAGCATCTCACTGCATCATCCTGCCTCTTTTGTCTAATCATCTTTCATTCTTCTTATGATCTTTAAACTGCTCTGGCAGCTACTTTATGCTTGAAAACTCTGGTTCTATCACTGTATATGGTCAATCGCTACTTGGGCTGGGGCAACAAATGTGCAGCTGGGCCAACGATTTGGGCGCAGTGGGGATAGACTGAGAGTGGGTCACATAATGTCAAGGATGTCATTTCATCCTGCACCTCTAGCTCTACCTGCTCACATGACTTTTTAAGCACCTTTAATTTATGTCCTTCTTCCTCTTTTTCCAAAAGGCTAAACTATCAACCTCCTTCCCATGCACAGAGTTTAAATCAGCCCAACACTCAAAAGCACATACGCTTATAAGTGGGCAAAACCTTAAACATAAAAAGTATTTGCCGACGTCTTAGCTTTTACTCGTCCTATTGAGTTATGCATTAGGATTCTTTGATGACTCCTAAAGCTTGAATAATGAATGAAAACATGGATGTGACCAAACAGTTTGAAAGTAATTGGCCAATCTGCTCCTTTTATCTTCTGCAGGCAGAATTATTTATGAAACTACAAAACTTACTTAAGAAAGGCTTTCTGAAAAGTCAGAAGAAAGTCTTCTCTCTTGTTTTTTTTTCTTCAC
>NW_006793696.1:598895-601637 GCF_000442215.2 Lipotes vexillifer | reverse complement strand
CTTTCCCTCTCTGTTTTTTTCTTCTTTGCCTCCTCTTCCTTAATTTCTTTCTTTTTAATGATTCCATTTTATCAAATAAAATTAAATATGAACTGTAGGTGATGAAATCAAATGCTCAACTTTGCTCAAAAATTTAAGGAAGCCATTATTTCAGTGAGAGGTATAGAGGATAAAATTTCAAAATTTTATTTTGAATGGGGTACCTATATTTTTAAATGAGGGAGTACCCTTTTGCATAGAATGTTTTATTAAGATATTAAGACCCTAAACAGTCAAAAGAATTTCAAAACTGTCAACAGTATTCCCCCTTAAAGGAAAGCTGTCAAGGTTTAATAGGACAAGAAGGATCACGTTTTGCATCTTTCAACATCAGTTGCTTTAAAGCTTCAGGCCCCAGAACTGAAATGCAACTTGAGGCCACAACCTAGTGGGCAAGATATGATATTTTCTGAACTCCTGACCATAAAAATAATAAATACTTAGAACTATGTCCACTGACATTAGAAAAATGCTCAACACTTTTAGTTATCCTGACTCTGGCTTTGCCTACTGAAGATAAATATTCAGATCTGCTAACCTGAATTCTAAGCACTGTCCACAAGAGAAGCAAGCCAATGCATGAATGTCATACTGTTCTTTCTGATCCATTTATATCACGTGTTGTTACGACCTCCCCCCTACCCCCGAACTCATATGTTGAAGTCCTAACTCCCAGTACCTCAGAATGCGACCTTATTGGAAATAGGGCTGTTGTCCACATGACTAATGAAGATGAGGTCATACTGGAGTAGGGTGGTCCCCTAATCCAGTATGACTGCTGTCCTTGAAATTTGCACACAGACACACACAAGAAGAATGCCAGGTGAAGATAAAGGCAGAGATCAGGGTGGTGAAGCAGAAGCCAAGGAACAACAGCGATGGCCAGCAAAACCCCAGAAGCTGGGAGACAGACACAGAACAGACCCTTCCTCACAGCCTTCAGAAGAAAGCAACCCTGCCAACACCTTGATCTCATACTTCTAGCCCCTCATTTACTGTGAGACAATAAACTTCTGTTGTTTGAGCCACTCAATGTGCAGTACTTTCTTATGGCAGCCCTAGCAAACCAATCCAGCTGTTTAGTAAGAAGATATATAAAATCTGATGTGATAGTTACAATGCATAGCATGTATATTTGTTTGTTATTATGAGAAGATAAAATTTTCAATCATCCAGTAATTGTATCTGAATTGGCAATTCAAAATTTTTAGAATCACATTTATGTACTCCCTTTGCAGAGCAAACCACATGACGAATAATTTACATTTTAACATCTGGGTCAAAATCACATCAAATTTTAGAAGTCTACCAAATACTGATCATAAGAATCTGCAATGTAGCTTCAAGAGCTGATTAAAGTACTGTTGACAGCTCTTTCAACTTGTGCCATATCACCTGTATCTGAGATACCTGCAGGAGTAGACCCAGGTTTTATGGGGCCTGAATCTTATACAACTTTGGGATCCCTACTTAAGAAAAGAAGATAGGATTACAAGTCAAAAATTAGATTTGTATGTAATGGGCTTATATAAGTGACAGGCCTTGAAGCTTAGCCTTGGTTAACTTCACTTTATATCTATCTCTGGAGATGAGACAGTGACAACACAGCCAAGAGACAGTACAACCAGTTTCACAGGGATGAAGTGATGCTTATATCGACAAAATTTTGCTAGACTATAACTGTGAAATAAATAGAAGTGAAACACAAGTGAAAAGAAAGACGATGATGCCAAAAGATACCGCAAGTGTTTTAGACAGATAAAGCCAGTCGACTCTCGTGTCAGCATTTCTCAACAAGCAACTCTACCAAACAGACAGTAAGTAAGACTGTCAATGAGAAGGCAAATTAGGTGGCCAGTTGGCAACCTAATGCAAACACTAAGTCAAAGCAGCTACTGGAGTATGAACCAGTTGACTGATTAGAAATTTTTCATATTCCAGTGGTGTATCCCATAGACGAAGCCTCGTAAACTAACATCCCCATTCTGTCACATTCCCTTTCCCTTTGCACAATATTAAGTACCAAGCGTTTTAAGAGCCACTCAGGAACCTTTGCTATTTCATGGATTTATGTCTCTGTCTGTTCCGGTTTCTCTGATCCGATGTCATCCCTCTTTGTCTTCCCAGTAAATATCTACTCACCTTTCTGTGTTCCATACAGTTTAGTCCCAGACTTTACAGTAATGGGTTGAGCATCTATTACTTTGCATTACTCTACATTATGCCAGGATAGTGACACTGTTGAACCCATAAATGTGATACATGGTCTAAGAAGAGCAACACTTGTTAAAGCCTCCATTTTTCTCCCCTGTTCATTTTCCTCGTATACAACAGCAACCCCTACTCATCTTCCTTCTAAATTATCCCTAAACTCCTCGCCAGGTCCTGGTTCTCTCCTGTATTCATTCCCCTTCTTCCTTCATTTGATTTGCAAAATCAAAGAACTGATCAGTCAAAGAGAAAACCTTTCTACGAAGGCAGTGGAGGGAAAGAAACTAAGAAAACTACCTTTAGCTCCAGGAGGAAGGGAAAGGCTGGGAATACTCTATGTTGATAATACGTGCTTCTTCTCTTTCTGAAACTCAAACACTCTCGGATACTCCAGGAAAACCTCCCTATTGGCCCACGGCCGCCACCTCTCTCATCATTCATTGATGACTCCACCTTCTTTTCTTTTCTCTTTTTTTTTTTTTTTTTTTTTTT
>NW_006793696.1:499835-598806 GCF_000442215.2 Lipotes vexillifer | reverse complement strand
CCCCCTTTTTTTTTTTTTTCTTTTTTTTTTTTTTTTTTTTTTTTACTACCACTATACCTTTTAACATGTTTATTGAAATTGTTGTTTGTTTGTTTTTTTTATTAAGTCTGTTTCTGCCAGAGTCCAAACTTCTTGAAATCAGGGATTTTATATTCGCGGTGCCAAACACAGTGATGGGCACATAATACATTCTCAGGTAATGTTCATAGGAAAATGAGCTGTCTTTACTGGTTATTTCCACTGTGTTTATTCCTTTGGTTCACGTTTCTTTAGAATCTACATGATAACTGAAAACAGTATGCGAACTTTCAGAGTGACTGGCATATACTAGGTGCTCAATAAATATTTACTAAAAGAATGAATTTGTAAGATTTGAGCTTATGAATAATTAACTTCTGCAAATACACTTTAAAGCCCTAAGTAAAACCCCTTACAGACTTCTGAATACAGAAAGTGCCTGATATAGATTCCTTAATTAATTATATAATTAAGGAGTCAAATTCAGGCTAAATTTGCTTTTGGCAATTTTAATGTTCCACATAGAAAATGACTTAACATTCCTTCATTTTTTTCCCAAATACATAGGAAGGACATTTCGATCACACGTATATGGCCATCTGTCATAAAGAATTCCGAAAATACTGAAATTTCTACAACACTACAGGTCGTTGCCAGTTTTCACCATTTCACTTAACATTTGACAGCTCTGCTCTTTTGATGCTGCCAAATAAAAACTACACTTTATTTTAAAAATGAAGAGTGAGGAAGAGCACAGCAAGCAGAGGTAAGAACAAGGCAAAGTCTCTGAAAGAGGAGGAACTTGGAAAGTTCAAAGAAGAGAAAGGCTACCTGAGTGCTTCATAGACAACAGTGAGGGTTTGGTGGACAGGGGTAAATTTGTGTAGTATCCTTTAGACTATGATCAGAGGTTTAAATTTTACTCTAACGTTTCATGGGAAGTCACTGAATGTTCAGCATGATGTGAATCACCAAGCTGGATCCACTGGAACCAAGAGGTAGAGCCTACAGTGAGATTGGATTTTATGGGGAACACTGAATCAGACTCATAGTTGGGAGGGTGATGAGATGATTTGGAAAGGTCCAGTACCCTTGGGGGCTACAATCTTTTGCAAAGAGATTCCTGTTTATTCTTGTTAACATCTCTCACCTCTACTTTTATTCCACACCCTTCTAAACACACACATTGAGACAGTAGGACTGAAACTGAAAAATGTATATGGATGAATTCTGACTTGAAGTCCCATGATGGCATCTTATCAGCAGCAACACATAAAGATTGCCTAACTTGTATATTCTGTAAACCTACTGCCAGGTGTGCAGGAATTGCCTAGTCAAATATGCACTAATTACATTTGAAGCACTGCAAACATACTGAAACATACTGAAACACACACTAAAACACTGAACACTCTGAAATTAGTTTGTATACAGCCAATCACAGCAAGGAAGTGAACAGCAAAACCACTAGGAGAACCAATTACAGAAAAGGAGCTTCATATTACAGAGTATAAGAACTCTGTGCTTTCATGGTCTGCTAGCACTTTCTCCTAATACAGTGGTTCATACTATCCCTCTGTTCTTCTAACATTTAGCTGAAGGCTCTGGGCCTCTCGCTGAGAGCCCCTGAACTAGATAGAATCCACAGGCTTGGCCTAAATAGCCACTATGAAAGAAAGGCCATCCACAGCTTTATGGTGACTAATAGACCATGTTAGGCACCCACCAAGAACTTAAAGTATGCACTATGAACTTGCACTTCTGCTTCAAAATGAGTATGTGTGGTATATATATTAAGGGGAATGTAAATTCTAGATATATTGAATGATACCACACTAGGTAATTTTTTGTAATGGTGAATAATCCTATACGGAATTTGGAAAGGCTACCTCTGGTCAGTTTCCAAGTGCCACCTTGAAGCTGGTTCACTGTAGGTGTTAGACATCCTATAGTTTTTATAGTGATCTACCCAAACTCTGTATCAGCTGGATTTCCCCAAAGCTCATTAGTTTCTGACAGAGGCTGCCAAAATCTCAGTTTCTACATCTGCTCTTTTAAATCTTCAACTCCAAAACCCAGCTTTCATTTTCAATGGGAGTAATTTAGAAGATGGGGTTTGGTATATTGATTTCTTTTTTTCCTTCTTAGCTAACTTCGAAGGGATAAAACTATTCCATTTATGAAAGGATAATCTGTACATAGGAACATGTCTTCCCACTAAGTCTTTGTTCTATTTATGTGGTATAAATGTACCAAATGTCGATTTTTATTTTCAAAATGCACATATATTTAATATGTGCTAATTAATTAGCTAGTCCTCTTCAGAAATAACAATTCCCACAGGCTTCTTCAGGAAAGGAACCTAAACAAGAAAGGGTCTCTTCGTTTTGTTTATCCAGCATTCTGCTTATCTATTTTTAGCAGAATTTTCTTCACTTTTCCCCACTGGACAGGATCAAGAAGCTGAAACTACACTATAATGAAGCTCTTCAGTCGGCCTGCTCTTTCCTACCTGTATAAAGGATAACAAAATATCAAGCTGCTAAAATCCACAAAGCCTATTTTCTAAGGTAGAATAAATGAATCCTTGGGACAGAGGCTCTGCATGCTCCCTTACAATAGCTATATGAAATTGATCAAGCTACATGGAAAAGTACACATTTTATTTTTAATTTTAGATTTCCTCAATGCTTTTCATAGTTCTTTAAATAGAAATTAGCTCCAAGAAACTGGCCTACTATCTCTCACAAAGTAAAACGAAAAGACTGGTGAATATAATCTTAAGTAACACTGTAAAATCTTCGACATGGGTTGAATGGATCATGATAATGTACAGTCAGTAGAGTAGGAGTGGAACTTATCATAAAGATAAGTTCTAATCCCTCTCCAGCTCCTCCTGTTACCAACTGCAATTTAGATAACATTTTTTGAAAAGAAAGCAGAATATTTAATAGCTATTATAGTTTTAAAAATAACCTCACATCACTCTAGGAAGTATTACTTAAAATCCAAATCTTTACAACATTCCAATGAATTGCACTGGATTACAAATTTAGCGATGTATCTATACATACTGGATTACAAATCTATCTATATATCTGTATCTATATATAACTAAAGTTAAGATGCTGAGACTAAAATCTATCTCTTGATAAAAGAAAAAGAAGACAGAACGTATTCAGACTGCTATTTCTATTTATTTCTGATTGCTATAACTATGAAAAATGAGTTAACCAATTTTAGTATTTTCTGGATTGATCTGACAGCAGAAAATGATTAATGGGTCCATTCTCAGGGATGATTATACCAGTGAACTTCGTGGACCTTCTTGGTATTGTGAAATTAATGACATCAAATAAACTCCCTTTGGGATAGAGCAGGAATCAAGTAGAGAGACATTGGGTTTGAAGCTGGTGAGATGTACTGCTGAGCCCTTGGTCCTAGAACTCATAAATATACATCAGAATTATAGTTCAGAGGAAAGCTACTGGATGGGAGTTTATTTTTGAAAGTGGACAAAATGAGTGTTCAAAAAAAATAACAATTCTATTCTTGAGAATCAACACTGTGGACAGTCTTTTGTAGCAAGTCCTACAGAAATAATTTTGCACAATTTGCTATTAATAAGGAAACAGAGAATACTTGACAATTTGCAAAGGTATTGGAGATATAAAAGGCTAGCAGTGGGCTTCCCTGGTGGCACGGTGGTTGAGAGTCCGCCTGCTGATGCAGGGGACACGGGTTTGTGCCCCGGTCCGGGAAGATCCCACATGCCGCAGAGCAGCGGGGCCCGTGAGCCATGGCCACTGAGCCTGCGCGTCTGGAGCCTGTGCTCTGCAGCGGGAGAGGCCACAACAGTGAGAGGCCCACGTAAAGCAAAAAAAAAAACAAAACAAAAAACAGGCTAGTAGCTTTTAAATGCTAGAAATAGTTTTTTCTTACCTGTTTTGATTTTTTTTTTTTTTATGAAGAGGTATATAAGGTGAGATCTAGAAGAGTCCCAACCACAGGAGCTTCTGTCCTCATAGAGTTGGGTGTGCCACCCTCCCAGCACGTGGATGTGTTTGCCAATTCTGAAGTTCACCAGATCTCCGTTTTTTTTTTTGTATTTTATTTTTTTATACAGCACATTCTTATTAGTCATCCATTTTATACACATCAGTGTATACATGTCAATCCTAATCGCCCAATTCATCACACCACCACTCCCAACCCCCGCCACTTTCCCCCCTTGCTGTCCATACGTTTGTTCTCTACATCTCTGTCTCAATTTCTACCCTGTACATCGGTTCATCTATACCATTTTTCTACGTTTCACATATATGCGTTAATATACAATATTTTTTTCACATATATGCGTTAATATACAATATTTGTTTTTTTCTCTTTCTGACTTACTTCACTCTGTATGACAGTCTCTAGATTCATCCACGTCTCTACAAATGACCCAATTTCGTTCCTTCTTATGGCTGAGTAATATTCCATTGTATATATGTACCACATCTTCTTTATCCGTTCATCTGTCAATGGGCATTTAGGTTGCTTCCATGACCTGGCTATTGTAAACAGCCCCGCAATGAACACTGGGGTGCAGGTTTCTTTTTGAATTATGGTTTTCTCTGGGTATATGGCCAGTAGTGGGATTGCTGGGTCATATGGTAATTCTATTTTTAGTTTTTTATGGAACCTCCAGACTGTTCTCCATAGTGGCTGTTTCAATTAACATTCCCACCAACAGTGCAAGAGGGTTCCCTTTTCTCCACACCCTCTCCAGCATTTGTTGTTTGTAGATTGTCTGATGATGCCCATTCTAACTGGTGTGAGGTGATACCTCATTGTAGTTTTGATTAGCATTTCTCTAATAATTAGTGATGTTGAGCAGCTTTTCATGTGCTTCTTGGCCATCTGTATGTCTTCTTTGGAAAAAGGTCTATTTAGGTCTTCTGCCCATTTTTGGATTGGGTTGTAGGTTTTTTTAATATTGAGCTGCATGAGCTGGTTATATATTTGGGAGATTAATCCTTTGTTGATTCGTTTGCAAATATTTTTTCCCATTCTGAGGGTTGCCTTTTTGCCTTGTTTGTAGTTTCCTTTGCTTTGCAAAAGCTTTGAAGTTTCATTAGGTCCCATTTGTTTATTTTTGTTTTTATTTCCATTACTCTAGGAGGTGGATCAAAAAAGATCTTCCTGTGATTTATGTCAAAGGGTGTTCTTCCTACGTTTTCCTCTAAGAGTTTTACAGTGTCCAGTCTTACATTTAGGTCTCTAATCCATCTTGAGTTTAGTTTTGTGTATGGTGTTAGGGAGTGTTCTAATTTCACTCTTTTACATGTAGCTGTCCAGTTTTCCCAGCACAACTTATTGAAGAGACTGTCTTTTCCCCATTGTATATCCTTGCTTACTTTGTCATAGATTAGTTGACCATAGGTGCGTGAGCTTATCTCTGGGCTTTTTATCCTGTTCCATTGATCTATATTTCTATTTTTGTGCCAGTACCGTATTGTCTTAATGACTGTAGCTTTGCAGTATAGTGTGAAGTCAGGGAGCCTGATTCCTCCAGCTCCGTTTTTTTCCCTCAAGACTGCTTTGGCTACTCGGGGTCTTTTGTGTCTCCATAGAACTTTTAAGATTTTTTTGTTCTAGTTCTGTAAAAAATGCCATTGCCAATTTGATAGTGATTGCATAGAATCTGTAGATTGGGTAATACAGTCATTTTCACAATATTGATTCTTCTAATCCAAGAACCCGGTATATCTCTCCATCTGTTGGTATCACCTTTAATTTCTTTCAACAGTGTCTTAACAGTTTTCTGCATACAGGTCTTTTGTCTCCCTTGGTAGGTTTATTCCTAGGTATTTTATTCTTTTCGTTGCAACGGTAAATGGGAGTGTTTCCTTAATTTTGCTTTCAGAGTTTTCATCATTAGTGTATAGGAATGCAAGAGATTTCTGTGCATTAATTTTCAATCCTGCAACTTTACCAAATTCATTGATTAGCTCTAGTAGTTTTCTGGTAGCATCTTTAGGATCCTCTATGTATAGTATCACGTCATCTGCAAACAGTGACAGCTTTACTTCTTCTTTTCCAGTTTGTATTCCTTTTATTTCTTTTTCTTCTCTGATTGCCGTGTCTAGGACTTCCAAAACTATGTTGAATAATAGTGGCGAGAGTGGACATCCTTGTCTTGTTCCTGATCTTAGAGGAAATGCTTTCAGTTTTTCACCATTGAGAATGATGTTTGCTGTGGGTTCGTCGTATATGGCCTTCATTATTTTGAGGTAGGTTCCCTCTATGCCCGCTTTCTGGAGAGTTTTTATCAGAAATGGGTGGTGAATTTTGTCAAAAGCTTTTTCTGCACCTATTGAGATGATCATATGGTTTTTCTTCTTCAATTTGTCAATATGGTGCATCACATCGATTGATTTGCATATATTGCACAACCCTTGCATCTCTGGGATCACTCCCACTTGATCATGGTGCATGATCCTTTTAAAGTGTTGCTGGATTCCGTTTGCTAGTATTTTGTTGAGGATTTGTGCATCTATATTCATCAGTGATATTGGTCTGTAATTTTCTTTTTTTGTAGTATCCTTCTCTGGTTTTGGTATCAGGGTGACAGTGGCTTCATAGAATGAGTTTGGGAGTGTTCCTTCCTCTGCAATTTTTTGGAAGAGTTTGAAATGGATGGGTGTTAGCTCTTCTCTAAATGTTTGATAGAATTCACCTGTGAAGCCATCTGGTCCTGGACTTTTTTTGGAAGACTTTTCATCACAGTTTCAATTTCATTCCTTGTGACTGGTCTGTTCATATTTTCTATTTCTTCCTGGTTTTGTCTTGGAAGGTTATACCATTCTAAGAATTTGTCCATTTATTCCAGGTTGTCCATTTTATTGGCACAGAGTTGTTTGTAGGAATCTCTTATAACACTTTGTATTTCTGCAGTGTCAGTTGTGATTTCTCCTTTTTCATTTCTATTTTTATTGATTTGAGTCCTCTCCCTGTTTTTCTTGATGAGTCTGGCTAATGGTTTATCAATTTTATCTTCTCAAAGAACCAGCTTTTAGTTTTATTGATCTTTGCTACTGTTTTCTTTGTTTGTATTTCATTTATTTCCGTTCTGATCTTTATGATTTCTTTCCTTCTGTTAATATTGGGTTTTGTTTGTTCTTCTTTCTGTAGTTCCTTTAGGTGTAACGTTAGATTGTTTATTTGAGATTTCTCTTGTTTCTTGAGGTAGGCTTTTATAGCTAGAAACCTCCCTCTTAGAACTGCTTTTGCTGCATCCCATAGGTTTTGGATTGTCATGTTTTCATTGTCATTTGTCTCTAGGTAATTTTTGATTTCCTGTTTGATTTCTTCAGTGATCTCTTGGTTATTTAGTAATGTATTGTTTAGCCTCCATGTGTTTGTGTTTTTTACTTTTTTTTCCACGTAATTGATTGCTAATCTCATAGTGTTGTGGTCAGAAAAGATGCTTGGTATGATTCCAATTTTCTTAAACTTACTGAGGCTTGATTTGTGACCCAAGAGGTAATCTATCCTGGAGAATGTTCCGTGTACACTTGAGAAGAAAGTGTAATCTGCGGTTTTTGGCTGGAATGTCCTATAAATATCAACTAAATCTATCTGGTCTATTGTGTCATTTACAGCTTGTGTTTGCTTATTAATTTTCTGCTTGGATGATCTGTCAATCAGTGGAAGTGAGGGGTTAAAGTCTCCCATTATTATTGTGTTACTGTCGATTTCCTTTTTTTTTTTTTTTTTTTTTTTTGCGGTATGTGGGCCTCTCACTGTTGCGGCCTCTCCCATTGTGAAGCACAGGCTCCGGACACACAGGCTCAGCTGCCATGGCTCACAGGCCCAGCCACTCCATAGCATGTGGGATCCTCCCGGACCGGGGCACGAACCCATGTCCCCTGCATCGGCAGGCGGACTCTCAACCACTGCGCCACCAGGGAAGCCCCGATTTCCTCTTTTATAGCTGTTAGCAGTTGCCTTATGTATTGAGGTGTTCCTATGTTGGGTGCATATACATTTATAATTGTTATATATTCCCATTGGATTAATCCCTTGATCATTATTTAGTGTCCTTCCTTTTCTCTTGTAACATCTTTATTTGAAAGTCTATTTTATCTGAGATGAGTATTGCTACTCCAGCTTTCTTTTGATTTCCATTTGCATGGAATATCTTTTTCCATACACTCAATTTCAGTCTGTATGTATCCCTAGGTCTCTAGTGGGTCTCTTGCAGACAGCATATATATGGGTCTTGTTTTTGTATCCTTTCAGCAAGCCTGTGTCTATCGTTGGAGCATTTAATCCATTCATGTTTAAGGTAATTATCAATGTGTATGTTCCTATGACCATTTTCTTAATTGTTTTGTGTTTGTTTTTGTAGGTCATTTTCTTCTCTTGTGTTTCCCACTTAGAGAAGTTCCTTTAGCACTTCTTGTAGAGCTGGTTTGGTGGTGCTGAATTCTCTTAGCTTTTGCTTGTCTGGAAAGGTTTTGATTTCTCCATCGAATCTGAATGAGATCCTTGCCAGGTAGAGTAACCTTGGTTGTAAGTTCTTCCCTTTCATCACTTTAGGTATATCATGCCACTCCCTTCTGGCTTGTAGAGTTTCTGCCGAGAAAGCAGCTGTTAACCTTATGGGACTTCCCTTGTATGTTATTGGTCGTTTTTCCCTTGCTGCTTTCAATAATTTTTCTTTGTCTTTAATTTTTGCCAATTTGATTACTATGTGTCTTGGCGTGTTTCTCCTTGGGTTTATCCTGTATGGGACTTGCTGCGCTTCCTGGACTTGGGTAGCTATTTCCTTTCCCATGTTAGGGAAGTTTTCGACTATAATCTCTTCAAATATTTTACTGGGTCCTTTCTCATTCCCTTCCCCTTCTGGGACCCTATAATGCGAATGTTGCTGCGTTTAATGTCCCAGAGGTCTCTTAGGCTGTCTTCATTTCTTTTCATTCTTTTTTCTTTATTCTGTTCCTCAGCAGTGAATTCCACCATTCTGTCTTCCAGGTCACTTATCCATTCTTCTGCCTCAGTTATTCTGCTATTGATTCCTTCTAGTGTATTTTTCATTTCAGTTATTGTATTGTTCATCTCTGTTTGTTTGTTCTATAATTCTTCTGGGTGTCTGTTAAACATTTCTTGCATCTTCTTGATGTTTGCCTCCATTCTTTTTCCAAGCTTCTGGATCATTTTCACTATCATTATTCTGAATTACTTTTCTGGAACGTTGCCTATCTGCAGTTCATTTAGTTGTTTTTCTGGGGTTTTATCTTGTTCCTTTATCTGTTACATAGCCCTCTGCCTTTTCATCTTTTCTTTCTTTCTGTGAATGTGGTTTTTGTTCCACAGCCTGCAGGATTGTAGTTCTTCTTGTTTCTGCTCTGTTTTGAATTTTTAATAATTATACATATCAATTAAAATCATGTGTTGATATCTAAACCATGAATGATAATTAGAAACTGCTTTTCAATACAGTTTTCTCTTTTTAGAGATATAACTATAGTTTGGCAGTATGTTATCAAAGTCTCTTAACTCCATATAGATTATATTGTTAACTACTTTATTTTATAATTATTGCAAGCATCTATTAGATCTCATTTTCAGTACTGCTGATAGTGATTTAAGTTGCATTTTATTTAGAATGTGCTCTTATCATGAATGTATCTGCTCACATGTACTGCTTAACGCTTAAGTGTATGCACGCACTACTTACTAGTTTGTACAGACTTAGTATAAATGGAGAAAAACAATTTAATTCTAAATGTGAGATTTCAAAATTCCGTAGTTCAAATTTTGTTCTTCCGTGATATTATTTAATAAATGTATATGAAACACACAATAAACACATTATACATACTAAGTATAAATGCACAGAAAATACTTAATAAATATATACTAAATGAATACATATTAAATAAATATTTAGGCACTATTCTAAATGTCTTAGAAGCCTTAATTTATTTAAGCCTCAAAACAACCCCCTAAGATAGATAATGTTAACCCCGTTTCACAAATGAGAAACTGAAGCACAGAGAAGGAAATTACCCAGAGTCGCTTAGTTAGCAAGTGGTAGATTTGGCTTTTACACTTCGGTAGGCTTCAGAGTCCACCATTTTAACAATAACACTATGCTGCTTCTCAGGATACCACTATGTTGCTTATCTTACAGATTTGGCTTCTACAGTTCTCTGGGTTGTAGAATGAGTGTTTCAGGACACTTCAGGTATAGCAGCACCGCAGAAGACCTCTTTATATCTCCTCAAATCATGCTTTATTTTTTTCTTCTAGACAGGTAATCATTATTGTGATTTAACACCAGGGAGTAATTTAACTGTTTTTTACTTTATACATGGATCAATCATATCTATCTACCTATCATCTCTCTGTATCTGCAGTTGCAGCCGTATTCTCTTCCTTTTTATTCCCTCTCAAACACATGAATACATCTATTCCAATATGTCAACATACCACCTTCAAAAAAAAGTCCATGCTACTGTTGATGGATATTTGGGTTGTTTCCAAATACTTTAGATATAACAAATAATGTGGACATGAACTCTTTCCTAGGGCTACTGTAACAAAGTACCCAAAACTGGGTGGCTTGAAACAGAAATTTATTATCTCTCAGTTCTGAAGGCCATCATGCCCCTTTGGAAACCTGTAAGGAAATCCTTCCTTGCCTCTTCTTCCTTCTGGTGGTTTGCTGGCAATCTTTGACATTCCTTGGCTTGTAGCTACGTCCCTCCAGCCACACGGCCATCTTCTCCCTATTTGTATTCATACCATTTTCCTTCTGTGTGTGTGTGTCTCTCTATGTCCAAATTTCCCCCTTTTACAAGGACATTAGCCATATTGGATTGGGCCCACCATACTGACCTCACTTCAACTTGATTACTGTGCAAAGACCTTATGTTCAAATAAAGTCACATTCTGAGGGCCTAGGGGTTAGGAGTTCAACATTCCTTTTTTTATGAGATATAGTCCAACTCATAACAACATTTTCGTATATGTCACATATATGTGTATTTGGTGAGCATCTTTTCAAATCCACCACAATATTATATAAAAATATATTTTAAAATGTTGACTTCAGGCCTAGAGGGCTTGCTAAACTCACTTATTACTCTAATAATTTCTTTGTAGATTCTTTTGTCCTGTCTTCATACACAACCATGTCATCTTTTCTTCTAATTCCTTGACGTCTGTTTCTTTTCACTTTATTCACTAGATAGGTCTTCCAGTGCAGTGTTGGATAGAAGTGGCTATAGTGGTATCCTTGCCTTGTTTCTGGTCTTATAGGGTAAGTAGTAAGCACTCCATCATTAAGTATAAAATCAGGAATACTCTGTCAGATTGGGAGAATCTTTCCCATTACTAATTTAAGAGTTTTATTTTCTAATTATGAAGAAATGTTGAATATTATTAAACTACTTTTCTGTATTTATTGAGATGAACACCTCCTTTCTTCTTTTATTTTGTAAATGTGGTAAGTTATATTGATTTAATTTTTGAATCTTGCATCACTGGAATAGACCCAACTTGATTGTCATGCATGATCATTTTTAGGTATCATGGAATTTGGCTTGCTAATATTTGGGGTAACATTTTTGCATTTATGTTATGAGAACGAGTAGTTTGTAATTACCTTTTCTTATAATGCCCCTGTCAGATTTGGGGTAGATTTGATTAAAAAAACATTTTGTAGTCTACTCTCAGAAGTAATTTATTCTGAATCATAGACCTAAAGTCATAAAATATCTGTCTATAACATTATTGCCCTTCAGATTATGAAAATCAGTAGTCTATAGAATTTTCCCAAGATTGTCATCATTCTAGAAAGCTATGCCCTTGAGTGTCCCACTGAACAATAAATGGCTTCACTATTTGTCCCTTTCTACCCACCCCCTTACTCAAACCAAGCAGAACCCTGCAGGCCTCCCCCTCCCAACCGGAAGTACAAAGGCCCCTCCATGTCCCCTGCCTCTTGTTTGTAGAAAAGCTAAAGTTTCCCAAGCCTTCCTGAGTCACAAAAGAGCAGGCTCAAGCAGTTAATTATTAGGACAATAGAATCACAGGATCTTTCAGTGTCTGATGCACATTCCTGAGTTGTTTTATAGGTACTATAACTGCCACTAGAGGGAAAAAGCTAACTGCATGATGACCAGACTGTAGCCATGACATCAGCTGTTCCATCTTGAGCAGTACTGAATGTATTCTTGGCTAGCACAATTCCGAGAACTGGCCTCAGGAGAATGGGATTAACACTATTGCTCATAATAATCTATATCTTCATGGGCATCAAAATAGTTGTAGCTTTCTCTGCCCATATATGTAACCAGGCAAATAAAATTGTTAGCAAAGAGATGTTACAGACCCATGTCAACATCTTCCACTCTAAGAAAATGGCTACAGAAGACAGACCCAATCCCACAGAAATGGAATGATGTCTGGCAAGTGGGGATTTGTAAGCAGCTCTTTTGCCCTTTTCCTGTTTGCCTATTTCTGTTCCCCTTAAATCTTAATTATAAAAATAAGATCACTAGGTAAACATTTAACATAACTCCTGACTTATGCTCTACTGAATGCATGCAATGCCTTGCCTAACCTGTTGATTGTTTCCCTAGATTAAAAGAAGTAGGAATGAAGAATTAAGTAGTTAAAGAATGACCAGCTCTCTACCTCCAGCAGCCCCCTTAGCAATGCTGCAGGCAGACCACAAAGAGATGAGATAATATCAGAAGAAAGATCATGAGGAGTCAGTCAGCTTGCACTCAATGGAAAATGACACAGAGCTTGACCTCCTGCCTTGATGATTCACTGAGATTCTTTCCCCTTTTCCTCTTTAAATACTATCCTGGCTGAACAGAATCTTGTGAGTTGGTTTGGGACATGAGTCCACCTTCTCCCCAGATTGCCATCTTTCTGATTAAAGCAACTTTCCTTTCTACCAACACTTGCCTCTTGACTACTGGCTTCTGAGTGGCAAACAGCTGAACCTGAGTTCAGTAACATTACTGTGCTTTATGTATCTTCCAAGTACATGTCACGAACTAACAATGTGTATTTCTTTGGGTGTTTATTGTCTATTTTGCTCCACCAGAATATAACCTGCATGAAGCAGGGTCTTTGCTTTATCCCAGTGCCTTAAACAGGGTCAGGCAAATACTAAACAATGTATATTTGTTGAATGAACGAATACATTAATCTCATACTATATACTCTACGTTATACATATATGTGTTGTATCAAGTTTATCAAGTGTATGCTTAATTAATATACTTAATTGATTGCTGTTTTTCCAGTTGTGGAAAACAAATATTTTTGACAAAATACAAATGACACACACAATGGCACTGGAGTTAAAAGCCAATTTATTTATCTCCTCTTTATCTGTGCCACAGAATGGCCTTCTGATCCCATCCTCTATAAGGAACACAGCCCTACCAGTCATGTGTCATCATGTCAAAACTCTGGCTGACAGGACAAAACAAAGAAAAACCAGCCAACCATTTATAATATAGGGTTTATAAACATGTGGGAATAATCACTCAAAGAAATAAGAGAGTCTTCTCTTAAGAATCTTAACATGACATTTTTGTTCTTTACTGTTTGTACTACTAAGTAATACTATATAGCTCAACATGGTTGCTGAGGACTATTTGTCTGTTATCAAAAGCAATGCCTGGGGGAGACCTTGCATTTAGTAATAAGCCAAGGGAATACTTGGATTTCTGTACTTTTCTTTTTACTTTTTATTTCCAGGAGAACAAAGAATAGTTATAGATTAGCTCAGATAAAGATGCATGATATTAATGTGGCCCTGAGTGGGCCAGTCAGCTTTGTTCTTTTTCTTGCTAAGCATGCCTCCCTTCCCTTCAGCTCTGCTTTCCCATCTGCAGAATGTGAAGGTCTCCTATCCCTGTTGGTCATTAGATTGACTAAAGGGAACAGTGGATGAATTTGCATCCACCCAAAAGTCTACTGCTACAGCACAGTGGTATCTTGTTTTAATATAAAGGAACATTATAGTAGTTAATGACTATACAAATACGGTACACAGCTTACTGAGGCCAAGTTAATAGCCTTTTTTCCCAAGACCATACTGCTTAAAATATTCATAAATAACACGCTAATTTTTTCTTCATATATGCTGAATATATCCATATTTGATTCTCAAATTTATTGCTTCCTTTGTTGATAACTTAGCATCTTATTTCTCTTCTTAAACAAACAAACTAACAGCTCCCTGGACATATCAATGAAACTGGGCCATAGGTAACATTTCCTTTGAGGAATTCACTGAAATATTTCCATCTGACTGTAAGAGATGGGTTTGCATTTATAGGAGGGTGAAGCTTTCTGAAGACGACACACTGAGGTATGATTGGGAGCAATGTGTTTTCTTGCCTTAAAGCAAAACCTGTGACTGACTTAGAAGCAACAGATGATTTCTGCAGGCAATGTCACTGAGCTTTTCTTTCACAAAGGTCATTGTGAGAAAGGCCCTTGGAGATAGAAAGAAATAACCTTACTGAGGGGAAGAGAAAAAAAGTCCAGTCACGTCTTCATTAAATTGCCACTTTCCCTTTAGGCAATATGAAGGTTTTTTTTTTTATCATTTGGCACTATCCCTTTGCACAGTTCAATCTCAGTTACTGAACAATGTTTTAAATAATTAAAAATAATGTATATTTGCTTTTTGGAATTCTTTTGAAAATACATTTGAATACACACGTCTTTGATCTTGTCATGAACAAAGACTTGAAGCCATATTAAAAACACATACACCCAAACAAGTTCAATGGAATGATTTTTTTCTCTTAAATACTTTATTTTTTCTTAATACTGAAATATTTCTTAAATACTTTCCTCTTCATATTCCAGAATGGAATGAAAATCTTAGATTCATACAAAAGACTGAAACAGAGCAGTTATCAGGTACCTCCAAAATAACTGTAGGAATGCCTTGTCTTGAAAAATGAGGTATGTATGTATGTAGGTATGTATATCTCTATCTATCTATCTACTTATTTATTTATGCTTAAAAGATCCTCCCTCTCAAGAACCACTTGGATTTTTCTTCTTTTTTTTTCTTTTTCTTTTTTTTGCGGTACGCAGGCCTCTCACTGTTGTGGCCTCTCCTGTCGCGTAGCACAGGCTCCGGATGCGCAGGCTCAACGGCCATGGCTCACAGGCCCAGCCGCTCGGCGGCATGTGGGATCTTCCCGGAGCGGGGCACGAACCCGTGTCCCCTGCATCGGCAGGCGGACTCTCAACCACTGCACCATCAGGGAAGCCCCCATTTGGATTTTTAAAGTAGTAACTTATTTATGTCAGCACGTTAAGAATTGAGCACAATAGACCACAATGCCAATACAAATTTGAAAAATGTTCCTGTGATCAATTATGCTGTGAATAATACGCGAATGAAAAGCAGAGTGTTGAGTTTATACTATAACATTGTAACTTCCATTTATCGCACTTGGCACCTCATATCTATTAGATCATCTATTTCCCGAATGATCCTTTGAGTCAATATTTCCATTCATACCCATGTCAGAGATTTGGAAGTGGAAGTTAGGGAAAATTAGGTAACTTAAAGTCAATCAACTAATATTCAGAAAAGCTGAGTTTCTAATTTAAGATTATCCAACTTCAACCCGCCCCCCCTACTCACAGCCACTATCCTGTGTTGCCTTACTTGTGTTTATATGGGATGAATTCTGATTCTGCTAAACAGATAAGGACTGGCCACCACGAGCACTCATAAATTTTTTTTTTTTTCTAGAGAGAGGGTAGATTATATTTTCCCTCTTAATTGGAATGTCATGGAACTTTCAGATGGCCAAATAAAATCTACTGCAGGAAACAACAATTTTACCTTCTTACAAGGAAAAAATAGCCCATTTTAAATAGTATAAATTTTATTCTTGTCTGCAAAGAAGAATGATTATTTCATTGAGGCCAAGAATTTGCATTTCAATTGTCTTTATTTTCAGGTTATCTCCTTTAAGAAACAGCTGAAGCAGGGCAATAAAGGCATTATATGATTATCCACCTGATACTTTGCGTTTTTCAAATCATTATTTTAAATGAAAAGAGATCCTTTAAGAAAAAATATTACACAGGACTCTTGGATTCTAGTAATGAATTCCTCAAATAAATCATTTAAGGTAACTATGTTTCAGAAAGCCCATCTCTTTCAGTTTGACTTTTCTTAGAAATTATATTAAAGATTAAAGATGGAATAATTACATTTCTCAGACCCGAGTAAGGCAGAGCTTTGAAGAGATGGCCCAGTCCAAAGCTCAGCTTGTCTTAGCTCTTGCTCGGGTCCTCTGGGTTAGACAGAGCTTGCCAAAGACATGAACTATAGTTCTAAAGTGTCAGGTCTGATCTTATAAATGCTGTCTTTATAGTACATTTTCAACGGATTACCATATCTGTCTTGTTTCTCACTCAAATCAAATGTCTATATTACTCAGAGTTTATTCTTATGTCATCTCTTATATTTGCTATTATATTTGCCATTTTCATGTCTTTTGCTGCATTAGCCTTAGAGAACTTCCCAAACTCTTAAGTCCATTTTTTATATAATCTTAAAAGCACTGAAATCCACCAATATTGGACTTTTTGTTGGCAGACATTTGAAACATGCAGCTACTGCTTAATCATATCTGGATGTAAACTATGTGATGGTGGAATAATTATTTTCTTTTACTTAAGATTGTGGTAAGAATTATATGAATAATTCATGTAAAATAATTGGAATAGTGCTAAGAGTTGTTAAGCACTAAATATTATTAATAATAATAATATTAAGGAGATATAACTGTATGGACTCATGAGCAGAACCTCACACTTCTTTCTAATAAGTTTTAAAAGGTATTTGCTTACTACTATGTTGCTGATGCTAGTAGGGGACAAAAAATAAGTAAAAGGTTCTGCTCTTATAGACATAAAATTTAGTGAGGTAAGATTGTAATGAGAAAACAATGGAGTTCTAATTTTGTCACAAAGAAAGTAACTGTATATTAGGAAAAATAAATAAACAAACAAACAAATAAACTAGGGCAAATCATTAGGAAAGATTTTGCAAAGAAGATAGAACTTAAGTTGTGTCTTGAGGGAAAGGCTTATGATGTTTTCCAGAAGCTCATGTGGAAATAAAATTTCATTTACAAATAAATTCACATTTGTTTTATTATTAACATATTTAAAAATTCTGAGGAAAAGTGACACAGAACAAACTTACATGGCACTCATCCTATTGGCATAGTTGAAATTTTGTTCCCTGAATAAGGTCCTTCCATTGATATCCTTTACATGAAAATTAGAGACAATATGTAGGCAGAAGGTGTTTAGTTAGTATTTGTTCATTTTCATAATATATTATCATGAGCTAAAGATTATCATGAGAAAAGTTCAGATTGAAGGAATCCTTAGAATGGTGAACATGATCCAGCCAACAGAAGCTAGCTGCATTTAAATTCTTATTATTCCTATCTCCTCACTGAAGTTAATGACACAGAATTATACCAACCTTTGGATATCAAATGGTTTTCAACTTCTCTCTTCCCTTCAGTGCCCAAATGCAATTCATCAGTGTATGGACAAAGATGGATATAGTTGCCAATTTTTAGGGAGAAAATAATTTGATTGTGGAAAAGAGGAGTGGACAGAAATCAGATTTTCTTCTTTTAAAAGAGAAGCTTAGGTAGTCCAGAGAAAGTATGAAGGTCTTGATATGGCTTATTACATTTGTCATTTTGTCTCATAAATTTTGAGTCAGCAGTAAGCATGGGGAATTGGCCTAAACCAGTGGCTTTCAACATTTCCAGCACAGTCCAATTGTGTGCTTGAGCTGGAGCATGAGAAGTGATTGTTGTTTTCAGGAATGTTGTGAAACAGTTGTTAAAGATGGCCATTATTAAACATTAAATTATATAATTTAAAATCAAATACACTATATTAAATTAAGTTAATAAATACTCAAAACATATCAATTTCTAATTATTTTACTATATTTCACTGTAGGCTCATAAGGTTATTTACATATATTATATCTTTAGGATTAGAATACTATATAACCGTGTGCACTGTGCATCTTGCCCAGCTCCACCTTCAACAGAGTCACAATGGTAGCTTGACATCTGCTATGGGCAGGAGGGGTTGTAATATTTACACCATGGAAACCGACAAACTATAAACCAGAGCAGTTTGCCCCCAGACAGCTAGCTGTTAAGCATGTTATGTTACAACCTAGTAGCACATACATATTTATACATGCAGACATACACTTGAATCAAAATTTCACATTACTGCACTCTATCTTCTATTCTAATCTCTTCAGTATATTAAATCTAATAACATTAAAAAAAAATCTGGTCACAATTCAATAAAGTAACTTCTATAATCACCCAAAAGCATCCCAATCCAAAGTATGAAAAATAAACCACTCCAAATAAATAAGAGTTTATCTCATTTAAAATAGATTCCAAAAAAGGACATTTTATGACTTTAATTAACTAAACATAATGCTTTTGAACATTTTTCAATATAAAATAAGACATGCTTCATATGCTTTGTGTGTGGTCAGCTTTATGGCTACATCTATAATATATTTCACGCCTTTCCAATTAATTAGTACCTCTTTGAGGGTTTGACTCCAGCTCTAGATGTAGCATCTGATTAGTCAAAAAGTGGTTCTCAAATTTAAGCAGGCAGAGGACCTCCCAGAGGGCTTGATAAAATTTAGATTGCTGGGGCTCTCCCCCAGAGTTTCTAATTCAGTTGGTTTAGATGGAGGCCCAGGTGCCACTGATGCTGCCATTTCAAAGATCACACTTTGAGAAATGTTGGGCTAAGTTATGCAGGGTAACTCCAGGCCACTTGCCCCAGTGATTCATTCAGGATGTGCAGCTTAAGTCAGGGCCATTCCCCTGGTAACAAAGATTTGCTCAAGAAATGGGTGTATGATAGATTTCAGACCAAAGACAGGTAAGAGTAGGTTTGATTATGGGTCCGGGCAAAGCAGTTCCAATTACAGGCCAAATGTTGAAAGTTACACTCTCTTACAAATGTGAAACTAGGAGTACAGTCACCACACCTTGTAAAGAGCCTGATGATGTCACTGATACACAGAGGAGGCAGAGCCACAGAACAGAGAAATGAACTTGATTCCTGAACCACCTCTGAATTTATTCAGTTAAGAATAGAGACCCCAGGACTTCCCTGGTGGCGCAGTGGTTAAGAATCTGCCTGCCAATGCAGGGGACACGGGTTCGAGCCCTGGTCCAGGAAGATCCCATACGCCACGGAGCAACTAAGACCGTGCGCCACAACCACTGAGCCCGCACTCTAGAGCTCGCGAGCCACAACTACTGAGCCTGCGTGCTACAACGATTGAAGCCTGCACGCCTATAGTCCGTACTCCGCAACAAGAGAAGCCACCATGATGAGAAGCCCGTGCACTGCAATGAAGAGTAGCCCCCTGTCGCCGCAACTAGAGAAAGCCTGTGTGCAGCAACAAAGACCCAACGTAGCCAAAAATAAATAAATAAATAAATTTATTTTAAAAAAAAAAAAAAGCATAGAGACTCCTAGAATTCTCAACATTGTTTACGCGGGTTTGAGTTGAATTTTCATTTCCTTAGAGCAAAAATGCATTTTAACATATCCTTGATGAAGCTAAGTATTTAAAAATCCCTAGAAATATATTTTAAATCTTCATGCTTTTTACGACAATGTCTCTGAACTGAGATATTGCCGTGGGAAACATTCATAAGTGGATGCAAAACTGACATTTTACCCTGTTGCCATTAAGGAGAAGGGTACACATCACATTCCAATCAGGAGTCTGCACTTTGCATTCCAAAAGAAAAAGAAAAAGCAAGGTCCCCCTGAATAACTGAAGTCCCCCAAATAAATAAAAACTTAAGTATTATATACCCTAACAAAACAACTTGACCCCTGACTTTTGCAATGCTGATTTAAGATAAATCTTGATCTTTGCAGATATAATATTAATTTAAGGGGAAAAGAATGCTACTTTCCCACCATGAACAGACCGATTAGAAATTTGGTAACCTTGGCTGTTGGTGGGAATGAAAACTGATACAGCCACTATGGAGAACAATATGGAGGTTCCTTAAAAAACTAAAAATAGAATTACCATATGACCCAGCAACCCCACTACTGGGCATATACCCAGAGAAAACCATAATTCAAAAAGACATGCACCTCAATGTTCATTGCTGCGCTATTTACAATAGCCAGGTCATGGAAGCAACCTAAATGCCCATCAACAGACGAATGGATAAAGAAGATGTGGTACATATATACAATGGAATATTACTCAGCCATAAAAAGGAATGAAAGTGGGTCATTTGTAGAGACATGGATGCATCTAGAGACTGTCATACAGAGTGAAGTAAGTCAGAAAGAGAAAAATATCGTATGTTAACGCATATATGTGGAACCTAGAAAATGGTACAGATGAGCCGGTTTGCAGGGCAGAAATTGACACACAGAAGTAGAGAACAAATGTATGGACACCAAGGGGGTAAAGTGGCAGGGGGCGGGTGGTGGTGGTGTGATGAATTGGGAGATTGGGATTGACATGTATACACTGATGTGTATAAAATGGATGACTAATAAGAACCTGTGTAAAAAGTAAATAAAATTAAAAAACATAAATAAATAAATCTGGTAACCTTGGAAATTTTGTGAGATCTTTTTTTTTCTATTGTGATACCTGATGGGCTTATATTTGATGAGCCAGTCCTTCTGAAGTGTGACTCTACTCCAATGGCTTATTAAGGAAGTGTCTTCTTTCTTTGACAGGATGCCTTTGTCTCTCAGTCTTCCATTCACTTACCTCTTTTTTTTAAGACCTAGGAAACTATAGCCCACAGACCAAATTTTATATTTACATATTTTTCTCCCAGTCTATGCCTTGCCTTTTCATTCTCTTTAGTGGTATACTTTGATGAACTGATGTTTTTAGTCTTAATATGTGATCCTATTTATCTTGTTTTAAAATTCCTTTATTACTGGCATTTCGTTTTGTTTTGTTTTCCTATTTAAGAAATCCTTGCCTATTCCATGGTCAGGGAGATTTTTTTGTATGTTTTCTTCTTAGAGTATTATTGTTTTGATTATCACATACAGATCTGAAATTAACTGCAATTGAGTTATATGTATGTTTTTTTTTAGTGGTCGAATTCATTTCTCATATATCCAATTGACAATTTATTGAAAAGATCACCTTCCTCCATTGCACTGTATGGTCTCTTTGCCTTAAATCAGGTGGTTATATATGTGTTGGTTGGACCTCATTTTTCTTTTTCTTTTTTTTTTTTTTTTTTGCGGTATGCGGGCCTCTCACTGTTGTGGCCTCTCCCGTTGCGGAGCAACAGGCTCCAGACACACAGGCTCAGTGTCCATGGCTCACGGGCCTAGCCCTTCCGCGGCATGTGGGATCTTCCCGGACAGGGGCACGAACTCGTATGCCCTGCATCGGCAGGCGGACTCTCAACCACTGCGCCACCAGGGAAGCCCTGGACCTCATTTTTAAGAGAATGAGACATGTTGTATGTACTCTATGATTTTATAGATATTTATAAAGAGTATATCATTTAGAGTGATCTATTACAAGTAAAGAACTGAATTCCTCTTCAATATGATGGAGCAATGGCATTTTTATTTTGCTCCTCTATCTTGAAGTCCACCAAAATCAACAAAACTAAAAATTACATAAATAATATATTATATATATGAAATATATATTACATATTCATATATATATGAAATAAGGAACTTGCCTGTTCCCCCAAATGATATTAGGTATATTTTTCCAAATCTGGTGAAACCTGGATTTAAATCTGGGTAAACACTCATAAATAAACTTGATCCAGTTAGAATTTTCCCTAAAAGTGAATGTCAGCATTCTGACAAGTCCATTGTATGAGCATAGCTTTCAGAAGTTCTCAATCAATCTAGGGCAATCATGGGACATAGGAAAGTATGGAATGTCCCATATTTCCAAGCATGGAAACACCTGAGTGGATAAGTTTTGATTTGGAAATGCTGAACTCAGAGGGATGTTCTTAGTAGCAAATGAGATAACAGATAGGACTTTTATTACTATAAAATCCTATTCAAGTTATCATTTCTAACATTGCTTTCCTCTCTTAGCATATTCAGTTTTCCAAGAAAACAATGTTGACAAATAAGCAGATGATATTTACATGAGGCATAAGTCTGAACTACATCTTTCCTTCTGTATCAATTGTATTTGAGAAATTGGCCTCTGAAATTTTAAAGCAGTTTTCCTTCCATGTAACTCTCCAGATTCCTTTTTTTTTTTTTCTCTGAAATGATGAGGTTGATTTTTGCTGTTCCAGTGCCACCAGGTAATGGACACTGGGGAGGGCCGGGGTGGAAGTGGCTATGATGGCTAATGTCACGTGTCAACTTGACTGGGTCAGAGGGTGCCTAGATATTTGGGTAAACATGATTTTTGGGTGTGTCTGTGAGGGTATTTCCAGATGAGATTAGCATTTGAGTCAGACTGAGTAAAGCAGATTGCCCTCCCTGACATGCATTGGCATCATTCAATCCTCTGAGAGCCTGAACAGAACAAAAATGTGGAGGAAGGGAAAGTTTGTTTCCTCAACTTACTTGAGCTGTACCATGAGTCTTCTCCTGCCTTTTGACTGGGACTTAACACCATCTGTTCCCCTGGTTCTCAGGTCTTCAGATTTGGACTGGACTATATACCACTGGCTCTCCTGGATCTCCAGCTTGCAGACAGCAGATCATGGAACTTTTCAGCCTCTGCAACCATTGTGCGAGCCAATTCCTTAATATATATATCTTTACTGTGCTAAAAACAATCAATTTAACATACATATATTGAATGCCTACTGCATTCCAGGCAGTGTTCAGGCCTCCCCCACCCGCAAGGAGCCATCTATTTTAGTTTTGTTGATTGTGGTGCGCTTCAAGATAGCAGAGCAAAATAACAATACCACTGCTCCATCATATGTATATGCTATTGGTTGTGTTCTCTGGAGAAATCTGATTTCCAACCCAGGCTCTATGGCTATATGGTATGGCTTATCCAGAATGTCAGTCCTGATATTCCAAGCCAAGCTAACACTCCACTTGCAGATCACTGACTCTGTTGGTGGTTTACACAGACACACACACACACACACACACACACAAATATTCCTGTTATTACTCTATGTGATTACTGTGGTTCATCTGCAGTTGTAGGTTCAGAATATACAAATATAACACAGACATGGTTATGACTTAATAAAAATGTAGTGCACATACACAAAAACCTTAGATAATTTTGGATAAGCCTCTGATGTAGATAAATAAAACTCTAACCATGCAGGATTCTAGTCTAGATTACTTAAAAGAATTTTGTAATTTGTATGCCAAATAAGTAGCAGCTGAAGCTCATTTAAAGTCAAGGTAAATTACAGCTGTTACTTCAACTGATGTATCAGTCCTATCATTCTGACAGAGAGGAAAATTCAATTAGTCTGACAGAACTTCACAAAGAACTCCTGATTACTACCTCCTTCCTTTCACATGTTTTCAAAATGATCTGTTGTTAAAATTTCCATTAAGTTTAATGATAGTAGAAGTTTACCGCCCCCCCCAAAAAAAATAGAATAATTCTAGGTGAACCATTTTCCAGCTTAAAATAGAAAGTCAGTTAAACACTCCATTGGCACTACTTGTCCAGTTTGCAGGTTGAAGTGCCTTATGTGGAACAGTATTTCCTAAGTGACAGAAAAACGTAGTCTTGTTCTATGAACCTAAACTACCTTCTACTCAGTTTCATTTCATCTTTGTCTTCAACTATTGTAATCCTTGCATTAACTTTGTGAAAAGTAGAATATATACATTGCATTTCATATATTCATATAATTGATACTGGACAAATAATTTAGGAATTATAAAGTTGGTGGGTCTGTTTAACATGTGGCAATAAAGCTTACACTCTAAGGACGAAACTAAAAAGCAGAAAATATTAGATCTTATATAAAGAAAATTCACCCTATGGCACGAATAATGAAGTGAACCATGGAGGAGATGTTGGGACATCCACTGTCAATGAAGGGGACTAAGAATTTTTGGGACCTGGAAAGAGATGAGTAAAGTTAACAGGAATAAATGAATAAAGTGAAAGTCTATGTATTATATAAACATAAAATGTATTTGAAAATATGTTTTAAAGAATGAAGGAAAATAACAGAGGTAGGACAGTCTGCCTTAGTATAGAAAATAGGAGCTTAGAATGCAAGATTATACCAATTGACGAAGGGCACTGAAGGGTCTACTGCATACCCACATCCTTGGCAAAGCATATCCTATGGTGAAGGTGTACCTATCAGGCGTGATGAAGCTCAAGTTATTAAACTTCCTTCCTTGTGATTCTACATTCCCCAGGCAAGCTACCAACTTCACCCTGGCTCCCTATGTTGACATTCTTCAGGCAAGAGGACGTGCTGATCAACTAACATTGGTAGCTGATCTACTGGCATTACACATCTCAATGTAAATCAGTGATCCTCACTGTGGCTGCATATCAGAATCAGCTGGAAAGTTTTAACTATATTTCAGGACCATTCCAGACCAATTAAATCAGAACTGTGTCTAAGCATTGGCATTCTATATGTTACTCTCACGGCACTCAGGGTTAAGAAGCACTGCCATAATTAAACTGGCAATTTGGCTTAAACATCAGCCTCCTTTCTCTTTGGTTTTTGTTATGTTGTCTTTCCATGATCAAATTGGATATGAACTGGCAAAACTGAGATTGTGGATTTGCAAAGTTGAAGACCGGTCTCAACCGGTCTCAACTTGCTACATGAAGTGTGGTTTTTCTGAATTAGCAGCACTGGCACTACCTGGGACCTTTTTAGAAATTCAGAATCTTAGGGCAGCCCCAAGACCTACTGAATCAGAATCTGTACTTTAACAAGATATTTAGATGATTCTTTCTCCTATTAAAGTTTGAGAAGCACTGTGCGTTAATGTTTCTCAAAGTACAATTCTTACACCTGTGTATATGAATGATGCTACAAATGCACATTCCTAAACCTCACCCAGAGCCCCTGACTGCAGCCAGGCAGCTTTCCGCCGTGACTACTCTGTCACCTCTTTCTCTTTCATCATCAGTAAATATTTCAAATATTCCTGAAAGACACAGATAACTATAATCATTTACAAAATATGAACTTTTTTTTTTTTTTTCCTGCGGTACACAGGCCTCTCACTGCTGTGGCCTCTCCCGTTGCGGAGCACAGGCTCCGGACGCGCAGGCTCAGCGGCCATGGCTCACGGGCCCAGCCGCTCCGCGGCAATGTGGGATCTTCCCGGACCGGGGCACAAACCCGTGTACCCTGCATCGGCAGGCGGACTCTCAACCATTGCGCCACCAGGAAAGCCCATGAACTTTTTAATAATTAATCAAAATAGTAAAAAAATACTAGAACAGTGGTAATTCTCTCTTCGATGAATCCATGACACTTAGAAGCCAGAATGACAATAAAAGTAGCTACTAAAAAGGAATTAAAAAATATGTAAAAAAATATATTTTCCATTAAAAATTTTGTCATTGAGTTATAGTTATTCATGCAGCTGTCAGAGGCTCTATTTAGAAGAAAATAAACTACCTAGCATTCTTATGAAATTGGTCAATCTACCACAGAATTCTGAATAATGTATGAGGGATTCAGGGAAGATTAATTTGAACAAAAGAATATTCTGAATAACTTTCACTTTTTAACTCACATCAAAATTGAAAACAATATTACTGCTAAATCATTCATTCATTTTTGTTTATATTCTGAAGGTTGCATGGCTGGGAGTCTCTCCCAGGAAAAGGATGACATACATTAGAAATTACCCAGTGCACATTCATTTTTCTTTCTTCTTTGGTAGATAACAATTCTCTAAATACTCATTTTTTGTAGAGGAAGGCAATAAAAGATTCTTCCATCATTTAAGGGAAAGTTAAAGGTGAAAAATACCTGGTCATTAATAACAGTCCATGATTCTGACCCATGAAGTGCCTCAGCAAAAAAAAGAGCTACCGTTGGAGAGAACGATTTAAAAACAAGCTTTGCAGATATGATTCTCCCGAACACAACTGCTTGATAACAAAATAATTGTGTTTAGGATGCCATGCCATGACCGTTTTCCAGTAGAGTTCCCACCTTAAATCATGTCTTTAATGTCTGTTTGTTTTAATGAATTGCAAGATGCAGCTATGAGGAGGAGTCACTGCCATTATTTGCTAGAAGTATCAAAAGAAGGATGATTCTCTCCACCTTATACACCCTGACAACTTCCCTTGTTTGAGTAGGATGAAAGCATCTGACTGATATTTTGATCTGAATTCAGGAAGCAAAGGCAATGCAGCTGATATTCTTCCTGAGATTCTCTGCTTCTGGAGTGTTTTCTTGGCAGATTTTCAATGTCTCTCTCCAATGAAAGTTAACAAATGTAAGAAAGAGAAGCCAGAAATAGCAAAGCATCCTACTTCAACTATTTATAAGTAAAATAATTTAGAGAACTGGATATCAGAATCACAACTGTCCCAAATGGTCATTTTGTAAATATTACAAGACACCTTACATTAAAAAATAGATGTATCTGTTTTTTTAATAATCAGACATCTAATCCAGTAATCTGGGTCATCAAAACCAGAAGGGCATCTGACTATATTTGTTCGTCCCAAACCACAATGAGATGCCAAAATATAAGTAAGAATAAATCCAGTATACTAATAATTAACAAGAAAGGGTGCCATCAAATCAAATCTTGAAGATTTTCTGGAAGATAACATATGTATGATATAAGATTGGTAGAAAAAACATGGAAAATTTAAGAACTCACAATACTATATGAGCAGAACTGCCAAAAAGTGACTTTCTCAGGAGACCCTATTAACAAACCAGGACTTGCGGCAGCAAGAACTGGGAGCAAGACTGAAGGGTGGGCAGTAAGTGGGCCCGTTAACAAAAAGTATGTACAAACATGTTTAATTCCCTTGCTTTCAGAACTGCTGGCTCCAGAGTTTGATTGAGCTAAAAATGAAAGAACAGCCCTTTAAAGCAAACCTGCCCCCAGAGATTCAGACTGTGGGTGTTAGGACTGAAGCCAAAAGTAGAGTCATGGTCCAGGGAAGTTCTCAATCTCTTCATGAAGCTTGAAATTCAATTACTCATAGCATATAATACTAGAGCCCATCTGACCAATCATATGCACAATCTAACTCATGACAGCCAGGGATCCTGTAATCAGAATCTAGATTCACTGTCTTTGAGGGCCATTAGAGATAAATAAACCCAGTGTGCCAACTAGTGCAGATCAATTTAGACTGCATCCTTTGTATCAGTGACCAACCATGTTTAATCAGAATTCTCAAAAATTAATCATGATCATTATTTTTAAAGGCTCAATTAGAAGGCTGAATAAAATAATGGCTATGACTGGAAGAAAAAAATAGAGAAAAAAGAGAAAAAAAGCAAAACAAAAAGATCAAGTAAAGGATCTGAAAAGTTGAAACAGGAAGATATCTCAGAACACAATGCAAAGGGAAAGTAAAAAAAGAAAATTCTGAAAGAAAAGCTATGAGATATGGAGGATCAATTAAAAGTATCTAATAACTAGCAAAGCAGTGATTCCAGAACAGAGCTATGAAGAGGAAGAGATAAAGACAAAATAAAGGCCAATATTTAAAAAAATAAAATACCTGGACATAACTAAGTTAAATTAAGAACCAAATAAATAAAGAAAAATATTGTAAAACCATATAGGAACAAAAAAAGTTATTTCCATAGACAAAAGACTCACACATCAAACTTTTAACCTAAAACATGAAATTTTAGGGAAATCATAGTGTAAATTTATAAGGCACAGGAGTGACAAATGCAAACTTCAATGCTTATGCCCAGTTAAACCAGTATTTTGAATTCATAGCCATAGTGTATTCAAAACCTCAAAATGTTATGATTTAGAGGCCTTTAAAATTTTTTCTTGCTGATGTCTGAGAAAATAAGAAAACAAAAATCCAAGATACAAGAATATAAAAGATAAAAGAAAGGTAAGCCAAGAGCTCAGGAAAATATGTATTTAACTCCAAATAATTATTTACATTGTAGTTGTGAAATATACTGCTTTAATTACATTAGGATTCATGAAAGAGGCATAATGGAAAAACATAATATAACAATTTCAATTTTGGAACTAAAACTGTAAACAGTTACCACAAAATCTGAAAGGTAAATAGGAGGGGAGAAGAAATAGGTAAAAATTTTGCTAAGCGTCTTCTCTCACTCACAGGTGAGGTTATAGATATAGATTGGATGTTTCCATTGATAGCAAAATAAATGTTTAAAAATCATCTATTAAAGATTGGGGTAATTTTTACTAGTAGAGAAATAAACTAGAATCTGATGATATCAATAAGACTGAAATATAGCTGTAATTTTAAATATTAATTCTAAGATTGGAGGAAGTATATACATATACACCCAAATCCAGCAACCTAAAACAAAATAACATATAAACTTGAAAACAAGAAAATTTAAAATAACATATTAGGAAACTATTAGTAGAAAGAAAGCAGAGTTCATAATACTGATATGGAAATTAGGATTCAAAGGAATTAAAATTGTCTGAGAAGATATAATAATCACAAACCTTCATGCATCAAACAATACAGCTTTAAAGTATAGAAGCAAAATCTGAGTATAAGAAAGTTGACAAAACAACAATCATATAGACTACTATTAGTGTTAATCATTAACACTACTATCTCAGGTATCCAAATGTGAAGGCAAAACCCCATTTAAGATGTAAAGTGTTTGAATAACAAAATGAACAATGTTGTTATACGCATCATTATATACACATATATTATACATACTATATGCACACTATATATAATATACAATATATAATGTATATGTAATATATAGTATATACGTATATGAGATATCATGTGATATCATGATATCAAAGGGCAGAAGAAAGGGGCAAAATAAGGCAGTTTAGTTTTTTTTTCATGACTGCCTTTGAAAATTCACTCTGTGGGTCTTGGTCTTCCCTTGTCCTTACATAAAATCTCAGGTAGATCTCATCTCTCCTTTGGTCACTTTATGATAATACAAAGTCCTTCTGAGTGCTATAGATGGAGACACTTCAACGGGAAAGGGTGACAAAGTTACTTCTCTAGTGACTCCACCTGAAACTACTGTCTCTCTTCCCTATTCCCATACATTAGACTGCCAACGCTCTTTGAAGTTTGAAAGGCTGTGGGGAGAAGAAAGGAGCAGAGAATAGCTTCCTAAAGTGAAAGACTTATAAGCTGGACTCAGTACTCTCTTAGCTTGGTTTATGTTAAATCTTAAATTTCACTCCTCAGTGTGCCTTGTGGATTCCATAAAGAGTACTCATTGCTTAGAATCTCTCACTGAAATTCTTTGGTGCACTTTCCAGCTGGCTGCTTATGACCTTCCCCTGTCCGCAATTCAGATTTTGATTCTCAACAGTCTAAGTCCATCCAAGAAACTCTCTTTCAGAATTCCACCAAATCTCCAGGTGGCACTCTTAGAAATAACCCCAATGAGACAACCCCAGGGAACTCTCTCGTGCATATATCCATAGGAAACATGCATTTTAAATCAATCTTTGAGAAAGCACTTATTCTCCAAATTACAGCCTTCTACCAGGCTTCCATTTCTTGCACTTTGGTTCTCTCAGGCACATCAGGCACTAACTGACATGTATTGTTCAAACCTTCACAGAAAACATCACACTTTCTCAATGGTTTCTTTGAAACTTTCCTCAGTCTGCTTGAGGTTAGAGGAGGATGAACCTCCCTTCCTCCATAATGTTGTATGTGGGGATCTGCCACAGCATTCCAACAACTTTTTACAAAGAAATTCTTTCTCCAATCTCCAATTCCCTTTTGCCCTTTCTATCCTCTTTGATTGATGGTTAATCAGCTAGAAGTTGAAAATCTCCTTTGTAAGGCATGTGTAGGTTGTCTAACACCTTACTTTAGAAAACAGGAGAAGCTGTCACCTACTGTTTTCTACTCTGTTGTTTTGGTTCACCAGAAACTAAGACTCACATCCCATTTAAACATCTTGTTACACAAGGGGTTGGTATTGGGGTAACAGGTCTACCCTTGCAGACTATAATTTTCCAGTATCTATCACAGATCAGACATCAGCAACGAAGATGTGAATTTCTCCAGCTCAGGACATGGAAACTGTTTTCCACGAGAGTCAAAGAAATCTGGGGCAATGGTGGCATATGATACTCTTCAATAAGGAATGGCTGAGCATTTGGGGATTTAACTGTGGTTGAGAAATATGTGACACTGGGAAAATCTCCATTGCTTCCATGACTTCAGGTGATAAAAAAGCAAAAATTCTTTGAACAGATGGATCATGACCACTTCCAAGCCTTAAAATGCAAGCAGGGCAGTGAATTCATAAATAAGATATGGTTTTCTCAGTTCAAGGTCAGAGGATACAATTGGCCTTACTCCATGAGTATCTCCTTGATGAACATGGAATGCTGATTCTGGATATCTGAACGGGCACACAAATTTTAAAACTAATCTAGGTAGTGATTTTTTTCCCCCCAAACTGTAGAGGTTATCAAATCCAAATGGAAAACTTGGGCCTGCTGCTTCTAGCAGAATGCTCTGTGCACACAGGCAGCTTAACTTGAAGACTATTCAAACAGGAAGCACTGGAATTAGTGTGCAGAGATCTGTGTGTTTAACCAGGGACATATCTGCAGTGGCTAAACCCTTCACCTTTTAGGCCCAACTTATCCCAACCAAGATCAGAAGGCACAAACAGATGTGCATTTATCCTAGTAGACTATAAGAGAACTTCTGACTCAATTAAGGGAGGATTTCCAGAACCCCTTGCTGTGGAAAGTGCTCCACCTAGTGGGAGTTCAGAAATCTAGAACCTTCCCTCCCTCAACAAGAGAGACCCTCAAGAAGAGGGAATTAATGAAAATCTACTAAATATATTAGGGATACAATACAGAGTGCTCTTCCATAATGCTACCAGGACAACACCATTGTTTTTCTTTTTTTCATACTGGGGAACATACCTCAGCTGCCATTTATCTCTGTATACAGTGTGAGTGATGGAGATTATATATCCAGAAACCAGTATGCAGCTAAGATCAGGGACAAATTTCAGGTATAATACCTCTAAGTATCAAGGTAAAAGTTAGGCTACTTAACAATGGTACCTAACTAGAGTGAATGCTCCTGAATCACGGACTGCAGGGTAAAAGCAAAATGGATGACTCTTAGAAGCCCACACCATGCCTGATACTAGGGTGGTGCAGATCTTACCTGTAGGCAAGGTGAGAGATGAAAGTGGGTCACATTCATTAACCAAATATTTATTGAGTAAATGTACTGTTCTGGGACCTTGAGACACAGCAATGTAGTTTATATTCCAGTGGAGGGAGATAGATAAGGAGAAAATATATTAAATAAATAAGAAATACGTAGATAAGAAATAAATATACAGTGTTCTGAGTGGTGATTAAGAGCAATGAAGGAAATTAAATCCAGGTAAGGGAATGGATAGGGGTTATTTTTATTTGGTTGGTCAAAGAAGGACGCCTGAATAAGGACGCAGATTAGTAGAGACCGGGGAAGTAAAGACAGAACAAGTCATACACATGTCTGAGGAAGAGGGTAGCAGAGAAGGGAGGGCACATGCAAAACATCTGAGGTGAGACTATACTTGGCACGTTGAAGGAAGGGCAAGGAGGCCAACCTGAATTGGACAGTTATCAAAAAGAGAAAAGTAGTGGGAGAGGTCAGAGAAGTCACCAGAAGCCAGATGGTGTAAGGAATTTTATTTTGAGTGAGATGAAGGTTTTGAGGAGAGAAGTGACATAAAATGAGTTATTTTCTAAAGGATTATTCTAACTATGTAGAATACAGAGGGTCAAGTGTTGGGTAGAGAGATTGGTTTAAGTGTTATTGTCGTAGTCAAGATGGGACATAGTGGTGACTTGGACTGAGTGTGTGTGTCTGTGTGTGTGTGTGCAGAGATGGAGAAAAACACAGACCAAGACAGAAAGACAGAGCAATTCATACCCATCAAACAGAGACTACATATTATTTGTCAAGGAATTTTGAGACATTTATAAAAATGAACCATTTACTAGGATATCAATTAAAACTCAAACAATTCTAACGAGTAGAATAGAAATAGGCAACATCCTTCAATCACAATGAATATTAAGAGTGACTGAATAGACAACAAATCTAACCCATTGGAAAACTTTTAAAGTCCTGTGTATAACTTTTAGCTTATTGCCTGACAGTCCTTATTAAACTAGGATTCGTGTGGCCAGTCCTCTTTTTCACCCAGGTGCAGGGGAAAACTGGTAGGCTTACATTTCTCAGATATACATCTTAGAATAATTTTTTTTCCAAGTCCAGGACTTCTTGTGATTTATCCCCACACCCTATTTCCAAATATTTTTTAAATTATACATCTCCTTTTTTTGTAAGTATATATTTTTTAAATGTCTCTCTCTTGGTAAAGCCTTTCATGCTTCTTTCCTTTTGTAAGTGTTACTCCAATTCTGAGTTTTCCTGTGCATACTAAGGCTGGAGTTCTACTGAAAGCCCCTCCACAGTGACTACAGAACTGGGGTTACTCTCCAGTGTGAGTCTGCTGATAATTTTTAAAGGATAAATTATCAGTGAAAGCCTTTCCACAATGACTACAGACATAGTTTTTTGATCATGTGTTCTCTGTGTGAATAAAGGTTAGTTCTCTGGCTGATGTCTTCCCCATATTCATTATATTTAGTTTTCCCCCTTGTATGAATTTGCTGGTGTCTATGTAGGTACACACTCTGGAAGAAGGCTCTTCCACATTCATTTATAAGGTTTCTCTCCAGTGTAAAGTTTGTGATGTTGATAAGAACAGAGTATGCATTAAAGGCTTTCCCCTATAGAGAGACGTGTATGGTTTCCCTCGGTATGAATTCACCTGTGGTGCTTGAAGGATGAATTACTGAAGGCTCTACTATATTGATTACAGACATAAGCTTTCTCTCCTATGTGAGTTTTCTTTACCAGAGGGAATCGTCTTGGGGAAAACCATATAATTCATGCTGAAGAAGAAATTCATGGAAGTAAAGGCTGGAAATCAAGTACTCATAGAGCAACACTTAGAGAACATGTGAGGATTCACACATTATAAAACGCTGTGTCATGAATGAAGGGATGTCTTTAACAATTACTCAATCCTTAGTCAACATTAAAGATCTCACACTGAGGATATATCGATTCTACAGGAAAAGAAGAAAAAGTGCAGTTAGAGTTCACATCAGAATATTCATCCCAGGAAGATAATAAAGAACTCTTTAGTACCCAAGTGAGCAAAAAAAATTTAGACTTTTGCTGTATAGGATAAAGATGTAGTACTCTTAAAAAAGTTGAGTCCAAGGCTTCCCTGGTGGTGCAGTGGTTAAGAATCTGCCTGCCATTGCAAGGGACACGGGTTCGAGCCCTGGTCCGGGAAGATTCCACATGCCGCGGAACAACTAAGCCCCTGTACCACAACTACTGAGCCTTTGCTCTAGAGCCCGTGAGCCTCAACTACTGAAGCCCGCACGCCTAGCTCCACAACAAGAGAAGCCACCAAGATGAGAAGCCTGCGCACCGCAATGAAGACCCAAAGTAGCCAAAAATAAATAAAAAGAAAAAAAAAAAAAATGAGTCCAGAATCTGGCAACAAGTAATAACAATTAGATAAATCCTCTTCGATACATTTATACTTGCAATTAAAATTAAGCAAAAGTTGTTGAAAAACCTTAAAAAAAAAGTATCTATCTCTACAAATTTGCTTTCAGTTTCTTAAATTTTGCTTTTCTAATAATCCACTTAAAGCATAAAGAAATGTAAGAAGAAATGTGTTGACCATCCACTATGAAAAAAAATTAATTTAAAATGAAATTTTAATTTTAATTTGAAATCATCTATGATTACAGACTCATACATTATGTATCTTTGCTTTTAAGAACCAGTCACAATATTTTCATTCTACTGTATATGGCAGACTTGTAATTTTGAGACTTAATCCTATTTTCATTGCCAGTTCTATATCACAATGTTTTATTTTCATAGATTTTGTTGTCTGCTTACATTTCAGGAAAGGTACATGGATGATACACTTTCTAATCTCATGGACAAATAAGTGACTAGATGAATAAATTCAGAATTTAATTGGAATTTAGAATCACAGTGTTCTCCCTCAAACTCTGTAGAATGGAAAAATAAGTATGTCTTCAATGAATAAACTGTAAGGAAAAAAGAATGGGAGGAGACATTTACAGATTAAATTACACTTTAAAGATTTATCAACCAAACAATTTGTAAATGTATTTGGGATCCTGATTTGAATAAATCAAAAGTGAATGTATAAAGCTGGGGATGATTTATACACTGACTGGCTATTGAGTGATATTACATAAGTGTATTTTTTTAGGTAGAGTAATGGTTTGTAGTTATGTTTTCAAAAAAAGAGTCCTTATATTTTAGAGACATGTACTGAAGTATTTATGAAAGCAAGTGATACAATGCTTCCAAGATTAGGGGGAGGGTGGGTGGAGATACAGATGAAGCCAGGTTGGCAATGAGTTGATAACTATTGGGCTGGGGAATGCGTACATATGGGTTTATTATACAAGTTTTCCCCACTTTTGTATGTATTTGAAATTTTCCATAATAGAACAAGAAGGGAAAAAAAGGGCTAATTATTATTTATTCTTTTCTATAACTTTGTAAGAGAGATCTAAAAATACCATTTTCTTGGCAAGAAAGGTACTATTTATTCCATTCTACTTCCAGCCAGAACGCTTATTGAATTTCTTTTGCTTACATTTTAATCTTTACTAAATCCATGTCTTTGTCTTTTTAAATTAATTCTATAAATTTTGTTAAATATCAAATTATATCTTTAGCTATGAAATGGTTTCTTCTATTATGTGTTTTAATACCATTTCTAACATGTGCTGATTTCTCTAGCAATTCTATGTTGTTTTCCACATCATTTATCTTTTTTCTGCTCAGTTAAATGTTTGTTGTTACAATTATTATCTGCATTCTAAGATCTATAACATTTGTTCAGTTTTCTGTTGTATAGTTTCTGCCCTTAATTGGTTTTAAAACATTTAAAACTTCTTCCACAACTTTATACCTTACTTTCATTTATTACTGATCTCTCTTCAAACTTCCGTTTGCCACTCAGCTCCATTTTAATAATCTCTTTTCCTTTACCTTTTATCTCTCTTCTTATACAGTTTATGCTTTCAAAGTAGAAGCCTCTTTCAACTTCTTGGCTTTTTTTTTTTTTTAATTAATTAGTTAATTTATTTTTGGCTGCGTTTGTGTCTTGGTTGCTGCACGTGGGCTTTCTCTAGTTGTGGTGAGCAGGGTCTACTCTTCGTTGTGGTGCTCAGGCTTCTCATTGCAGTGGCTTCTCTTGTTGCGGAGCATGGGCTCTAGGCATGCGGGCTTCAGTAGCTGCGGCTCTCGGGCTCAGTAGCTATGGCTCACGGGCTCTAGAGCAAAGGCTCAGCAGTTGTGGCACATGGGTTTAGTTGCTCCGTGTCACATGGGATCTTCCCGGACCAGGGCTCGAACCCGTGTCCCCTGCATTGGCAGGCAGATTCTTAACCACTGTGCCACCAGGGAAGTCCCCAGTCTATGCTTTCTTCCTTTGTCAAAGGGACAAAGCAAATAGAATCTGAAATTTCTTGCTGCATATATAAAATACTTTTCAAGAAAATGTTTTTGTACAGATGGCCAATAGGCACATGAAAAGATGCTCATCATCACTAATTATTAGAAAAATGCAAATCAAAACTACAATGAGGTACCACTTCACACCAGTCAGAATAGCCGTCATTAAAAAAATCTACAAACAATAAATGGTGGAGAGAGTGTGGAGAAAAGGGATCCCTCTTATACTGTTGGTGGGAATGTAAACTGGTGCAGTCACTATGGAAAATACTATGGAGGTTCTTAAAAAAACTAAAAATAGAGTTACCATATGATCCAGCAATCCTACTCCTAGGCATATATCCAGACAAAACTATAATTCAAAAAGATACGTGCACCCCTATGTTCATAGCAGCACTATTTACAATAGCCAAGACACGGAAAAAACCTAAATGTCCATCAACAGATGAATGAATAAAGAAGATGTGGTGCATATATAGACACACACACACATACACAGTGGAATATTACTCAGCCATAAAAAATGAAATAATGCCATTTGCAGCAACATGGATGGACCCAGAGATTACCCTACTAACTGAAGTCAGAAAGAGAAAGACAAACACCATATAATATCACTTATATATGGAATCTAAAATATGACACAAATGAACATATCTATGAAACAGAAACAGACTCACAGTCATAGAGAATGGACTTGTGGTTGCCAAAGGGTGGGGGGGGGGGGGGAGAGGGATGCGTTGGGAGTTTGGGGTTAGCAGACGCCAACCATTATATACAGGATGGATAAACAACAAGGCCCTACTGTACAGCACAGGGAACTATATTCAATATCCTGTGATAAGCCATAATGGAAAAGAATATGAAAAAGAAAATATATGTATAACTGAATCACATTACTGTATAGCAGAAATTAACACTGTAAATCAACTACACTTCAATAAAACTGAAAAAATAAAGTCAGCTGATCAACAACAACAAAAAGAATATGTTTGGGGATGCTTATGGGAGCTTTATTTATAATTGCCAAAACTTGGAAGCAACCAAGATGTCCTTCAGTAGGTGAATGGATAAACTGTGGTACATCCAGATCATGGAATATTATTCAGCACTAAAAGAAAATAGGCTATCAAGCCACTAAAAGGGAGGAAACTTAAATGCATATTACTAAGTGGAAGAAACCAATCTAAAAAGGCTACATACTTTGTGATTCCAACTTTATGACATTTTGGAAGAGGCAAAACTATTGAAAGAGTAAAAATAAGATCAGTGATTGACAGAGGTTGAAGAAGGGAGGGAAGGATGAATAGGCAGGGAGTGGAGGATGTTTAGAGCAATAAAAATACTCTGATACATGTCATACATTTCTCCAAACCCACAGAATGTACAACACCAAGAGTGAACTGGAATGTAAACTACAGACTTTGGGTGACAATAATGTATAAATGTAGGTTCATGGATTGTGACCAACGTATCACTCTGGCGGGGGGGGGGTGGTGTTCATAATAGAAGAGATACATGTGTAGGGACAGGGGATATATGGGAAATCTCCGGACCTTCTGGTCAATTTTGCTGCTCTAAAAATAAAGTCTATTTCTTAAAAAATGATCTCCCTCTGCCTCTTGAATGCTTTATGCTTCATTTTACAATCATTTCATAAGCCCCCTTTGAATTTCTTTTTTAATTTTTCAAAAGTAACAAGGCTCTCTATGCCTGGCATTTCCCCACAAAAACATGGCAAGGGGATTCTCCTTGGGCTTTCTCATTTTCCACTTGCCTACTGTTAGAGAAACTCTCTTAAAGCTCAATCCGCAGGGCTTACTGCTCATGTGTTGACAGAGTGTGTAAGAGAAGTGGGGCCACTAAGGCTGTGAATGATCCCAGCAGGCCAGCTTCACCTCTGCATGCTTTCTCCTCTGCGTTTGCAGAAGCCTCTGGGTCAGGAGCTACATTTGGTGAGACCCAGCTTTCTTCCAAGTGTACCAACAGTCATATTTCTTTGGACCAATCTTACTAACTTCCCAATCAACAGAACCTCCCAGTCGGTATCAGGATATCATTATTCCAGTTCCACAGTTCCTGGCATCCCAGTTCAATTTCATCATGGAAGTCACTGAAGTGTGGAGCCAACTCACTGCTTTCATCATTACTGCAGATTTTCTGTTCCCTTTACTTTTCTGAGTTCCCAGCTCTACTGCCACTAAAACTTATGGGATTTCTGCTGACCCATATGACTCATTAAGGCCCTACAGGGGGTTTGCCTGGTCAGTCTCTCAGTTCATTCCTCCAAGTCCAGGAAGGCTTATGTCCTCCAGGATATTGATTGCATACTTCCTATATGACAATCCATCTCTTCTGGCCCAGTGACTTATGAGTAATTTCTTCTTTATTCATGCCCCACCTGCAGTGATTCTAACAGAAAGCATTTCAAGTTAGCGGCAGATTTACAGCTTATTCCCTAGTTTCCAGTGTTGTTGCAGATTTCCCCTAGAAAATCTGCATTGTATTTCCTAGAGATTTTTGAATTTCCTAGAGAGTTTTCTTAGCATAGGAGTTACTCCTCCCCTAAAAATTCTCAAGCAATCATCTCTTCTGGAGAGACTGACCAAATTTCAGATAATAATTTTAAAGGGTTCGAAAGAGCAGTGTGCTTTGCCCATCTTTTCTTAACAGGTATCCTAATGACCTAAAACTGCTTTTGGTTGATTGGGATGCACTTATCCCTACCACAGTAAACAGAAAGTTGCCACTGGTGTATTTTTGTTATCTCAAAGTAAGAGAAGTCTCAATCAACAACGGAACATGAGGTCCAACTAGTGTCAAGACAAATGATTTAAAGAGTAATTTTCTAAAAGCAAAAAAAACCCTATATGAGGGAGATATCCTCTAACAACTGTCCTGCAAGCATAACATCTTACAGGTTAACCCACTTAGCTACTCAGTGATGCATTTTTGCAACTTAACTAGTCCTATGGAATTCATCAAAAAGTTATATTACTTTAAAATAAAAACTATCAAGGGTCCATTAATGGAATTTTTCTATGGAGGTGATAGGTAATATCGCTTTGAAATTTTACCAGGTTACAGTTATTACAGAAATGCTCCATGGAAAAATATCTGGGGGGCCTTTATTTTCCTACTTGTCTAAGCGTTGTTTTCTGAGGAAAGTATTTGTCTCTGGCCCTTTTCTCCCTCACCTTCTTCTATGTGAAGGTGGAATGATTATCTCTTTAACCATAACTCTTCCTATTTTCATTGTAGGTAATTAATTATACTATCCACTCAACTGACTTTCAAAGCACAAGGATTTTCCCTAGGCAGTAGCATAACGAACATGACAGTTTCATGCCAAAGAATTCTCTGTTGTCTAAATATTATCAACATTTCAGTTGCAAGAAATAACATGGCAGGATGCCTGAAGGATAAGCAGCCCATTAATTCCTCTAACATCCTAAATTTTATCCTTGCTTTAGATAGACCATCAAAAAGCTGCACACTTACACTACTTTCCCTCAGATGCTCACTGAAGTGCTTTCTCTCTGAATTGTATTTTGGTGGCATGTCATCCCTCTGCTCTGAGGAAAAGAGTAATAATATTATTAAAAGTAACAATGATAATGTTGACGCTGACATTATTCTTCCTGAAACTGGCTATTCCCATAATTTTCCCCCAATACCTTTCTGACTTTATCCAGTTGCTATCAACTGCATCCTTTCATTTGCTCAGACCAAAAGCTTTGAAGACATCACTGCCTCCTTTTCTCCTCTGATCTCCCACATGTAATCCTTCACATCTTACTACCTCTAACTTCAAAAAAAGTTAAGATGCTTACTAGTTTTCACCACCTCCACTGCTTCCATCCTGACGCAAGCTTCTATTGCTATTCCCTCACCTGGATAAGTCCAAAAGCCTCCTGACGGAGGAATCAGATGACTCTATTCAAATATACGTCAGATCGTATCATTCCTCTGCTTTAATTCTCCAGCAGTCCCATCACACTCAGAAGGCAGTTACAGGTCCCAGTGGCACTGGTCCTCATAAGCTCCCTAACTATATCCCTGTCACTCTCCTCTTCATTACCTTGCTTCCCCCAAACCGTTTTCCTTGTTCCTCAAACACTCATGAATAGCCCCTCTGCTTTCTCTGCCTGACATGGTTTCTTCCAGATACACACTCATGCTTTCTCTCCAACTCTTCAGGAGAGGCCGCCCCAGCTACGTTATTTAGAACTGAGACCACCTGCACTCACCCTGGGCATTATTTGACCTCATTTCTATTTTTTCCACAGAATTTATGGTTTCCTATCATACTATTCATTCTACTTAAATATTTTGATCATTGTCTGCCTCCTCCTAGTGTAATTCAAGCTCTCAGCAGGCAGGGATTTTGACCTGTTTTGTTTATTGCTGCATCTCCAGTGTGTAGGATGGTGCCTTGCACATAGCAAGCATTCAATAAGTATGTATGGAATAAATGGTTATGAAGAAAAATATAATATCAGAGGCTAATATAAATTGCCTTTTTGTGTTGGCCAGGCATAATCTTTATAGGAATTATTTATGTTCACAATCCTATGCAGTTGGTGATTTTTCCCTCTATGGGAGGAAACTGAGGCCCTCCACAGGGAAAATTTAAACTGAGATCACATAGGTGGCAGTGGCAGAGCTGAAATCCAAACCCAGTCTCTTTGCCCTTTTAAGTCTCCATTTTCTAATCACAACATTGTACTTGCTTTCATCAGAAACTCATATGATACTTGTCTCTGTGTGTGTGTGTGTGTGTGTGTGTGTGTGTGTGTGTGTGTGTGTGTGTGTTTTAAGTAGAGGACACTGTTCACTAACTGAGCAAGTTTCTCCTTTATGTAGATCAATAGAAGAAATTTCTCTCAGGTCTCAAGGACACAAAAGCTATGTTTCTCTAGATACCTGGCTCATTTTTATCTTTTCGACACTGTTAATTACCTAAACATTTGTGTTTCCATCTGGGTTGTTCATTAGGAAACTTGGGGAGAAAATGTGAGCTACGTTTATCATGCAATGTTGGGTGCTAATCTTAACCTTGGTTCTGTACTATTTCATAAAAGTCCCCATTCCCATACACATTCCAACTTACCTTGTTTCGAATTTTATCTTTTGTAGTGTATGGTATTTATGTAAACATCCCAAATCCCCTTTAGGATGAAATGGCATGGAGATAAATACATTTATTTAGAAATTAAATCAAAGAGTCATGTTCTTGTACCAAATTGCTTTGACCTCATAGAAATGCCTATTCCTCAATTGTCTTTTAGTGTTGCATTCTCACATTATATCATGGGTTGGATACTATAAGGATCAGCCATGAAAAAAAAAACATAGCTTGCAAGTATCTCTTGCTTTTGTTTTCTAGATGTCTATAGCCTTAGAAGAACATAAAGGGGTTTGTGGAGGAGGGCAAAGAAAGGGAGAAGTCTTTTGTGGATGGAGAGGAAAAGATGGGGGAAACCAGAAAATAGCCAGTGAGACCCAGAACAGCAGAGATGGGCCCTACCTCTGTTAGCAACACAGAAAAGTAGCCCTTGAGAGGCTATGGAGAGCATCCATAGGCTAGACCTTAGGCGGCCTCAGAGAAAGCACCAGGGTCCCCAGGTCTGCCCAGAATTGGTAAAGAGCTGAGGGATTATGCAGCAGGGGCAAGGGAACTTTCCTGAAGTCATCTATTTAGACAGTGACCTAAAAAAGAACCGCCATGTCACTCTGAAAGACACCAGAGCTGTGGAACCATCCCAGGGAAGAGTAAGAATGCAGGAAGCACAGAGGTTAAATCTTCTACCAGATCCTGGGGGTGCAGGGTCAGAAACTGAGTTAAGTGAGAGAAAATACATTTTTTTTTAAAGTGACAGTTTTGCAAACCTGAGTTTGTGGACCTAAACATATGTAAGCTATTTCAACTTCCTTTGGGAACCAGGTACCGTCCAACTAAACAATCAACCCAACAACAAATACATAAACCAAGAAGAAAACATGGAAACAAAGTGATGTGAATTGTAGATAAAGAATTTGTAATTAGAATGATATGTTCAAGGTCTGAATTACAATCTCTAAATGATATTTAAATGATCTTGCTACTGAGTACCCTGAAGGCTGAATTAAAATCTGTTCTATCAAATTTCTCTTTCCTACAAGATATATTACAGTTTTATTATATATCTTAATGTAGTTATGAGGACCAATAATTTTTCCCAGTTTTATTGAGAAATAATTGGCATACACCACTGTACAGTTTTAAGGCATACAGCGTGATGGCTGATTTACATATATTGTGAAACGAGTACTGCAATAAGTTCAACTATCATCTTCTTACATAGATACAATAAAAAGAAAAGAAAGAAAAAAAGGGAAAAAAACTTTTCCTCGTGATGAGAATTCCTAGGATTTATTCTCTTAAAGCTTTTCCTATATATCAAATGGCAGTGCTGTCATACATTATATCCCAACTACTTATAATTGGCAGTTTGTACCTTTTTTTTTTTTTTTTTTTTTTTTTTTGCAGTACACGGGCCTCTCACTGTTGTGGCCTCTCCCGTTGTGGAGCACAGGCTCCGGACGCGCAGGTTCAGCGGCCATGGCTCACGGGCCCAGCCGCTCCGCGGGATGTGGTATCTTCCCTGACCGGGGCACGAACCCATGTCCCCTGCGTCGGCAGGCAGACTCTCAACCACTGCGTCACCAGGGAAGCCCGCAGTTTGTACCTTTTGACCACATTTCTCCAACTCCTCCTCGCCCCACCCTCTAGTCACTGCAAGTCTAATTTTTTTCTATGAATTTTTTATTTTTTTTAAGATTCCATATATAAGTGAGATCATATAGTATATGTCTTTCTCTGCCTGACTTATTTTACTTACATAATGCCTTCAAGGTCCATTTACGTTGTCACAAATGGAAGGCTTTCCACATTTTTTATGACTGAATTATATTCCCATGTATGTGTGTGTGGGTGTGTATGTATGCTGCATATTCTTCATCCATTCACCCACTGACAGACACTTAAGTTGTTTCCATGTTTTGGCTGCTTCTGGCTATTCTAAATAATGCTGCTTTGAACATGGGGGTACAGATATATTTTCAAGTTAGTGTTTTCACTTCCTTTGGGTATATTCCCAGAAGTGGAATTGCTGGATCATATGGTGGTTCTATTTTTAATCTTTTGAGGATCCTCCATTGCTTCTCCATAGTGGCTGTATCAATTACAATTCTACCAACAGTGTATAAGGGTTCCTTTTTCTCCATAGCCACGCCAGCGTTTGTTATCTCAACTTTTTGATGATGGACAATCTGATAGGCCTGAGGCAATACCACATTATGGGTTTGACTTGCATTTCCCTAATGACTAGTAATATTCACCATCTTTTCATGTACCTGTTGGCCTTCTGTATATCTCCTTTGGAGAAATGTCTATTCAGATCCTTTGCCAATTTTTTATTTGGGTTATTATTTTGCTATTGAGTTGTATGAGTTCTTTATACATTTATCCCTTACCAGATATATGGTTTGCAAATATTTTTCTAATCCTATAGGATTTCTTTTCACTTTGTTGATTGTTTCCTTTGCTGTGCTGTGCAGAAGCTTTTTAGTATGGTATAGTCCTATCTGTTTATTTTTAATTTTGTTGCTTGTGCCTTGGGTGTCATATCCAAAAAATCGTTACTAAGACTCATGTCAAGGAGATTTATTCCTTATACCATTACCGTTACTGTTTACACTACGTTTTCATGTTTTTATGATGTTAATTAGTGTTCTTTTACTCCCACACAAAGAACTCCCTTTAGCATTTCCTGTAAAACAGGTCTAGTGGCAATAAACTCCCTCAGTTTTTGTTTGTTCAAGAAAGTCTTTAACCTTCCTCCATTTCTGAAGGACAGCTTCACCACGTACAGAATTCTTGGTTTAAAGTATCTTCTTTCAATATTTTGAGTATGTCATTCCATTCTCTCCTGGCCTGAAAAGTTTCTGTTGAGAAGTCTGCCAATAGTCTTACGGGGGCTCCTCTGTAAGTAACCTCTCTCTTTTTTCTTACTGCTTTTAAAATTGTCTTTGATTTTGACAATTTAATTTGAATGGGTCTCACAGTAGCCCTATTCAGGTTCAACCTATTTGGGGTTTTTTGAGCCTCATGGATCTGGATGTCCATTTCTCTCCCAAGGTTTGGGATGTTTTCAGCCATTACTGCTTTCAATATACTTTCTGTCCCTTTCACTTTCTCTTCTCCTTCTGGAACTCCTAAAATGTAAATATTGTTTCCTTACATTGTGTCTCATAATTCCCTTAGGCTTTTCACTCCTTTTCATTCTTTTTTCTTTTTGCTCCTCTAACAAGGTAATTTCCAATAACCTATACTCCAGGTGGCTGATTCTTTCTTCTGCATGGTTGAGTCTACTTTTCAAAATCTCTGTTGAATTCTTCAGTTCAGTTACTGCATTTTTCAACTATAGAATTTTTTTTTGATGGTTACTATTTCCTTGTTGAACTTCTATTTTCTTCATGCACTGTTTTCCTAATTTCACTTAGTTGTCTCTCGGTGTTTTCTTGCAGTTTGCTAAACTTCCTTAAGAGGATTATCGTAGGCAGGGGGGAATCAAAATGGCGTACTCGGAGGACACAGAATTCATGTCTCCACACAACTAGGGCACCTACCAGGCACTGGTGGGGGACCACAGACACCTAAGGGGATGGGAGGAACCCCCAGCAACCTGTTGTTTCAATTGTAGTTTTATTTTTCTTAATACATTTTTTAAGCTTTCTAATTTTATTTTGTTTTTTATTCTTTGATATTGTACTGCTCCTTTTCTTCTTTCTTTCTTTCTTTCTTTTTTTTTTTAATCAAGCCACAAAGCTTTCAGAATATTGGTTCCCAGGCCAGAGGTCAGACCAGAGCTCCTGTGGTGGGAGCTCCAAGCCCAAAGCGCTGGACTAACAGAGAACCTCAAACCCCAGGGAATATTAATCAGTGTGAGGACTCATGGAGGTCCTCATCTCAGCATCAAGACCCAGCTCTACACAACTGGCTGCAAACTCCAGTGCTGGATGTCTCAGGCCAAACTACCAGTAACATAGGAATACAGCACCACACATCAAAAGAAAAAAAAAATTAAAAGACAAAAAAATGTGTTACAGACAAATGAGCAAGGTAAAAACCTACAAGACTAATAAATGAAGACAAAATAGGCAACCTACCTGAAAAAAATTCAGAGTAATGATAGTAAAGATGATCCAAAATCTTGGAAACAGAATGGAGAAAATACAAGAAACATTTAACAAGGATCTAGAAGGACTAAAGTAAACAAACAGTCATGAACAACACAATTACTGAAATTAAAAATACTCTAGAAGAAATCAATAGCAGACTAACTGAGGCAGAAGAACAGGTTAAGTGAGCTGGAAGATAAAATGGTGGAAATCACTGCCCGGGAGCATTATAAAGGAAAAAGAATGAAAAGAATTGAGGACAGTCTCAAACACTTCTGGGACAACATTAAATGCACCAACATTCAAATTATAAGGGTCCCAGAAAAAGAAGAGAAAAAGAGGGCTTCCCTGGCGGCGCAGTGGTTGAGAGTCCGCCTGCTGATGCAGGGAACACAGGTTCCTGCCCCGGTCTGGGAAGATCCCACATGCCGCGGAGCGGCTGGGCCCGTGAGCCCTGGCCGCTGAGCCTGCATGTCCGGAGCCTGTGCTCCACAACAGGAGAGGCCACAGCAGTGAGAGGCCCGCGTACCGCAAAAACAAAACAAAACAAAACAAAAAAGAAGAGAAAAAGAAAGGGTCTGAAAAATATCTGTAGAGATTATAGTCAAAAACTTCCCTAACATGGTAAAGGAAATAGCCACCCAAGTCCAGGAGGCACAGAGAGTACCATAGGGAATAAACACAAAGAGAAACATGATGAGACACATATTAATCAAACTACAAAAAATTAAATACAAAGAAAAAAATGTTAAAATCAGCAAGGGAAGAACAACAAATAACATACAAGGGAATCCCCATAAAGTTAACAGCTGATCTTTCAGCAGAAACTCTGCAAGCCAGAAGGGAGTGGCAGGGCATATTTAAAGTGAGGAAAGGGAAAAACTACAACCAAGATTACTCTATCCAGCAAGGATCTCATTCAGATTTGACAGAGAAATTAAAACCTTTACAAATAAGCAGAGGTTAAGAGAATTCAGCACCACCAAACCAGCCTTACAACAAATGCTAAAGGAACTCCTCTAGGCAGGAAACACAAGAGAAGGAAAAGACATACAAAAACGAACCCAAAACAATTAAGAAACTGGTAATAGGAACATACATATCGATAATTACCTTAATGTAAATGGATTAAATTCTCCAACCAAAAGACATAGACTGGCTGAATGGATACAAAAACAAGACCTGTATATATGCTGTCTACAAGAGACCCACTTCAGACCTAGAAGCACATACAGACTGAAAGTGAGGGGATGGAAAAAGATATTCCATGCAAATGGAAATCAAAAGAAAGCTGGAGTAGCAATTCTCACATCAGACAAAACAGACTTTAAAATAAAGACTATTACAAGAGATAAAGAAGGACACTACAAAATGATCAAGGGATCAATCCAACAAGAAGATATGACAATTGTAAATATTTACACACCCAAAATAGGAGCACCTCAATACATAAGGCAAATGCTAACAGCCATAAAAGGAGAAATTGACAGTAACACAATCACAGTAGGGGACTTTAACACCCCACTTTCACCAATGGACAGAACATCCAAAATGAAAATAAATATGGAAATACAAGCTTTAAATGACATATTAAACAAGATGGACTTAATTGATATTTATAGGACATTGCATCCAAAAACAACAGAATACACTTTCTTCTCAAGTGCTCATGGAATATTCTCCAGGATAGATCATATCTTGGGTAACAAATCAAGCCTTGATAAATTGAAGAAAACTGAAATCATATCAAGTATCTTTTCTGACCACAACGCTATGAGACTAGATATCAATTACAGGAAAAAAAACTGTAAAAAATACAAACACACAGAGGCTAAACAATATGCTACACTCCTAAATAACCAAGAGATCACTGCAGAAATCAAAGAGGAAATCAAAAAATACCTAGAATCAAATGAAAATACGATGACCCAAAACGTATGGGATGCAGCAAAAGCAGTTCTAAGAGGGAAGTTTACAGAAATACAGTCCTACCTCAAGAAACAAGAAAAATCTCAAGTAAACAACCTAATCTTACACCTAAAGCAGTTAGAGAAAGAAGAACACAAAACTCCCGAAAGTTAGAAGAAGGAAAGAAATCCTAGTGATCAGATCAGAAATAACTGAAGGAAATGATAGCAAAGATCAATAAAACTAAAAGCTTGTTCTTCGAGAAGATAAACAAAATTGATAAATAACTAGCCAGACTCATCAAGAAAAAAAAAGGGAGAAGACTCAAATCAACAGAATTAGAAACGAAAAAGAAGTAACAACTGACACTGCAGAAATATAAGGATCATGAGAGATTACTACAAGCAACTATATACCAATAAAATAGACAACCTGGAAGAAATGGACGAATTCTTAGAAAAGCACAACCTTCCGAGACTGAACCAGGAAGAAATAGAAAATATAAAGAGACTGCTCACAAGCACTGAAATTGAAACTGTGATTAAAAATCTTCCAGCAAACAAAAGCCCAGGACCAGACGGCTTCACAGGCAAATTCTATCAAACATTTAGAGAAGAGCTAACACCTATCCTTCTCAAACTCTTCCAAAAGATAGCAGAGGGAGGAACACTCTCAAACTCATTTTATGAGGCCACCATCACCCCAATACCAACACCAGACAAAGATGTCACAAAAAAAGGAAACTACAGGCCAATATCTCTGATGAGCATAGATGCAAAAATCCTCAACAGAATACTAGCAAACAGAATCCAACAGTACATTAAAAGAATCATACACTGGGCTTCCCTGGTGGCACAGTGGTTGGGGGTCCGCCTGCCAATGCAGGGGACATGGGTTCGTGCCCCGGTCCGGGAGGATCCCACATGCTGTGGAGCGGCTGGGCCTGTGAGCCATGGCTGCTGAGCCTGTGTGTCCGGATCCTGTGCTCCGCAACGGGAGAGGCCACAACATTGAGAGGCCCGTGTACAACCAAAAAAAAAAGAGAGAGAAAAAAAAAGAATCATATACCATAATCAAGTGGGGTTTAACCCAAGAATGCAAGGATTCTTCAATATATGCAAATCAATCAATGTGATACACCATATTAACAAACAGAAGGAGAAAAACCATATGGTCATCTCAATAGATGCAGAAAAAGCTTTTGACAAAATTCAACACCCATTTATGCTAAAAACTCTCTGGAAAATAGGCACAGAGGGAGCCTACCTCAACCTAATAACGGCCATATATGACAAACCAACAGCCAACATCATTCTCAAGGGTGAAAAAATAAAACCATTTCCTCTAAGATCAGGAACAAGACAAGGTTGCCCACTCTCACCACTATTATTCAACATAGTTTTCGAAGTTTAAGCCACAGCAATCAGAGAATTAAAAGAAATAAAAGGAATCCAAATGGAAAAAGAAGAAGTAGAACTGTCACTGTTGGCAGATGACATGATACTATACTATAGAGAATCCTAAAGATGCTACCAGAAAACTACTAGAGCTAATCAATGAATTTGCTAAAGTAGTGGGATACAAAATTAATGCACAGAAATCTCTTGAACTCCTGTACACTAATAATGAAAAATGTGAAAGAAAAATTAAGGAAACACTCTCATTTACCACTGCAACAAAAAGATTAAAATACCTAGGAATAAACCTACCTAAGGAGACGAAAGACCTGTATGCAGAAAACTGTAAGACACTGATGAAAGAAATTAAAGATGATACAATCAGTTGGAGAGATATACCATGTTCTTGGATTGCAAGAATCAACGTTGTGAAAATGACTCTACTACCCAAAGCAATCTACAGATTCAATGCAATCCCTATCAAACTACCACTGGCATTTTTCACAGAACTAGAACAAAAAATTTCACAATCTGTATGGAAACATAAAAGACCCCGAATAGCCAAAGCAATCTTGAGAAAGAAAAACGGAGCTGGAGTAATCAGGCTCCCTGACTTCAGACTATACTACAAAGCTACAGTAATCAAGACAGTATAGTACTGGCACAAAAACAGAAAGATAGATCAATGGAACAGGATATAAAGCCCAGAGATAAAACCACGCCCATATGGTCACCTTATCTTTGACAAAGGAGGCAAGAATATACAGTGGAGAAAAGACAGCCTCTTCAATAAGTGGTGCTGGGAAAACTGGACAGCTACATGTAAAACAATGAAATTAGAATACTTCCTACCACCATACAGAAAAATAAACTCAAAATGGATTAAAGACCTAAATGTAAGGCCAGACACTATAAAACTCTTAGAGGAAAACATAGGCAGAACACTCTGCCATAAATCACAGCAAGATCCTTTTTGACCCACCTCCTAGAGAAATGGAAATAAAAACAAAAATAAACAGATGGGACCTAATGAAACTTAAACAGCACAGCAAAGGAAACCATAAACAAGACAAAAAGACAACCATCAGAATGGGAGAAAATATTTGCAAATGATGCAACTGACAAAGGATTAATCTCCAAAATATAGAAGCAGCTCATACAGCTCAATATCAAAAATACAAACAACCCAATCCAAAAATGGGCAGAAGACCTAAACAGACATTTCTCCAGAGAAGATACACAGATTGCCAACAAACACATGAAAGGATGCTCAACCTCACTAATTATTAGAGAAATGCAAATCAAAACTACAATGAGGGGCTTCCCTGGTGGCGCAGTGGTTGAGAGTCCACCTGCCGATGCAGGGGACACGGGTTCGTGCCCCGGTCCGGGAAGATCCCACATGCCGCGGAGCGGCTGGGCCCGTGAGCCATGACTGCTGAGCCTGCGTGTCCAGAGCCTGTGCTCCGCAACGGGAGAGGCCACAACAGTGAGAGCCCCGCGTACCGCAAAAAAAAAAAAAAAACCACAATGAGGTATCACCTCACACAGGTCAGAATGGCCATCATCAAAAAATCTATAAACAATAAATGCTGGAGAGGGTGTGGAGAAAAGGAAACCCTCTTGCACTGTTGGTGGGACTGTACATTGATACAGCCACTATGGATAACAGTATGGAGTTTCCTTAAAAAACTAAAAATAGAACTACCGTATGTCCCAGCAATCCCACTTCTGGGCATATACCTTGAGAAAACCATAATTCAAAAAGAGTCATGTACCACTATGTTCATTGCAGCACTATTTACTATAGCCAAGATATGGAAGCAACCTAAGTGTCCATGAACAGATGAATGGATAAAGAAGATGTGGTACATATATACAATGGAATATTACTCTGCCATAAAAAGAAGTGAAACTGAGTTATTTGTAGTGAGGTGGATGGACCTACCATCTGTGATACAGAATGAAGTAAGTCAGAAAGAGAAAAAAACGTATGCTAACACATATATATGGAATCTAAAAAAAAACATTCTGATGAACCTAGGGCCAGGACAGGAATAAAGACACAGACATAGAGAATGGACTTGAGGACACGGGGAGGGGGAAGGGTAAGCTGGGATGAAGTGAGAGAGTAACATTGACATATATACACTAACAAATGTAAAATAGATAGCTAGCGGGAAGCAGCTGCATAGTACAGGGAGATCAGCTTGGTGCTTTGCGACCACCTAGAGGGGTGGGATAAGGAAGGTGGGATGGATGTGCAAGAGGGAGGGTATATGGGGATATACATATGCATACACCTGATTCACTTTGTTATACAGCAGAAACTAATACAACATTGTAAAGCAATTATACTCCAATAAAGATGTTTAAAAAATTTAAATTAAAAAAAGGATTATTCTAAATTCTTTGTCTAACTGTTCACAGATCTCCATTTCTCTAGGGTCCGTTATTGGAGCTTTATTCGTTTTCTTTAGTGGTGTCATATTTCCCTGATTTTTCATGATCCTTGATTTCTCACATCAGTATCTGCACATTTGAGTAATCAGGCTCCTCTTCCAGAGTTTACAGGTTTTCTCTGGCAGAAACAATTCTTCACCAGTTGGCTCAGTTTGGGTTTCTGGGTGTGTCTGCTGGTAATGTCCTTGAGAAGGTGAAGTCTGTTATTATGGTCTACTTTTGGGCGAGACAACTGTTCAAACTCTAAGGACGGGGAATGGTGGCGGGCTGCCACTGGCTGAGAACAGTTTGATAGGACTGCTGGCTTGGCTTCCTATCCAAGTAAGCCTAAGTATACGTTCTGCATTTGCCAGATTCTCTGGTCAGGCTTACTACACGGTTGGGACTGAGTACTATATTCAGCAGTAGACGGAGCTATGAATTAGCTTCCCTGCCCTGGCAAGGCAGCAGGGTAGGACACAGTGCCTATACAGCTAATTGTTTGGGGATTTGAATCAGGCCGGAGTGTGCACTGAATTCCCTGGTCAGATGTGGCCACTGGTTTTGCTCTGCAGATGAGGAAAGCCACAGTCTATGCTCTCTGTTCAAGTGCCACTCTACAAGAGGACTATTGAACGGGCTGTGCAGCTTCCTGTGTGCTCTGGTTAGTTTCCCTGATCAGACAGGCTGAGGCTGTATTCTGTGACGAGCATGGCTGTGAATTAGATTCCTTGCCCAGGCACAGAGTGAGAAGCAGCTCCAAAGCTGGTAAAGCTTTCCAGTCTTAACTGAAGCTGACCCACACCTCAAGTTCCCTGCTTAAACAGGGCCACCCACTTTGCTCTGCAAACTCTCAGCTCTGCCTGCCTGCCTGCCTGCTGGCTCACCCGCTGCTGGGCTGCGCAGCTATCAGGAATTTTAGCCAGCCTTTCTCGTCAGATGAAGCCAAAATTCACTCTTCACAGTGGGCGGGGCTGAGTGACGGCTCCCTTACGGTGGTGGTGGGTGGCGCGGGGATGGGTGCGCCTCTCCGGTCTACTCCCAATTTCAAACCGGCTCTGCAGCTGGGAAGCGCGAAGACCTATCCTCAGCCTTGGCCATGAATTCATCCCTCTACCTGTGTACAGTATAGGAGGAACACACCACGCCCAGGACATGCAGTACTGGCTTTGCTCTGGGGGTGATCAGCTCTGCTCATTCACCATACTGTTCAAGCACCGCTGGGCTGCAGAGCTTCTAGGAGTTGTTGTCAACCCTTCTGGTCAGATGGGGCTGAGAGACACTCTCCACAGTGGGTGGTCTTGTGAGGGGCTGGGGTGGGAGAGTGAGGACTCTTTCTGGGCTACTCTCAATCCCCCAGACAGGCTCTTCACAACCAATAATTTAAGTTGAAGTGTTTTATTAGTCTAAGTCCTTGGTAAATAGTTGTTACTACTATTAATTATGTATTTTCATGTCTGTATTCTGAATTTTCAAGCGCGATTGCAGGCACTATTTCCCTTCATTTGTTATTTATTTATTTATTTAAAGTGAAAGACTGGTTACAGCACATGGGGAACTGAAGAATGATGATCGCATCTTATTCTAAGTTAAAGTACATTTTACTATTAAAATAATCACGTAAACCGTGTCCTGTATGTGTAAGACAAACATCTTGCAAATCATGATAGCCTTCCTAGGGCCTTTCCAACTCCACTCCCAGCGTAATTCTGGGATGTTACGCCTGAAACCTGGAGCAGTTCCATTAAGCAGGAAGGGCACATTCCCAGCATGGAGGGTCAGAAATAAAATCTGCTTTTCCCACTGGTTTGATCAGGACAATCTGCCTTTGTTCCTGGAGCTGTCTTAGGGATGTGGGATTGGAAAATACAGTTATCATGGTACTGTCCTCTTACCAGTGCCCATTTTCCTTTTAAAGAAAATTGAGATCTGTCGTCTTATACAGTACTTCTGAAATGCCCTGTATTGATTTCCAGTTTACAAAAAGTATTGGAAGACAGTCTTTCAGGCAAGAGTTTACTGTGTCATTTCAAAGTTTAGTTTTCTTTAATTAAACAGCTGAACTAAAAAATTATTAATGTTATATAAAAGCTTTATAAAAACATCCAAAGTGGTTAAAGTTTTAGGCCCAAACTCTTTTACTTATCCATTTATAGAAATTCTAAAGGAACTACTGTAGTGGAAAATGGCATTTTTGTTTACAGTTTCCATGGTATGTGCCTTTTATAAATGTTAACATTTGTAATGTCATATATTTCTCGATATTCAAAAATAGCTCAAAATTCACGCCATAAAAGAAAAAGCTAAATTCTTCAGGTTAAGGTCAATCTGTAACCTCATAAAAGTTTCTGGTGAAATTTGCAATAACTCTGAGACTGACAAACTTTTTGTTCATGATGGGTTGTCTTCAGCCCACTGTGTTTCATGCCAACTAAACCTAATCTGTGTTTCCCTTGGGCCACAGCATCAGTATCCTATGGATATTTGTTAAGAAGGAAGGTTGTAGGGTTTAATCTCAACCAACTAATTTCAACCTTAGGTTTTTAGTCTAATGAACTTCCCAATGTTGAAGAACTCCTGCACCAAACTCAATCTTTCATTAAAATCTCCACCTGAACCCCTTCTGCACAAAAACACTAAATGATTACTTTGCACACAATTTAGCTCATAGGAGAATCAGTAAATACTAGTAAGCCATGGCCCATCCGATTCACCCTACTGCAGCTAGACTGCAGAGAGAAGATAGCTGGAAAAATAAGTTTAATGAAATGAATAGCCACATGGCTTCAAAGAGAAGAAACCGGGATTTAGACTGGGAAGGACAAGATGCACATTTTCCCCTTAACTTTATTTGTAGGAGAAAAATTTAGGAATAACATGTCTCCGTGTTGGAGAGAAACAAGATTGGCACTTTTGGCCTTTAACACTCAGATTTATCTAAACTTAGCCAATTCCTTTTGGTCTCAATGACTTCATCTGAATAGTGACATAAAGGGATGGACTATTTGACTGTGGACATTAATATTTTATGACTCTAACATTAAAAGTGATCATAAATAACTCGATAAGTATAATATTAGTTATCAAGAGAAAGTTATTAGTGATCTGTTGTTAGTGATCTACTATAGTTACTATACTGTATTGTATATTTGAGAGTTGCTGACAGATAAGACCTTAAAAGTACTCATCATAAAAAAAATATTGTAAGTATGTGATGCGTTCACTCTACTTATTGTGGTTAACATAATATATACGTATATAAAATCATGTTATACACCTGAAACTTATCCATGGTTCTATGTCAACTATATCTCAATAAAGCTGGGGAAAAATGCTACCTTTTGCCAACAACTCCTTGTGGCGGGGAGCTCATGATCAATATACTGTCCAACTACTTTAAACAGACTCTGGTAAATATAAGTTGACTTGAACTTTCTACTTGTTTTATCTTTTTACTGTGAAATATATTTACAGAAGAATACATAAAGCCTTCATAGAGTTTAATCAATAATTATAAAGTGATCACTAGTGTAATAATCAGGTCAGAAAGAGAACATCACTGACCCCCAGATCCCCTCCCCAACCCATGTAGCCTTTTCCAATCACAACTCTTTCTTTCCCATACAGGTAACCATTATCCTGAATTTACAGTACTAATTTCCATGTTATCTTAATCACGTTACCTCTGTATACTTTATCTAAACAATACAGTTTAGTTTTGCTTATTTTTGAGATTTGGATAAATTAAAATTGTATTTTGTGTTCCTTTGTGTTTTTCAACTTTATTCAGTATAATATTTGGAAAATTGAGCCATAGCAGATGTTTCATTTTAACTGCTGTATAATATTCTACTATATGACTATACCACACTTATTTATCCATTCTACTATTGAGGAACATTCAGGTTGAATCCAGTTTGGGGATATATTAAACAATGACACTGTGAACATATTTTTCCTTATAGCCTGCAGCACACAGCCACACATTTCTCTGGAATATATATCTAGGAGTAGAATGCAGGGTCATAGGGTATGCATACCTTCAACTTAACTAATAATGCTTCACCATTTTGCAAAGTGGTTTTGCCCATTTCTATACTTATCGGCAGTACATACACATTCCTGAGAGCTTTGGCACTACCTAACAGTATATTACTTAGGCTGTTATACTTAAGATTTTCTATGTCCCAGTCAGTTTGCTAGGAACCAGGAACACAAAGGTGAATACAACAGACCCTCTTTCACTGTATCCATTATAAACTGAAATAATGCTAAACAAATCCTGCATGCCCCTCAGGATTCAAATTTCTATCCGCACTCCAGTGGGCCCATAAACTATGAACATGATTTTTCAGGAAAGAGTCCTACTGCAGAGGTAAAAAAATCGAAGGCATCATCCTGGTCATGATTAACACCATATTCAAAAGCAGTTCAAGCTGCTTCACTTCTGTTCTATTGGTTTGGGACGTGCATCTTACATGCGGAATAATATGCTTCTCTCATGTCACAGGAAACAGTTCCTGGATTGTTGCTTTGGAGGTTATAGGTTGCATGTCTTAGCCCGACAAATTACGGATGGAATGAAGAACACAGGGAGGGGGAAGGGTAAGCTGGGACGAAGTGAGAGAGTGGCACTGACATATATACACTACTAAATGTAAAATAGGTAGCTAGTGGGAAGCAGCCGCATAGCACAGGGAGATCAGCTCAGTGCTCTGTGACCACCTAGAGGGGTGGGATAGGGAGGGTGGGAGGGAGACGCAAGAGGGAGGGGATATGGGGATATATGTATACGTACAGGTGATTCACTCTGTTATACAGCAGAAACTAACACAACACTGTAAAGCAATTTTACTCCCATAAAGATGTTTAAAAAAAAAGCAGCAACAAATGGTATATTATGCTTCATGTCAGAATAATATTTAATCAGTTTTTAAATAGGAATTTTGATTTCATTTAAATTCAATGAACACATTTTTCTGAGTGCCTCTGTTTTTGCACATGCATCTACTGTGCTTGTAATTACAAAATTCGTGCATATAAATCATGTACAAAGGCACTGAATCATTATAGATTTGGTACTCAGATACAAATATACATTTGTGTGCATAAATGCAAAATGAAACATAAAAAAGAACCTGAGAAAATCTGGTACTGAATATCAAGTAAAATACTGTGCAGCAGAGCAGTTCTCTTATTCCCACACTAATTTGCCAGAGGAGTTAATTCTGATAACCCAAGTCTGGCAGTGGTCTGCACAGCATGCAACTGGAAAATTATATATCATCCTAAGACGTATGAAAAAGTGATTTTTCTCAACCATATTACTATACTGTTCTTAATCCTTTAAAACTCATATTATCTGAGATAAATGCTTCTTTTAAACAGGTGGGTTTTTTTCCCCTTGGTGGGATTCGTCCTTTAATAGTCCATGGGGGGCATTTAAACCTGTGCAGAATCTCTTGGTTATTCTATGGAACTTGTCACTGCATTACTTCAAGAAAAAAAGAAAAAAGTCTGAATCACATACAAAATAACCACCAAAGCAGTTGTAGCCTTCAAATTATTTTTAAAGTGGTAAATGGCAACTGCCAACAGAATGTATAAAGCTCCCAGTTTTGGATCTGCACTCAATACAGGACACAAACAGCAGGGTTCTGTCTGCCAGGGACAAAGGACTCTGCAGGCTTTGTCAAGTGCCTATCATCTACAGAGGTTGCCAGCATTGTTTACAGTCACAAATACAAATTATTTACTGCAGCATATTCAGTAATAAGGTAGATTTATAGTAGCAGGAGAGGCTGATAAAACCACTGGCAAGACGTAGCTTGTAGAAGTAATAAACAAATTAACCAGAGGAGCAGTTGGGGAAAGAAGTTCAGGCATATGTGTATGCATTTGGTGAAAATGAAATGTTGGCTTCAAAATGATGGGGAAAAGAATTCTCTTCCTTCTCCTCTGCTCACCTCAAGGCACAGAATCTAAAAAGGATACTTTCAAATTTCATTGTCTGTCTGCTGTTGGAAATCAGCTGTAGTATATGTAAGTCTCCTATTATTGCTATAAGTCCACAATCCTTCACGACAACCCCCTTGGCTATAAAAGAGAATGGCTGTTAAAAAAAAGTGTATATTTTCATTGTCAGCTGTAGAAAAATGAGCAGGGGATGAAAGAGCCCTAGGACTTACAGATTTGCTTGCCTCAATCTAAATATGGCTTGCGAACTATTTTTGCTTCATCATTTTGGAAATCACTACACACATACACACACACATACACACACACATTACTGTAGAGAACACTTCTGAAAGTTTCAAGTTGGAAAAAAAAGACTCTTCCTAGGATTACATAACTTTAATTATGACTTCCTTCTGGCATTTTAGCAGGTGGCATTTCAGTGATCAATGAAGCTCTGGCATCTGCGCTTCCTTGTATATTTTGCTAGTCTGCCAGTCCACTGATCTAGAATTACCTTATCGTCAGCATCATTTTTAAATGCCTATAAAAACCAGGTCTTCTGGCACCTTTATTCACTTTGTAGCATAAGAGTTATCCAAAATTCTCTCATAATTTTTCCTTAAGGAACAAAATTTCTTTTTCTTTCCCTCTTTGATTCCATTCCTTTGATTTGATTCCATATAAGACCCTTTCACTTACGGCATGTGTAGTACTCAAGACAGACTGGAATAGATACATCAAAGCAAAAAGCTGAACGTGTTAGGCACTTAATAAATTGCCACTGAATGATTAGAGATGCCAAATGTGCCTGGGAAAGATGGCATCTTGACATTTCAAATCATTTCCATTCTGCATAATGATACTTTGTGTATACCTTTGGCTTCTGTCGTGCTTATTAAAACATGCTGTCATGCCTACCACCTCATCTGATCTTCGCAGTATTCTTGTGACCTTGGCAGGAAAGCCATTCATTCAATGTTTATTATCTCTTATGTGATAGGCACTGCTCTTGGCACTAGGAACAGAAGGGGAAATAAATGAAACACTCCTATTTTAAGGGAGGGGGATTATATTCTAGAGGTTATAACTGCTAATCTACAAATGTGAAAACAGAAGTACCAAGAATTAAAGGTTGGCCCCAAGTAAGCAGTTGCAGGGACACAACTAGTAATCAGGTCTTCTAGGTCCTGCTTGTGGTTCCCAGGTTACTCATAACCCTCTTTGGATTGGTATTAATTGCTGCAAAGAATGATGGTCACAAACCTTGAGCAGAAATATTCAGTTTGTTAATTTGAGTGGAAACCCTCAGATTGTGCTTGACAATATATCATGTGCAATTTTAAAGTCTCCTTACACGCAAAGATTTTAAATGACTCCTTGTACCAGGGAGAAACACTGGGTATTTGTATCTAGTTTATTGCACAAACTGGTCCTGGTCAGTTGTGAGCAGAAAGAAAATAGATTCTTTCTCACCAAGTCCCCTTCAAAGATCTCTACATCTTTCTTCCTCTCTTCTGCTTTTTTACATTGCTTTCCAGTATTTCAAAGATCAGTCTGGTTTAAGGTGATCACTCATCCAATTGAGAATTTCTCCCTTCTCCCAGCTGAAGCCTGGACTCAACACCACCTTATGGGCGGTACCCCCCATACCAACGACTTCTTTACTCCCTGCCCGTGGCTCTTCTAGCTTTTTTACCCATTAACAAAGCTGCCTCTTGATCCCTTAGGTTGGAGTGGGGAGACAAAGGAGAAGCAAAAAACCAATAGATGTCACTTGACTGGTAGGCGTATAACCTAATACCGGTGCCCTACGGATTTTGATATCTGGATCCCGCTTTTCCTCTTCTGGAATGCTTCTGAGGGGTTTTTAGACTGCTATTGCTGGGGTTTTTCCAGCTGTATTTCTCTGACATAAGTGATGTCTCCTCTGGCTAATGCTTCTGTGTTTTTCCTCAGCCCTGTTTTGCAGTAATTCACCCCACATCGCTTTCTCAGTAAATCACCTCACCGCCAAACTCGTGGCTGGGGTCCACTTCAAGATGACCTAAACCTGGCTCCCTTCTGTAGAGCCCACACGAGGCTCATGGGGAAAATGCACATTTGCCTGGCCAGTCTCTGGAAGGGGAGGCCATTCCCAGAAGCAGTGCTCTTGGCTCTGCCACGTGTGCCTAGTACCTACCATCTCAGCGCAGTGCCACACAATTAGGATCTTGATATCTAATTCTTTCCCTTTGCACAACAGTACCCAAAAGGATGTCCTACTTCTAGTCCATTATTCTACTCAATCAATAATGAATGACTGTTATTTCATCATTTTCACATTAGCAAAGATTAGCACTTAAATGTGTCTAGTAGGTGATATTAGTATAAGCCACTTTTGATAATATTCTAACACCAAATAACAGCCCTTTCTATTTTCTACCATAACTGTGCCTATGCCCTTCTTCTACTTCATGCAATAAAGTAGTTTTGGAAGGTAGGACTTAACAGAGTGTGCATCATTTGTCCTTCAAAGAAGCTTTAGAGCAATGACTATATGTGTTCTGAGACTGAGCCTATGTACAACTGCTAGAATGGACACAGATAAGATGTTTCATACAGTTTGCCAAGACAATCATTGTGGAAGATATGGACTGCAATGGCATGCTGGGCATGAGTTAATTTATATTTATTTCAAAACACTTTAGAGATGCAAAGGACATGCTTGAATCATGCAATGCTCATTAGTGTTCTCTGGGGTTAACCCCAGTATGCAGTGAGTTTTTCTAGTTTATGGATCTGTCCTTGCTTTTTGAAATGTACAGTATCTTCATACAAACAAACCTGTACCATCTCTGATAACTCTATGTTGAACTAGATACTCCAGAGCTTTACTAGGAGCCCCCCCCCCATTTCCTTTAGTTCATCTAGTAAATTTACAGTATTTCTGCTTTTTGTTAATTTTCGTGGCTACCATTCATGAGTTGGCCAAACCATCCAGGTTCTATCCATTATTCACCAGGTTAAGTGGAATATCATTGACACTGACCTTCAGGGGGTATGCCATGGGCACACTCCAGAATTTCGTTGGTTACTAATTCTGTCATTCGAAACAATGGATGGCACAGAAATAATACTGATGTTGATACATAGAAATCTTATGTGAATTCTGAATCAATTCTAAATCTCTAGTGTGTGTGTGTGTGTGTGTGTGTGTGTGTGTGTGTGTGTGTGTATGTGTGTGTGTGTATAACCTTCAGACTGCTGCAAAAACCTTCAGTTTGCTCTAGAGTTTCACCTGGAGTTATGCTCTAAGGGATAGACAAAAACCAGATATCAGTTTGCTGGGACTAATCTTATAGGAGGTAACCCATTAAGCTGATATTTCATAGTCTTTTAAATCCTCAGAATAAATACCAAAGGAAAAAATACGTTTTGTTTAACTATCCTGATTATAGCAGTGTTTTTAGTCCACTCTGATAACCTCACACGATGTAGCATTGAGGGAATCTGCTGGGAAATAACAATACTGTCAGACTCATTGGTTCTGACACAATCAGGCTCACCAGACTGTTTCTGACTAAAAAGATGGTGAATAGTCAACAACCACTGAAAATAGCAAGTACGATCATCCTTGTGTATTTTCAGAGCTGAAGAGGCTATCAGATGCATCTTGGTGCATTACAACAGATTAACTCAGGTACGATTTAAAATTCTTCATTCTTTGAGTGTGAATGATGACATGAATAAAGGTATTCTGTCCCAACTTCTCCCTACAGATCATCCCAGATGTTTTACCTCATATCAGTCTTTTACATTTTCTAAATTCCTATGGTACTTGCTATTACACATTTTGACAACTTAATGATATATTTTACTATCACCTCTCACACACAGACTCTGCTTATAGGCAAGAGAACATGTCTCACACATTATCTGTATTTTTCATAGTGTCTAGTATAGTGTTAGGCAACTAAAAGGCATCTAATAAATTCTTGCTTATTGGTAGTAAGTATAATGTCAAACATTCTTGGGAAGAAGAAACTAGATTTAAATACTGTTGTCTTTTGTGGGCGGAGATTAAGCACTAACACCCCATTTACTCAGGTAGGTACTCTACGCTTTAAATAACTTTGCAATTGTCTTCTTATGTGATCATATTTGAAATCACAGTAGCTCCCAATACATTAAATTCTGGGTCTCATTTATTAGTTCTTTATTTGATACGACTACAGATCTCCTTTTCATTTAGATATATTTCCCTGAGCTGTGGTCAAGCTTTCTTTCATTTCATTGTAGTATTCCTCAACCAGAAGCTACAGTGTCATTTTCCTAATGGTATTTTTTTTTTTCTGGAAAAGTAAGAAAACCATTTAACACATAGAACCCTCTCATTCCTACAGTGGGACATTGACAGAGGCAACCACAGCACCCAGAGGCTGGGTGGTGTCTGCCACTCACGAAAAGCAAACACACAATAGTCTCCAATGGAGTAAGGGCCACCATGGCAACTGCTCTCTTCAATCAAAGATCCGGCATCTCCAAGCTCAGATGAGTGGGAAATAGAGAAGGAGGAGGAAGAAAGTGGGAGAGTAGCTTCCTCTGTAGACTCTGGTAAAGTCATAGTCTTGTTCGTGACAGATGGTTGCAGAACCACTACCAAGTACAAACTCCATCCTACAACCGCCTTTAGGGTCATTGGGGTCCATGGAAAAGCTCTGCAGTATCATTTAAGGCAACAGAAAACTGGTTTTCTCTGGCACTGAGGCAATTAGCTTCTCTTCTGGTAAGTTCTTTTTAACCACCATAGAAAAGACACTAGTTTTCCTTTCCCCTCACTTATGTCTTACACCTCTACCTTTTGCTCCTCTCAAGGTTTTGCAGACAACCTTAGACTTTGCATCAAGCTGTCTTCTTTAGTTAAGTCACTGCTTTTACACCCACACTGAAGGAGAGAAAGTAAAAGAAAGTAGGAGTAGTCAGAGAGTTAATTCACAGATTTCTGGAGATCTGAACTTTCCAGAAGCACTTGAAAAGCACAGGGCCTGAGAAGCACTTGAAAAGCACAGGGCCTGAGAGCTGTGTACCACTTTGGGAGTCAGTGGCATCATGGGAACAAACATAAGTAATTCCTGAGAGTGCCTTCAATCAAAACAGCAGAGTGGCCACAAGGTGGAGGTCCAAAATGGAAATAAGTCACATATAAACTCTAAGTGAATATTAAACTATGACCAAAATCTGTCATTTTCAAGAGCTAAAAATAAAAACTCTTTTAAACTGCAGAACACATGGGACTTGTGTAACACAATAAATAGTGCTTAACATTAAAAAAGCATCAGAAACTGCTACTGCAATACATTGATCATACCATGAAATCCATATCGTACACTTACTAGACCAAGGTCTACACAATGCTCATTATAGCGTCTGAGTTACCACTGCAGTAGGAAAACTGTCATTTTGCCAGAGAACTTAGTATTTGTTTAAGCAGTTAACACTTTAAATAATCATGACTATGATAGTCTGTGATTCATTGGGCCTAGGAGGTTAAGTAAAATCATGAAACTATTCACTTTTAGACTAACCATTATTCCTGAGGCCACCTTTCAATGGTGGGCCAATGAGTCCTAGAAATTTCCAGGAGATAGTAACTGTAAATAATACTAGTTTCCTTTAATTACTCTTAAGAGAGCACAGATACTGACTTGACAGTTGATTGATTATGTAAATCTGGCCACGTGATGTAACCACTCTCAGATGCAGTTTCTAATCTGCAAAAGGTGCTGGGGGTGGTGAGTAAAATCTATCTACCTCATTGAGTTGCTATAAAATTAAATAAGATAATGCATTTATGACATGTAAAAAACACTCAGTAAGCGTGGATTTCCTTCTCACTTGAAAAGCATTAAATGTATTATAGTACTTTGAAAAATGTCTGTTAAAAAATTAAAACAGCAATCTGAGCCATGCAGTAAGGGAATATACCTCATACTCCTCACACCCATGGCTGCCAAGACTGTTAATACAATGTTTGTGAAAGCCTGGTGAGAGATGAAAGCATACTTGAATGAATCCAAAGCACCATCAACTTACTAGTGGCATTAAGATGAGTTGCCGATTGACAGTTTTCAACAGTGTTTATAGTGGGCATTACCCTAGGTTCATTAGAGTGAGCATGCATTCATTCAAATGTAATAAATCTTTAATATAACTTATCTTTTTAAGATTCCACAGTTCATATAAGTGGCTTTTCTGCATTGAGATCTACGATTTGGCATCTTTAATTTACTGTGGCTCTTATAAAAAGCACTGAACCAAGAAGAGGACACATGGTTAATTACGTGCCACTTTAGGAGAAATGTAACACACAGGGAACAAAAATGACTTCCATAAAGTGAACATTATAACCTAATTGGTTACTTGGACCTTATAAATTAGAGCTAATTAGCAAAAAGAAATTTTTGCAGCTCAGAGTGGTTACATGGCCTGGCCAGAATTACATGGTCAGTCAATTGCCAAGTCAAGATTTAAGCTCAAGTCTTCTTGATTTCATGTTAATATTCATTCTATTTGCTGTTCTCTCAAGAAGTAGTAAGAAGAAAACTAGTGGTATTCTGGGTTTTCATGGAAATTGCTAGAACTTAATGACCCAAGACTAGGCAAAAAGAAATTGTCTTCACTGTTTGCGTTATCTACAAGAAAAGCAAGGCTGTTTTTTGAAAACGCGAATCTCTCCCTTTTTCTTCAGTTCCTTTATTTATAAATGAGTCTTATAGTTTAACCTATATTATGGGGTATTGTGAAATTAATTGTAGAGCCAACTTTGAAAAATTCATGTTAATAAAGATATTTTAAAACATGTACAACAGGAATACTGACCTATCAAAATAGATACTGGCAGTATATAATAAGTACTACAGTGAACAGCAACGTGATTATCTATCAACAAAAACTTTAGTTGCTCCAATTTTTAATTAGTGTTACCAATTCCTAAAGTCAATGAATCACAGGTAGTGCAATAATCTGTTTCACAGATAAAGATAAGATTTTAAAATCATGTTGCAAAATGGGAAATCAATGTAAGCATAATGCTTAGGTATCAGCAGTAAGTTGTTCTCATTCCTCTTTCATAGAAATTACCCTCTAACCTGAATGGCCTCTTATTTCCATTAACAATTACTGATTAGATACGAAGAGGTTGGCTATATCTTTCCCACTCTATCAGATCATTGATACAGAGATTCTTTTTTCTCAAAAGAAACATAAGTAAAACCATTTTAATTTTTAATGATTCTTCCTTTCTTTGTCTCTTTTGAAAACATTTCCCAAGATTAAAATAACTTGTCATTATGCTTGGAATGTCTAGAGCACAGTTAAAGAAATATAGCAGATTGATGGTTGAGACATTCCTATTATAAGTTTTATACCTGAATGCTCTTCAATCATTCTGAGAACCACTCCCTGCTGGATGTGTGTGCAGTAAATACCTGAATAAAATGATTTTGGTAACATGCTGGGGCAGGGAAATAAACTGAAGACCTAAAAGAAATATCCCGACCTTTTTCAAAAGGTCTACAGAGTAGACTTACGGCTTTCAATGTTTTTGATCATCAGTCACAAAAGAAATACATCTTACATCTTGATCCAACGCACACATGCATCAATATTAAATCACCAAACAATACTCTCCTCAACTACTAAAGTGCTTGTCTTATTAGGGGGAAGGTATTGCTACGTTAAATGCAACAATAAGGGTAAATAAACTGAATATGGTTCTTAAATTCTGGCAACTACAATAATAAACAAACTTAGAATGAATGACTTTTAAATCATCAATAAGAAAGCAAAAATAAATTAAAATGAAACAAATTAATAGTAGAGAAAGTTAAAAATATGGACAAGAAGACAAAGCTAAGTCCTAATAAAACAGCAACTACAATATATGTAAATGACATAAAACAAAAAGACACAGGAACTATAATATTAATAGAATTGAAAAAGATATCAGGCAAATATGAACCCACAAAAATCTCCAGTAATATTACCATTTGGAAATTTAGAATTTAAGGCAAAAAATACAGTACAAAGAAAGATGTTTATGTACTTTAAAAATGAGCAATAGAAGTGAGAGAGTATATACTACCAAACGTAAAATAGATAGCTAGTGGGAAGCAGCCGCATAGCACAGGGAGATCAGCTCGGTGCTTTGTGACCACCTAGAGGGGTGGGATAGGGAGGGTGGGAGGGAGACGCAGGAGGGAGGAGATATGGGGATATATGTAAATGTATAGCTGATTCACTATGTTACAAAGAAGAAACTAACACACCATTGTAAAGCAATTATACTCCAATAAAGATGTTTAAAAAAATATTTAAAAATGAGCGATAAATAAGATGCATTCATCATAAACACATACGCATCCAACAATACAACTTCAAAATGTAAAAGGGTTAACTAACAAAACAAATGAAATGTAGCGATAAATTAAAAATCTGGATTGAAAATTTTATCATGCCGCCCTCAGAAAATGTAGGTCAGGCAAAAAAATGCAGTGATGTAGAAAACCTCAACCAAACAACTTCGCAACCATTGCTAGGTTTAAGCCAGAAGACATATTAAATTCCGTCTCTCAAATCAGAATACACAATCTGTTAAAGCACACATAAAAAATTAACAATATTGGCCATTGATTAGGTCAAAAAGAAACCTCCGTAAATTCCAAAGGCTGAATATAATGCTAACTATAGTCTCCAATTTTTCTTCTATTCCCATGTATTCTGTTCCTCACCCCTCCCTCTGTCCCTCCAGCCCTCCTACCCTCATTCTATCTGTAAGTTTTATTCCGGAACAATCTACATATAGAAAAGAGCACAAATCACAATTGTACACTCAATTACGGTTCACAAAATGAAAAACTCAGTGCAACCAATCTTCCAAACAAGAAATAGAATGTTACCAGAATCCAAAAAGCCCCTTTCTTGCCCTTTTCTAGATCTTACCCTTCTGAAAGGAATACCCTGATTTCTCATACAATAGATAGAATCATATAATATGTACCTTTTTGAATGATGTCTTTTGTTCAACATTATGCTATGAGGTCCAGCCAGTCTGTAGCTTTCTCGTTTTTTTCTTTCATTTTCTTCTCATATTTGTAAAGTATTTCAATATACCACAATATATTCACAGACATTTGAGTTCTTTATAGCTATTTCCAGATCCAATGTTTCCACAGAATATACTTTTGTACATGGCCTTTTGGTGAGGAGATGTACACATTTCTTTTGGCTTATATACTAGGTATGCAATTTCTGGGTTCTAAGGTATGCCTATGGCAAACTCAAGTAAATAAATCTAAACAGCTTTCCAAAGTGGTTGTACCAGTTTACACACTTATTACCGACGTATGAGAGTTTCGGTTGCTTCATACCCTTGCCAACACTTGGTGTGGTTTTTCTTTTTATAGTAGCCATGTGGTAAGTATGCATGGTATTATGTTGCAAATTCAATTTTTGTTTCTATAATAAAGTTGAACATATTTTCAAATTTTCTATTGTTTACTTGGGATATCCTTTTTGCAAAGGGCATGTTTAAGACTTTTGCCCACTTCTATATTTGATTGTCTGTGTTTTGATTATCAATTTGCAGAAATTCTTCACATATTCTGGATATAAGTCCCTAACTAGGTAAAGGTATTGCAAATATGTTCTGCAATTCTATGGTTGGGTTTTTTCACTACTTAAAAGATATCATTTGATGATCAAAATTTGTAGTTAAAATGTAACTTACTTTACTTCTTTATTTTTCATTTTTTTCTAAATGGTTAGTGCTTTTTATATGCAATTTATCTTTGCCAACAACATGTCATAAAAAGTTCCCCCTATGATTTCTTTTTAAAAGCCTTATTGTTTTGCCTTTTATATTTATTTCTAAAATCCATCTGGAGTTGCTATTTGTATATGCTATAAGGTAGAGTCAATCCACCTCTTTTTTTTTTTAAACTTAAATTTTCTGAAGTTGGGGTATAGCTTTAAGTATCACCTGTAGTTTGGAAGTTTAATAAATACTGCATGATTCCGCCAATATAAGATAACTTTAAAAAATAGCTGAAACCTAGAAATGATCTTATAAAATTTAGTATTTTTTGAACAATGACATGCTGTACAGTGTGGGACTGGAAATCAGGTGATCTTTTGTCTACCACAGCTGTCAAAATTGAAGCAAATCAATTTCTGGATATCATTCACCTCAGCTAAAAGGTGTGGGTTTTTTCTATTCACAGTCCCTGCTAAGATCTTTCCTCCTAGTTCTAACCTTTTCCCCCCTTTAACACTTTTATGCCATCCTCCTTAAAGGCAAGACATTGCACTGGGCGCTCACTTTAAGTAATTATTTTTAAATATTTCAATTATGTTTACACTTAACAAAATAAAAAGGTTTCCCCACATACCATCCTTTCTTACATAACAGCTGCCTTATTTCCCAATATTTATCTCTACTCATTTTCTTTCTTTCTTTTACAGTCATCCCTTGGTATCTACAGGGGATTGGTGCCAGGACTCCATTAGATCAGAAAATCAAAGTATGCTCAAGTCTCATATAAAACGGTGTAGTATTTGCATAATCTATGTACATCCTCCTATATATTTAAATCATCTCTAGATTACTTATAATACCTAATAGAGTGTAAATACTATGTAAATACAATGTAAATGCTAGGTAAATAGTTGCCTCTGCACCAAATTCAAGTTTTACTTTTTGGACTTTTCACAATTTTTTTCCCCAAATATTTTCGATCTGAGCTTGGTTGAATCTGTGGATGTGAAATCTGCAGATACGAAGGGCCAACTGTACTTATCCATACATGTTTACATACTTCATTTATTCAATGGTAAGTTTTGAATATGGGCATACCTTGTTTTATTGCACTTTGCTATTCTGAGCTCTTTACAAATTGAAGGTGATTTGCTCTATGTTATATTTATATTTACAAATTTGTGTGACTTGTTTTACTGTGATAGGCCCTTTATTGTGTGAATCAAACTACACAGTATGTTTAATATTGTACACTTCACATAAAAAGGGAAAGCACAAGGAATCTAATAATTATTTCTGTAGCTCTAAATATATATATGTGAAGTAAATCCTTTGATAATGTAACAAAGATGGTCAGATTGTCTTTATCTTGATCTCATCCTGCCTTTAACATGAACTTTTCAATGATTTCCTAATAAGGAATAATACTACCTCTGCCTCTGACCCATTCTGACCCAATAATAACACCCCAGGAAACTGGGCTTATTATAATTTAAAAAATGACTGCCATAATAAGAATAGCATTTGGAAAATAATTATTGCACTGTAATAGTTAACATTAACAACCTTCAGATACTCAATATCCTTTAAGCATTCCTAATGTAATAAATTGGCTATATTTCAGATCACTAAAGGCATTATTAAAATATAATACTTTTATGTGATAATAATTATTTAACAATACTGAATAGGATAAAATATTTGCTCCTGATGTAATTGAAAGCTACTTTATACTTACAGATATTTTGATAACTGCATTGAAAACTGGTTGCACCTCTAAGTCATCTGAAGAGTTCTTATTCTATAAAAATTATTATAGTGATAGAATGCTTACTTATCATGGCCAAAGGGACACAGTCATGAAATGCAGCCACTCAAAGGAATCCTTTCTAAGGAGTGGACCAAACGTACCTTTAGTAATAGTGGGCACAAAATGATTAAAACATTGACTTATTGATATTCAGGATGTTTTTCCTGTGCTCATAACAGCAAAAATGAGTTTATAAATTACTTGTGTGTGCAACACACATGGTTTGAAATCTGTTCTTTAACTGCCACAAGCCAGTGGAAATAAAAGGACAGCAATTAAACAAGCATCCTAATTATCATAACCTCTGAGGAATACATGAACAGAGTGCCAGGAGGCATTCATTCATTTTCATGCCAGGATGTGCTTTATTTTAGCATAGTACAAATCACCAAAGCATTTGAAATCTAGGCTATAGTAAGACATTCTTGGTTAACGGAGAGAGAGGTCTTTGAGCACACTACACCGAGTGAAGAATGGCTGTGCCATCCAACATCAATTTTCACTACAAAAAGAGGATTTACATTACAGTGAACATATTTATATTGACTGTGATGCATCTTCACAATTTCAAAATAATTAGTCAAGTTGGGCAAATGGGCCAAAAATACCAGGCAAACAAGTTGTACTGAACAGCAAAGAAACAAAACAATGAAACAGAACAACCAATTAACTGAAAATTCTCCAGTTTAATACTTGAACAATCACTGATAGTCTGTTTTATTTTTTTTAACTCCATGACAAAGTACTTCCTTATATTTTCCTGTAACCTTCTATTTACATCCATCTGTCCTTGCCTCTTGGGATCAAGCAGAAAAAAAATTCTAATCCCTTTTCATGAACAGGCCTTAACCTTTACATACAAAAAACCTCCCATGTCCTCCCTTTTCCTTCCTTTCTTTCGCAGGTAGCAGTCAACTATTCTTTGTCAACCTGGTTTCTGGTTCTTTTCACACTGAGTTGTCTCCCTCGTGAACATGTCCAGTTTGTCCATAGTTGTGCGCAGTGTTCTAAATTGTGTGCAGTGTTCTTGTCTGGTCATTCCAGCGCAGACTGGGCGGGGGGTGGGGGGAGGGCTCTATTCCCTGGTCCCAGTCACTCTTCCTACAGCCATCATCAGAAGTTCACTGGCCGCATCATAATATTGATCACCTAACTCTCTGGCCTGACTCAACCGAAGCCGTATTTGTGTAAACAAATCTCAGTCTTTTTTAAAAAATTATTTTCTATTTAGCCAAATCTCATTCATTACTTAGAGGCAAATGCAATAGGTGGGACGTCTTGCCATTAAGCCATATCGGGCTTGTTAGAAAAATTTTGAATTTTAAATACACTGTCAGAATTGTATCGCTAAGTGACTCCCAATATCTTCCAATCATCTTCCAAAATCTCATGCCATGGAAATGTGACTAACTCTGGGATTTCAGAAATCTGACTTGATGAACCCTATGTGTTGGCCAACTCAAACATGATGATAACTTCAACTGTTCACAAGGGTCTGGTCACTTCCAGGAGCATAATGATTAAGAGCAGAGCTCTGCCACCAGATGTCCTGATCCATGATTCAAGTTGTGTGATCTTGAAGCCATTTAAAGCCCCCATGCCTTATTTCTGTATCAGTACAGTGGAAATGATATAATAATAATAATAATAATAATAATAATAATAATAATAATACCATCTCATAGGTTTTACTTGTGAGGTTTCATTTAATTAAAATATATTAGTTACTAAGAAAGCATCCAGTACATAGCAAGCCTTAGTAGCTGTTTAGCTATATACTTGCAACCAATCTGTCAGAACTGAGACCAGAATAGTGGTCCAGTTATGTATTCTATCAGACAGTAGATTTTCAGAATTTATTATGCTTATGAATCACTTTGCTTAGATGCATATTTCCAAGTTCCACCTGATTTGTTAGGCCTTTTGACTTTTTTTTTTGAAAGTAGGGTATACAGGTACATAAGACAACAGAAATTTGTTTGTTACACTTTTGAGTTATTTAAGTCAATAATTTTCCATTATTCATAAATATCACAATTGAGCATAATTCTTTATAAAGTTTTCCTAGAAATTAAAATTATTTTATCATATTAGTGACAAAATTAATTTGTAGGTATTTTAACAATTCCTTCCATTTAGCTCTCCTAATGAAATTGTTTATATTTTCAATATGCAATTGAACTTTGAGCCAATTCTTACTCAAAGACGTGCTGTCTGAATTTCTTAAAAGCCAGTCCATTTTCAGCTTTCACCCAGAGCCTTTTACTTCCAAATTAGTGACAATCTCAAACCATTTATTGGTAAGAACTCATTTGTTTCCACTGACTTTCTTGCTTTATATGAGATTCTACTCCAGTTACAGAATTCAAGCTTAAGGAGTCTTCCTTAGTTCACAGAGTTTTAAAAAATCATTCAAACTTTCCATCAATAATGTGTTCCAAAAAATATTAACTTGTGCCAAACAGGCTTTTAAAATGTGACTTTTACTTTCTCAGCTTTGGTTGAGGTGTGAAGGCCATAGGTGATGCTGACCAAGGAGAATTCTGAGAGAAAGATTGCTGAAATTTGAGAGGAGGATTTATTTGAAGAGAACTGGTCTGGGAGTCCATCCCCTGAGGCAGAAGGGCCAAGGAGGTGCTGTATTCTAACCTCAAGCAAAAGTAACAGAGAATTCTAAGGGAGCACTCAGAGAAATTGATGTGTATCCCCTGCAGTTGTAGACGCAGTGGATTAGTGAGAAGGCCCTCGTCAAAAGGATCCTGCCAAAGAAGGCAGCCTGCCAAGACAAGAGGACCCCAATTATAAAAGTCTGTGGGTGACACTGTGGAGACTGAAGCTGGGAGCTCAGGAGGAGCCAGGCAAAGGAGGGGCAATGTCCACCTCAAGGCAGTTGCAGAGAAAAGAACCCACTAGCGGATTCTTCACAGAATTCAGAGAAGTTCCCATGAGAGAGTCAGTGTTAAACAACAGCCAAACTCAGAAAACACATGACCATCCTTCCTGTGCTTTCTTCTAACTCCAGTTGGGCTCAAAACTGAAGTTATCCTGCTGAGAATAGAGGGGCAAGAAAGGATGGAAGACTAATTTTACATAAAGTTTGGAATGTTTTACATTACCTGGAACCAAGTAATTTTAATTATTTAACCAAGATTCTTTTGGTAATTTAAAGTGACTTTTGGTTTGGCCTGAGCTTTTCCGTGGCAGGAACATAGAGCTCCTCACCAAGCAGATTTAAAAAGAGAGTGGAAGACAAAAACAATGAGCTTTTCTAACTGTATCCTATGAGACCTGCTTACTTAAACCGACTACACAGATGTGCATGAAAAAAAAAAGGCAACTAAAAAGGCAGACTGAAACAGAGTAAAATTCTCACCCTATGTTAGTCACCGGCAACTCTGCTAGAAGTTCCAGTTATTGGATTGAGTATGAGAATTTTCTGTTTAATTCAGTTCTGTGGAAGTTTAGGTTGTAGTTTCTGTATCCTGTCTGTGATGGTGATCTTTTGGGATAGATTTCCTACACAAAGCCAGATTTTCTAGTAGGCTCTTCATCCAATTAAGCTGTTGAAAATGTGTATCCTGTTGAGTTCAAGGTGGCCAAACTGCTACACAAGTTTTCCCTCCAGCCCTTTCCAAATCCCACTAAACTGATGGTAAAGATGTGTAAGGAAGAGTGTAAATCTGCAACAGTGATGGAAATAGAATTGAGAGAGAGAGATCTTCAGTGAATGAGTTTATAACAAATTTCTGCAAATGGTATATCTCTAGGGTCTAGTCAGGGTTCGGGAACCCATAGCTGCCCCCCTCTCCTTACCTCAACTGAAAAATCCTAGAAATCTGTTGCATTTCTTTACACTGACAATGAAATATCAGAAAGGGACAGTAAAACAAAAAATCCCTTTTAAAATCACATCAAAATAAATAAATAAATAAAATATTTAGGAATAAACCCGACCAAGGTGAAAGACTTATTTGCTAAGGACTATAACACATTGATAAAGGATATTAAAGATGATTCAAAGAAATGGAAAGATATCCCATGCTCCTGGATTGGAAGAATTAATATTGTTTAGATGGCCATACTACCCAAAGCAACCTACAGATTTAACATGATCCCTATCAAATTACCCATGACATTTTTCACAGAACTGGAACAAATAATCCTAAAATTTATATGGAACCATAAAAGACCCAGAATTGCCATAGCAATCCTGAGGAAAAAGAACAAAGCAGGAGGCAAAACCCTCCCAGACTTCAGATAATACTACAAAGCTACAGTCATCAAAACAGCATGGTATTGGCACAAAAAAGACATCTGGATCAATGGAACAGAACAGAGAGCCCAGAAATAAACACACACACTTATGGTCAATTAATCTTCAACAATGGAGGCAAAAATATATTGGTTGGGCCAAAAAGTACCTTCAGTTTTATAAGTAAAAATAAAAGACACATTTTTCATTTTCACCAAGAACTTTATTGAACAACATATTCACCCTTTGTTCCATTACCTTCTGCCATTTTTCAGGCAACTTCATAATTCCATCTTCCCAAAACCTTTTATCTTTTTAAGCAAAGAAGTGTTCCAGGTGCCTTTTACAGTCTTCCAGGGAATTGAAATATATTCCATTAAGAGAACTTTGTAAAATCTGAAATAAATGGAAATCCGAAGGTGCAATGTCTGGCAAATACGGCGGATGAATCAGAACTCCCCAGCCAAGCCGTAACAGTTTCTGCCTGGTCATCAAAGAAACATGCAGTCTTGCGTTACCCTGATGGAAGATTATGCGTTTTCGTTTGACTAATTCTGGATGTTTTTCATCAAGTGCCACTTTCCGTTGGTCTAACTGGGAGCAGTACTTGCTGGAATTAATCATTTGGTTTTCCGGAAGGAGCTCATAATAGAGGACTCCCAATCCCACCAAATACACAACATCACCTTCTTTGGATGAACATTGGCCTTTGGTGTGACGGGTGGCAGTTCATTTCGCTTGCCCCATGATCTCTTCCATTCCACATTGTTGTACAGTATCCACTTTTCATTGCCCATCACAATATGTTTTAAAAACGGAACATTTTCATTACATTTCAGTAGAGAATTGCATGTGGAAATATGGTCAAGAAGGTTTTTTTGCCTAACTTATGTGGAGCCCAAACGTCAAAGTGATTCACATAACCAAGCTGGTGTAAATGATTTTCAACGCTTGATTTGGATCTTTTGAGTATGTCAGCTATCGTCTGCATGGTATAACTTTGTTCTCAATTATTGTTTCGATTTGATCGCTATCAACTTCAACTGGTCTCCCGGACCGTGGAGCATTGTCCAGTGAGAAATCTTCAGCACGAAACTTCGCAAACCACTTTTGACATGTTCGACCAGTCACAGCACCTTCTCCATACACTGCACAAATCTTCTTTTTGCGTTTCAGTTGTGATTTTACCTTTCTTGAAATAATAAAGCATAATATGCCGAAAATGTTGCTTTTTTTCTTCCATCTTTGATATTAAAATGGCTACACAAAAATTCACCAATTTTGATAAGTCTTTTTTTAAATGCACGCTGATATGACAGCTGTCACATACAATCTAACAAAATTGTTTCGAATGAAGTTGAAGACAGCTAAGTGCTATCAGAGCCATCTTATGGAAAAAAACGAATGAACTTTTTGGCCCACCCAATACAATGAAGAAAAGACAGTCTGTGCAGCAAGTGGTGTTGGGAAAGCTGGAAAGCTACATGTAAATCAATGAAGTTAGAACACTTCCTCACACCTCAAAATGCCTTAAAGACTTAAGTATAAGACATGACACCATAAAACTCCTAGAAGAAAAAATAAGCAAAACATTTTCTGACATAAACCATACAAACGTTTCCTAAGGCTAGTCTCCTAAGGCAACAGCAATGAAAGCAAAGATAAACAAATGGGACCTAATCAAACTTATAAGCTTTTGCACAGCAAAGGGAACCATAAACAAAAGGAAAAAACCTATGGACTGGGAGAAAATATTTGCAAACCATGCGACCAACAAGAGCTCAATTTCCAAAAAATACAAACAGCTCATACATCTCAATAACGAAAAACAAACAGCCCAATTAAAAAATGGGCAGAAGACCTAAATAGACATTTCTCCAAAGAAGACATACAGATGGCCAATAGGTACATGAAAAGATGCTCATCATCATTAATTATTAGAGAAATACAAATCAAAACTACAATGAGGTATCATCTTATACTGGTCAGAATGACCATCATTCAACAGTCTACAAATAACAAATGCTGCAGAAGATGTGGAGAAGAGGGAACCCTCCTACACTGTTGGTGGGAATGCAAATTGGTGCAGCCACTGTGGAGAACAGTATGGAGGTTCCTTTAAAAACTAAAAACAGAGTTGTTATATGATACAGCAATCCCACTCCTGGGCATATATCCAGAAAAACACATACTTCAAAAAGATACATGCACCCCAATATTCATTGCAGCACTATTTACAATAGCCAAGGCACGAAAGCAACCTAAATGGCCATTGACAGATGAAGGGATAAAGATGATGTTGTATATATACACAATGGACTACTATTCAGCCATAAGAAACAATGAAATAATGCCACTTGCAGCAACATGGGTGGAACTAGAGATTATCAAACTAAGTGAAGTCAGAAAGAAAAAGAGAAATACCATATGATATCACTTACATGTGGAATCTAAAATATGATACAAATGAATTTATTTATGAAACAGAAACAGACTCACAGACATAGAAAACAAACTTATGGTTACGAAAGGGGAAAGGGGGTGGGGGAGGGTTAAATTAGGAGTTTGGGACTAGCAGATACAAACTACTATGTATAAAATAGATAAACGACAAGGTCCTACTGTATAGCACAGGAAACTATATTCAATATCCTGTAATAAACCATATGGAAAAGAATATGAAAAAGAATATGTATGTATATGTATAACTGAATCACTTCGCTATACACCAGAAACTAATACAACATTGTAAATCACTATACTTCCAAAAAAAAAAAAAAATCCTAACAGAGATTCAACTAGAAAAGCAGAGAGGAAGTGGGTAAAAACTTGCTGATGGATAAAACATAATAATAAAATTTATATCAAAGTGTAAAAGCAGATTAAAAATGTGAGCAAAAAATAAAAATAATTTAAGAAAAGACAGAAGAAATAGAGGGGGACGAAATTATCAAATATGTGACCAAAAAACTGCACAGCACTTATAAGTCCTTAGATTGAAATGACTCACCTACTTCCAAGCAGAATGGATGAGGTAAGTTCTGTTCTAACACATATTTATGAAATTTCACAACTTCAAGGAGAAAGGGAAAATCCCCAAAACTTACAGACTTAAAATCAGATCTCCTATAATAGAATAAGAATCATTCTGCTATCAGATTTCTGATAAGCAAAAATAAATGTTAGATAATATTAGAGTGACATGTTCAAATTTTAAAGGAAAGCGATTCTGGATTTGTAGTTTTATGTCCAACTAAGTTATTAATAAATGTAACATAAAGACACTTTCTGACATGAAACTATCAGACTTTTACTTCTTTACTCTTCCCTTCATGCTTCTGAGAAATCAACTTGAGTATATGTTCTAGCAAAATGAGAGCCAAACAAGATAGAAAAAGGCATAAAAATCCCAGAAAACAGCGCCTCTCACACAGAAGTACATCTAAAAGAAATCCCATAATGACAACTATGAATCACATCTAGAAAACAAATAATTCATAGTAAAGCGGTAGATCAAAAACTATGGGAGGGATCTCACTGGGAGAAAAGAGAATTCCTTATATAATTGAAAAAATAAATAATTTTGAAGAATAAAGGAATATATTGTTTCTCTGAACCAGCAAAAATAAAGGCAATAAAAAATCTCAGGAAAAACTGAAAGCAAAACAGTGAATGTTAAAATATGAAACAACTATATCACAATTTTAAACAGTTGAAAGTAAAAGAAAACTAGAATGAAAGAGAGAAAGAAAGAGAATGAGTATGAGCCATCTGGCCTTGATGGTAGAAATACAGCACAGGTGTTACTACATTATATAAACTTTAGAGGAAAAAAAGTTGTTTAAACTTTGTTTTACCCAATTTGTTTCTATCCTTTCTATAAATTAACAACTATTCTGACCTCTAAGTAACAGAAGACATTTGATACATTCTAAGAGTCACCTGTTGCTTGTTTTGAAGATGATTCCTGATGGGGGGCTTTCAGCTCAATTATTAGTGTGTGCTGTTCCTGCTGGCCCATGTGTTTCTAGAATTTCAGAGGGCTGTGGCTGCCTGCATTCTGTATCTCCCCTAATGAGGCCACCTGCACCATACCCACCCAAGCCATCTCAATTAAATGAGAAGTCTGCCCTTTAAGGGCTATAAAGATATTTCTGCCTGACATGGCCATGGCAGTTTGCCACATCTAGAGTAGCTCAAAATTATGGGGAGCTGTGAATCCTGTTGATTGACTGCAGTCACTAAAGTCTTAGCATATGAAGCTCTGTGCTGGCAGATGTCACTTTGGCATTAGAACACAGATCTCTGAGGCAGAGTTCCAGCATGGAAATGCAAAACCCACTAGCGGACACAGGTCATCGTGGATGAAAACTAAGTTCCTTTTGTTTTGTAGCTACAACCATTAGTATAAATCTTGATATGGTAGGCACCTAAGATATGCTTGATGAATGAAGAGAGGGAGGGATAAATTAAATGAGCGAACTGAGTAAATGATATTCTGACCAGTTAATTTAATCAGACCCATAACCTTAGTGGACATTTCTCTCATGAGTATCCTTAGTGGGTATTCCTCTCATGAATGGCTATTACTTTAAAATGTATACGAAGTTTATTTTTCGTAACACTTCAATGTACAACAATTGCTTTGTTCTCCGTTTTATCATTCCTTCAAATCGAAATAAAATTCATGTAGATTTATACCTGGAACATATTAAATACTCAGTAAAGATTAGCTATTAGCTATTATTATTTTTTAAGAGTTGGGGAATAATAGAGAGATAGAGATTGAAACGAAGACAGAGGTAGAGATAGAGAGGTACAGCCCTGGCAATAGATGGAGGAAGGAAGAAGGGAGAGAGAAGAGAGAGACTATAAAGGCAAAATAAAATCAAATGTTTCTCTCATTACCTAATGGAATTTGTAAGTGCCAAGTCTGGACTAACAGATTGAAGATCCAAGGCTTTTTGGTCATTACTTGGAACCTGATCCATTCAACTGCATAACTACTAACTTGAACTCACTTTGATCATATCCTCAAAGACTGAACCACAAACTTTTTTCAAATTAGTAAATAAAACACACTATTTATAGTTATAAACTAGTGGATTAGATTGCAAACACAGAAGTATATCAAAAGGATCCCTGTTATTATTTTGCATGGGCAATAAAGATTAATTGCTCCATAACACTTGAGGTGCAAGAAATGTCACATTACTTTGCAAATCAAAGCTAGGTCTGAATCCATTCAACCAGTTTAATAAGAAGTCCAATCTCAGAGTCTCTTGTCTTTTTTCTTAGATTGTGGCAGAACAAGGATTACCCTCCCTGAAGAATCGGGGAGAGAATATTTTGCTTATTGATCTGCTGTCTTTAAGTGATGAAGATGTTCCTGGATGGAGTGAGGGTAAATTTCATCCACCCATGGGACAACAAAATCCAGAAACTGAGAACACAAAGGCATGCAGGGGAAAACAACTTTTCATTTTTTAGGTGGCAAATCTATTATATCAAGAAAATACAACACACCATTTCTTAATAATTCACTTGTTACATATGCAATATGGAATATTTGAGTAGAAAATGATCACTCTCCCTTCATTCTCGTCCATTCCCTTTCTTAACTGTCCAAGAACCTGTTTGCATTGAGGGTTGGTCAGTACAATCAGGGAGCCAGTGAGAATAAGATGTTCTAAGAGGTTTTCAGAGTACAGTAATGACATTTCAATACAGTGCCTTCTGAGTTAAGAAGAAAAATGTTTTCCTCTCACCTCCTCAATAACTTGAGAATTATTTTAAAAGTTTTCTCCATATTTGTCCCAGAAAATAGGCTTGGCATTTTAGATTCAACTTCGACGGGTTAAGTAGAGCAAAAGGAAGGAGGGATGGAAGAAAGAAAAAAAAGGATGAAGGGAGGGAAGGAGAGAAGGGAAGGACGAAGTAGGAAGAAAAGGAAAAGGGAGGCTGGGAAGGAGGGAGGATAAAAGAAGGAAAAAAGGAAGAGAAGGAAGAGAAAGACAAAAGAAATAAGGAAGTAAAAATCTTCAATCTAAATAAAAGGTGATTAATAAATCAAAAATCAGATTTCACCTAGGATTGCAACAAATAGAGATCTTATTCTAAACATCACATTGCCTTTAAAGGGGTACAATTCCTTTTAGGAAGTACTGAATTTGAAGACCTGGCAGATTCGGATTAAGAACATTATTTTATTCAAACTTTACTTTGGCTTTACACCATTAGCCAATATAGCCAATATGAAGGCTCTTTATTTGAAAAGAACCTAAAAAAATCACTGTAGTAATAACCCTAAGGATGCTGTTGAGGTCTTTGCTGACTGCATCAGAACATGCCATTTTTATGAAAACCTTCTGAAGGAATTTCATGACTTTGAAGTAACAAGGTAAGTTATATTTTTCCTTTTTGTTCATACATACTAAATCATGTAAGTAATGATATCACCCTTTTTTGCACTGCTTTTTAGACAGGTCACAGCCATTCCTGTGACCCTCCTTGGGCATGTCCTGGACCTCAGGTACACTCATGTTTTACACATCTCAACAAGCTTATTCTTGTGTTCTTGAGCTTTGGTCCAGGACAATAGTGCCTTACTGCTTATACAGTATCATTTAGGAAAAGTTCATTTATATTTCATATGTTACTTAAAAATCACAAATAAGTATGATTTATATATTGCAAGAGTCTCCTTACAAGGCGCTAAAATCAAAAAACAAGAATGCAAATATATATAACATTAGGTACATATATATGACTTTTTGATTAAAAGGAAAAATTCTATCCAAAAAAAAAATGTTTCAGTCTGAAACAACTTATTTTTCTGAGATGTCCAGGTAATAAAAGCTTTGGTCTTCTTAATGAAGTAAGTACTTTGCTCCTCCAAAGACTCATATTCCATTTAATAAGCATTCCAACACACAGAGTACAGCAAAACAGGAAATGTTCTGCAGAATAAAATTTATAAATGATATACTGGCTTTTAGCATATGACTGATCTTCAGATGAAGAAGCTTCTGGATTCATAATAATCAACTCTGTTTCCATTCAACTGTTTTCCACGAGAAATTCAAATCAAATTACGCTAGATAGCACTTAATTATAAACTCTTCAGAGGAATTATTTGGTTTTATTTCCAGTAAAAGCCAAGTCTTCATAAAAGCCATTAATTAGGGTATCTTTTGTCTCCCCAGTGAAACTAAGAGTTGAAGCCCTTGAACTCCATTTAACCTTCTCTCTGCAGGTCCAACTTGAAATGCTCTGGAGTGGGGGTGAGTGACACAGGAGAGAAAACATCCAGGAAAACCAATATGAAAATGGGTTTTAATGCAGTGTTTTGGATACTAGTTGAAACAGCCTTGTCAAACCATAAAATTTCTCTTCTTTATGACCCAGTAATGTGTGCAGTGGATGTTCCTGACCTTTACTTCATCTCCAGCTCCCACCCCTGTTACATAGAGTTTTATTGTATTTTATTTTTTCCAAAAAGTATAAAATTAATATCCAAGGGGGCTTCCCTGGTGGCGCAGTGGTTGAGAGTCCGCCTGCCGATGCAGGGGACGCGGGTTCGTGTCCCGGTCTGGGAAGATCCCACATGCCGCAGAGCGGCTGGGCCCGTGAGCCATGGCCGCTGAGCCTGCGTGTCCGGAGCCTGTGCTCCGCAACAGGAGAGGCCACAACAGTGAGACGCCCGCGTAGAAAAAAAAAAAAAAAAAAAAAAAAATTAATATCCAAGGAATCATCAGTTTTCTCTCAGAATAAATTATTATAAAGCAGTTTCATATGGATCCTCTGTGTTAGTTTCTCATTGCTGTTGTATCAAATTACCATAAACTGAGAGGCTTAAAACAACATGAATTTATTATCTTTGCATTCTGGAGGTCAGAAGTCTGAAATCAGTTTCACTGGGCTGAAGTTAAGCTGTCAGCAGGGCTGCATTCCTTTTGTAGGCTCTAGCAGGTAATTGGTTTCCTTGTTTTTTTCCAGCTTCTTGTTGCCACTTGTATTCCTTGGTTTGTAGCCTCTTCCTCCATCTTCAAAAATGCATATGGCTGATTCACTTTGTTGTACAACAGAAACTAACACAGCATTGTGAAGCAATTATACTCCAATAAAGATCTATTAAAATAAATAAATTGACTTGTAATCCCCCCAAAAAACACGATTCCAATTTCTGCTACAACTACCACATCACTTTCTCCTCTGACTCTGACTCATCTTGTGCCCTGTGATTACATCAGACCCACCCAGATGATCTAGGATAATCTCTCAATCTCAAAATCCTTAATCTGATTACTTTCAGAAGTTCTTTTTGCCTTATAAACTAACCGTCACAAGTTTCAGGGACTAGGACAGGGGCATATCTGTCAGTATTCAGCCTACTGGACCCCAAAGATTCACATCCATCCCACATACAAGATACATTCATCCCACCCCAATATCCCCCAGAGTCTCAACTCGTTATAGCACCGACTCAAAGTGAAAGCTCATCTAAATATCATCAGCTCAAAAGTCCCAAACCTCATCATCTAAATCATGTGTGGATGAGACTCTGGGTATGAGCCATTCTGGGGCAAAATTCTACTCTATCTAAGGACTTGTGAAATTAGAGAATAAATGATCTGCTCCCAAAATACAATCGTGGTACAGCATAGGATAACATTTATAGACATTCCCATTTCAAAAGGAAGAAAATGGAAGAAAGAAAGGAATCACTGGTCCTAAGCACTGTCACATCCAACTGGGTAAAGTCCATTAGGTTTCAATGCCTGGGAATAATCCTCTGTGGTTTGCAGTTCTGCCCTCTGCGAGCTTTCTCCACCCCTAAACCACTTCCATTCTCAATTTCCGTGGTTGGGGAGTAGGAAGTATTTGGTGATGTGTGTCTCAGAGTTGGAGGGAAAATATCTATACTGCACTTTGTAATGAAATGCTGAAAATAATGTTTTTTTTTTTTTAAAAATGTATAACATATAAAAATGTCCTCACATCAAATTGCTTCTAGCAAAAAGACCACTTCAAAGCATTCCCAAAATTAAAAAAAAAAAAAAAAAAGTTCTTTCTTCAATAGGCTGCATCAAAGCTGCAGTATCAAAATATCATGTACACATCTGGAGTAACATATAAAAAAACTCTGTTGCTACAATTATCTATACTGTTTCAGAAATACAGCAGAGCACATCTTGTGTAATGAAAAATCTGGTTATGGCAGTTTTTTTTCAGAACTAAATGCAATGATTACTTTGGGATAATCTGGCTTTTGTAATGACAAATGAAATTTAGTAGGACTGCCAAATCTATTATGCACAGGTAGAGAAAACAAAGCGTGTTTGACCTGAAACTATGAGTGTTTAAATCAGTAGAAGGAATGGTTAGTTTTAAACTTTTTCCTGATCCCAAATTTTTGTTGGATACAATCTCATCAGAAATCTTTACAATTCAGGGGCAGATGAAGGATTTATTGTTAAAAGGTACACACTAAGGCAGCAATTTATTTTGATGTTCACTTTGGATTAATTTCACAGCTAAACTGAATATGCAGAATGGCTTATTTTAGATAAGAATTCTAACTAGAATAAATTTGTGATGTCTCTGGAATGTTATCCATATCTGCCTCTAATTTAACAAGCTAGCTCCGGTAAAGGATGGGGAAATTTAGCTGTATCATAAGCTATAAAAAGTAAATTATTATATTTAAATATAATGATAAAGGACAATATTGTTCACTCCACGTCCAATTTAGAATAATTTAGAGCAAAGTCAGACAAGTGGATAAAGGCTCTAAAACATGAGGCATGTCTGGTCCACTTATGGTCTTAAGTTCCTGCCCTATGTAATGAGTATTAAGAGTGACATATGTAGGCCTGCAGTTGAAAAAAATACTACATTATGTTGAAAGATTTTTTGAGATGACCTCCAAAACATTACACAGTGGACGTGTGTCTCATTGAAAGCAGGGCATCTTTACTGAGAGAGAGAGAATAATTCCTAACTTTGAAAAGAGGAATGTAGGAAGTTAAATCATTTTCAAAATCATTTACTTTTTTAAAAAAGTCTTGTTCAATTGCATTTATTTTTAAGAAAAGAAGTTAAAGGCTATGTAGACTGATGTCTGGTTGTTTTGTTTTCTACCATGTCTTTGTTTCATGTTGTGTTTCTGTTAGGACAGAAGCACAGTGTGAAACCAGATCCATGCTGCCTCCAATCCCCAAATCCCCGTTCTTAGCATAAAACTCTCCCTGCCCTTGAACATCTTGGTCTTGCCCAAATCTGTTTTAATGAACCTTGGTTCTTCTACCAGATCACGGATATGATTATAAAACAAACAAAACATCAAAGACCAACAACAGAAATATTTATTAATGGCTCATTTTCAGCCCAGAAATGTGTGGATTTTTCAGAAGTGTTCATTCTAAAGGGGAGTGTGTTATGGTTTATCCTTCACTATCATATGGGTTATAAATTGTTTTTGGCATGGCTGATTTTTGTTGAATTAATATAAACAATAATACATTGAGTCAAATAAATGTATTAAAATACTGTCTCTGTTATTATCTTAAGTTTTAATGTTCTTTCGTGCTATTTCATGCTGTCTTCCAAAAAACTAAAGTTGTCTGAGACAGAGTAGCTACTTAAAAATATTTACTGACCAAGTAACTTTAATTATATCTTACTTGATTTTAAAAATAATTCAACTTTAAAATAGCAATGATGCATCTCAAGATAAGTTTCAAAAATTAAAATCTATAATGACTCTGTTAACTCTGACCTTTCCTACCATGAATAATACTAAATGCATGACAAGTGAGACTGTACTGTCTTTACCATGAGTTGAGCATCAGATTACCTGAAGCAGTGTGAGGTATAATGGATTACCTAGTGGGCTTACATTCTAAACAAAAGAGATGAAAGAAGCAAATCAGCAAGCTGGAAAAAAAAAAAAAAAAAAAAAAAAGCCAGTCCTGGCCGAGGTGGGAGGGAACACTTATCTGTATATTTGGAAATCTGTGGGCGGTGTTTATTTGCTGGGAAGTCTGGGTCCCTTCCCTGGGCATGCTAGAAGCCACAGTGGCCAAAAAACACAAACTGAAAAAAAAAAAAAAAAAAAAAAAAACAAGTATATATCCCTAAAGTGAAAGAGCACCGTATTGGGGGAATTTATTTATTTTTTATTATTATTTTTCTTTTTGGTGTGACCTTTTTTCAGATTCTTCCATGTACCCAACCCTTCTGTCCCTGAGAGAAAACTTCCCAGATTAGATAAAGTCTTGCTAAAGGCTTACAGAAGTAATGTGAAGGAAGAATTTGCAGAACAGGAAAGAAGAAATATTTCTGGTCTAGTTTACTTGTAGGGCCTGGGAGGAAGGAATAAGAAGGTCACAGAAAAGTAACAACAGTGGTCTGCCTGGACAGTGCAAGTGCCACAGAAGAATATTCCTTCCACAGAACTGATGAAGGCTCTGGAGCTCGCCAGGGGCTAAAAAGTCAAGTCTAAAGAGGCTGTAGGAGAGGGTCAATATTTAGTCACTTTAAAAATGTGTGCACTCCCTAATCAGATTCATCCTTACCTCATTCAAAGAGGGGTTGTAAAGTTGCATCATTCAGTGGTATTTAATTCAATTCAACAGGTATCTATCGCAGGCTTTCCTTGCCTTAGGCTTTGCTCCAGGTGCCAGAGAGCAAACGTTCAGACATCGTAGACATCCTGCTTTCCTTATAGAAGTTACAGTCCATTTACCACAGGATGGAAAACAAAGCTCAAAAACTGGGATTGAAGAGGGGAATGAGAATTAAGTTTCCACAGACAAAGAACCAAAAAATGTAACAGTAGTCAGCAGTGTTGGTCATACGTAATAGTCATACATTATTGATCCTCTAAAAACAAGAAGCACTGAAAGCTCACATTTGCCATAAAAACCTATTGGCTCAGGTTAATCCACATTGAGCTTTAGCAAAATTACACCTGCTTAATGAAAGCTACCATTAAAGCAGCCAGCAGTGGGTGTAAGAGCATTCGTTATTCTTTCATCAGTTATCCCCATGATTCATGCAAGTGCTCTTCATCAACTGATTTATTAGGCCTAACATTCAGTATTATAAGGTAATTCTAAGACTTATCAAAGCACAAAGCTGTTATATAAGAGTTTATGAATAATAAATAAGCTATAATAAAGGAACAAAAAAAAAGTTCCAGGGAGCTCACAAAGTCAAAAAATAATCATGATATAGTAACCATGGAACTATAATTAAAATTGCCACATAAATGTAGTTATCCAGTGCATTCACTCATCCATATAGTACTGCTGTGTTCCGAGGAGACAGAATTTCTCACATACGATAAAACTAGATGATGGAGGATGATACAACCAAGGGTATAACCTCCATCTTTGGGAACCCAACAAACCAGATTCCTTCCTGTAGTATCCACATTCCTCTCCCTTCAATAATTCGAGGTGAGAGAGGTGGGAAATTTTGTCTCAAAGCAAGTTTCATAGTATATTTCAGAGTAAATATAGACCCGTTCCATCCTTCTACATCTAGAGCCATATAAAATGAGAATGATGGGCAACAGGGAACATATTTAAAAAAAGAAAATGACTTGAAATGTTCTCTATGTTGTGGTTGTTACAGCAGGAAGGAAGATCAATGAATGTGTTGAAATAAAAATGGATAGATAAGTAAGTGGATTCACTCGCTCCTTCATGTGGATATTGACCAAATGCTTCCTCGACTTCAGACATGGATTCATCCCTCATAGGAATCAGTAGCATGGCTCACAGCCCAGCAGAGAATACATTAAATACATAATTACAAGTGTCATGAATGATATGGAGGAAGGATCTTAAATACGGAAGATTTCTGCATTTTGTCCAGAACCTAGGTAGGGGGGCTGCGGGATGGAGGGAGAGGACATAATCAGAATTTCCAGCAAAATATGGAGAGAAAGAGAAGGTAGCGGTATGCTTCGTTTGGAAAAGGTCCAAAGATAACGCTGCTATGTGTACTCCAACTGACAGCCTCCACCTGGAGCCTAGGTCAAAGTCTGAAAACTTTAAAGAGAACCTTCTTCCAGTATACCCAGGGTTTAATCTCCATGAGCAATGAAGAGAATAGGAGAGGAAAGAAGTAAATCATTTCGACAGGTGAGAAGGAGCTCATTTTCTTTAAAGAAGTGTGGTGACCACTGTTGGCAATTTCTGTAAGTGGCAAGATCAGGATCATGTACACTGGGGGCAACCGCATCAGCTCTTACCTCATTTCTTCTACGTCTCTGTAGCCCCTCCACCCCCAAACTTGAATCAACTATTTAGCCCCACCTGCACACTGGTCTAGCTCCAGTCCCCAGGATAAATCCTAGCTGGAATGGCAAGTATTTGAACAGCCTCAGTCTCACCTTCTTTTGGGGCTTGGAGGCTAGCAATGAAGCGTAGCAATGATTCATTCGGTCCTGGGGCCTTACGTAGCTGTTATTTTACCCTTTCTCCTCCACAGTGGCCTGGTACATAGGTCTGGGCTTCTGCCTTGGTCTCTCCTTAATATGGCTGACGTCCCTCTCAGAATGGGGTCATTACCAGAACCTCTTCTCATGGGGTTGTTCTCTTGATAACTCATCTGGCAACTGCCTTTTCCTGTAGGTGTCTGGACTTTGCTTCTCCTGCCCCTGGTTTCTGACTAGGGTCCTTTTATTATAAGTAAGCAGATTTCCTACAACCACCATGCAACTCTAGTTCACTGTACAACCATCTAGACTTTCCCATTTAAGGGCCCTATTCATGCATGAGATATTCATGCTGCACTCTGTTAGGCCTTGAAGTATTTGGTTGACCCCACTCAAGGTAGCATCAGCAAGCTGATTAATTCACACAATCTAGAGCAAACGCTCTTGATTGTGGCTCCTCTAGCCTTGAGGTAGTCGTTTCCCACAGACATGTCAGTTACTCAAACTGACACTGAAGTAATAAAATGGCACCAAGTCTCTGAAAATCACCTGGGTCCCATCAGTGGTTGGTTCACTGACATTTTTACTTTTCTCTGCTTTCTACTGAATGAAACTACTAAGGTGTATACATCTGAATTTTTTCTCTGACTTGCAAACAGAAGAACTAGAATGCTTAACATAGACAAAATCTCAAATTCCTCATATCCCATGCTTATAATGCAGGGAAAAAATAACCTAAGACTTGTCTTCCCCATCAAAAATATTCATGGGCACACCAGAATCACAGAATTAAGTCTATGACAAGATGTTCTTCTTATATAACATACTGGCTCTCCCTGTAACCAGACTGTGACTTCTTGCCAGCCAAAAGCTGATATATTCTTGGAAATGCCTCTGCCAGAATTTTTAAAAAATATAATTTACACTCTAGGAAATTATTTTGTCCATAAAAGAAACAGATGCATTCGCCTTTAAGGGACAAGACCTCCCTGTCCTTCTGTTGTATTTACAGAAGTCAAATTTGCCAAATATCAGTGTATGGTTTTTATCAAGGAGATGACTCTCCTCGTTTCTATTGCTATTGTCTTCTTACTACCAAACAGAAGTTCTCAAGGCTGGCTGCATGTTAAATCACCTGCAGGGGTTTTCAACAAATCCTTCTAATGCCTGTGTTTCATGCCCCAGGGACCTTGATTTAAATGACCCAAGATGGAGCCCAGGCAATGGGATTTCTTTCAAAGGTCCCCAGGCAATTCTGCTGTGCAGCCGGCATGGAGAGCCACAGCTGCAGGGTCAGTGTGCATTTTTCCTTGTTACTGTGCACTGAAATCCTGGGTACCTGGATAGAATGTTGACCTCAGATGTTTTCACTTTTTAATCCCCAGGTATCGTCTTCAAGTCTGGCGAGGCTGGGATCAATAATGAGCCTGAGTGAGACCCCGAGGAGCATGAACTCCGTGTGAGTCTTCTGCTCCTAAATGCAGGAGCCTTACTGGAGATTTCCCCAGTCTCCTTCTGATGCTTTGGAACAGATGGTTTGTCTTAACAAAACATTTTGCTATTTTTAATTTGTTTGATGATTTTAGGCCAGATCCCTCCCTCAGACTGCACAGAAGCCTTCAGTGGTTGCAAGGCAATCTTAAATCCTACCAGGTAAAGGTTATTCTATCCTGTGCGAATTACATAGCACCAAGTCCACTCTCCCTTTATTTTGTGATATCTATTTATCTCATCATCTTGCATCTCCCAATAAATGCAGGATTTAGTATTCTAATGCCTCAGTCTCCTCCATCTAGAATGTTTCCTTAAAAAATTATACTTAATGCTGCTGACAGGAAAGCTATCTTTCCACCCAATGTCACCTGCTATTCAAAAATATTCAATATTTGTTTTACATTTTTATTCAAGTTTTGCTCTTTAGGAAATGCCACTGGTGATGCAATGGGTGGTATCCTATTAAGTTACATATGTTCCTTTCAAATATGCTTCAATATTATCAGGAAATAAAGAAAACTGAATTTTGAAATGCAATATTCTGTATTCTGCCAGCTGCAAAAAAGTAAGGCATTATTAGCTTTTGGGGGTAGGGTTGGCAGTAGACATTTATGCTATCTCTTTTTTTCCTTTTCCAAATAAAATATACCTACAGTATTATATGGTTTATAAATTAAATGCATGCAAATCAACACATTCTATGACTTAACTAGTAAAAAGGTGTACTGAAAAACGAAATGTGCAAGTTTAGTAACAAACTGAATCAACCGCTTTGGAAGTTTTTAAGGTAAACCTAGTAGTTGCTAAAGTAAGGAGAAAACATTGAGTTACATGTTTTGCTTTTCTTTACCTTCATAATTTTCTTTGGTAATATGCCTATTAGTCTTTCTTTGACCGAAGGGAAGGGGACTCAACTAATTTTAACATTTTTTAGTGGAATGTATATGAGAGAAACGCCCACAAGATTTCACATAATGAGATAACATATCACCTCTACTACAGGGCCCTATCCAGATCCAATTTTATGATTTTGCAGCTTCATTTTATATATATATATATATATATATAATTTTTTTTTTTTTTTGCTGTACGCGGGCCTCTCACTGTTGTGACCTCTCCCGTTGTGGAGCACAGGCTCTGGACGCTCAGGCTCAGCGGCCATGGCTCACGGGCCCAGCCGCTCCGCGGCATGTGGGGTCTTCCCGGACCGGGGCACGAACCCCTGTCTGCTGCATCGGCAGGCGGACTCTCAACCACTGCACCGCCAGGGAAGCCCTGCAGCTTCATTATATTACTCGACTTAATTAATATCACATCCAATTTTATAGTATTTTTCCCAACTGACAAAATCAAATGATTCCTTTAATAGGATAGGAAATCTAATTTAACTTTACATACATTTTTCCATTTATTTTAGCAAGCATAAATTTGAGTTTAGCAATGGCAATGCTGTCAGTAAAAATGTTAGTAAGGACAACGGCAGCCTACTATATCTTTCAATGCCCTCTCTTGGCAGGAGTCAAGAAAAGTAATAATGTAAAGTGTATTAGAAAGACAGTGAGGGCTCTCATGTTCTAACACTGGTTCCCAAGGTAAGTTGCTTCACTAAGCCTCAGTTTCCTTACCTGTGAAATGGGACAGGTAGACTACCGGTGGTTAAAACTGTGGCACCCTAAGGGAATCAAGAAGGTCATTCAAGGCCTGGAGGAAAGAGGAGGCAATTATGCAGCCCTCACTTCATTCAGCTGGTCTCTTCATTCATCTATTATATAGTTAGGGCTACTTTTATTGTGGGGGTGGGTGGTAAAGGTTTCATTTTCTAAAACTAGTCTGAAACACCATTAAAATAAACATTGGCCAAGGTCTTACCCAATTCCAGAAGTCGAAGAACACTTTACAGTAGGATTTAAGCTCCTGGGTCATGTGTCCTAAGCCTCACACTAGAAATTTGAATTTGCATCTCAGTGATATTATACTAGACTCTGATATTAGAGGATGAAATCTTACGGCTGTGTAAGGCTAGTAACATGGTCTGAGACTATCGCTCCTGTTTATAGTTCAGAACAGTACATCAGAATTACTCAAAAAGCTTTTGTTAAAAAAAAAAAAAAAAAAAAATCCAGTATGTGGCAATACCCCAGGTGTACTGAGCCAGAGTCTGGAGACAATGGGAGATGGCTGTGTTGGTATGTATTTTGAAAGCATGTTCCCAAGTTCTTCTGCTGCACACCCTCAATTAAAAACCATTATTTATACTGCTGTTTTGTGTGTTTTTATTCCAAAGTTTTCTATTTGACTTCCCACCATAAAATTAATACCATCCTGTGTACCAATCTAATCAACTAGGTTTGGGAAGCAGAATTTTCATTTTACACTAAAGAACTCTCTTAAGAGGGAGCAATGCAATCGTCAAATGGCCTGCCCAAGCACCCAGAGAGCTCTCAAAACCTAGCTGAATTTTATTAGCATCTTCTAAGGAACAACAGTGCTAGGGTTCTCCTGAAGAAGAGATAACTGGCTTTCCCACTGTGCATCTATTTCAATCTAGACTATGTCAATTAGCAAAAGCCTCTAAAGGCTTAGAGTCTCATAGTAGGGAACCAACCTGCTTTGGCTTTACAGCTGCAGCCTGCAAGACAAATAAGAGAGGCAAGAAGAGACCTAAGAAACAGGTTATTTGCTTTACCCGGAATATGTTCCCAAGAATATAAATGAAAGTTTATCAACAGTCCTCCTTCCAAACATTACTGTGTTTGCATGATGGAAAATGTGGGAAATGGCCTGATAGAACCCTTTTAATGGTCATCCTCCAAGAAGCCTGAGATTAGGCTGCCAAGTGGAATACTATGGTAGTCAACCAATTGTCTTGAGTAGATTTTCAAACCTGTGCTAGTGGTGTCCATCAAAGTAACTATTTAGACGAATGGAAAGCTGTAATTATGTTGTCTCATAATCTCAGTTATGTTTTTTCCTAGCAGTGTGGCCTTTGGAATCTTTCACAACAACTCTGCCATGAGGAAGGTGGAATTTGGGCAGTATCTTATAGGGATGAGTTGGAAGTTGACAGGTAGAGGAGATGAAGCATTTGGGGCAGAAGGAACACCATGGGTGGACAGTGTGGGGAAAGAGAGCCTGCTTTTTTGGAAAGAGTGCCTGCTTTTTTGGGGAAAATGGCAATGAAGCAGTGGTTTAAAGCTCTGGCTCTGTGGTCTTAGTGGCCCTATATTGGGGTTCTGTTTCCCAGCTTTTACTGAGCTTCCCCAAGCCTCAGTTTCCTCCGCCACACCACCACTGCCCTTGTCTGTGGCAAAAAAAAAAGACACGAGATGACTCTGGTCCTCAGCACAGTGCTCGGCATACGTTGAGTTGTTAACTGTGGTAGGGGCGTGGGTGGGGAATGATGATGATGATACTGAGGACAGTGCTGATGGTCTGCATGAAGACTGGGCTGAAAAAGTAAAAGGGGACCAGTTACCTTCTTTGGGAGCTTCTGGTCCAGATAGAGAAGAATGGGCTTTTAGCCCACAGAAACTAGTAAGATGGAGGTTTTACACCTGGGGGAGAGGTGAAGCACAGATGATGGTTTAGATGAGAGACAGGAAAAGCCAGGTGCTTAGAGAAATGCTGAGCAGGGGCTATGGCAATAGTACAGGAAAGAGATGCAGGTGGCTGGCCAGAGGGCAGAGGTAGTGAGCATGGCGAGGGTGAGATAATAAGACAGATATTTTGGAGAAACCAGGTGACTGGCAGCCTATGGGGAGGGAGGAAACACAAATCAGAGGTTTCTAGATTGGGCAGCTAACTGGATAATGAGTTCTGACAAGTAAATCAGGGGATATAGGAGTGTGTATGAGGGGATGAATGGGTGGCGGTCCAGAGAGGGTTTCAAAAGTAGGAGTCTAGAATTTAAAGTGCCCAAGGCTGCCATAGGACCCCCAGAGCATCCCCTGAGCCCACGTGTTCACCACATATGTTAGCTTCTTCGAGGAAAACTGCAGTGTGTCAGTCAACAAGCTTATCAAGCATGAATTTGCACCATCCAGGGAGGGAGATGCTTTCTAGTTCTGTTCCAGATCTCTAAGGATCTGGAAAAGAGAATCAGCTCCATTTTACCAACATGGTATGGTCTTCATGGTTTTCAAATTCGTCCAGATTCATTCTCTCATTCAAGGTGCACCACTTCCCATTTTTAAAGGGATCAGATTTTGTGGCTACTATTTCAAAACTAAAATGGAAAGGTTTGCTAGAGTCCCAATAGCTGGTTACCCAAGAGCTGGTCCTCTTTACACTAATCCTTACTAACCATAGCTCTATATTTAACATATATGTAAGGATGTATATATAAATACTGTGCATTTTGTAAGTATGATATCTATGTTAAAAAGTGTTATAGTTAATGTTATACTACATTTTAAAATACTTTAGCCATAAAATGTAAAACTTTCATCATAAATCTTGAAACCTGAGAGGTTTGCATTAGAAAAATGTTTGCATTTACAATGTGTTTCATAGTATATTACATGCTGGTGTTTCAGCACTGAAAAATATGATCCCTAATCCCATTCAGTGGAGCAGTCACAAAAGTACACAGAAATTATTACTGTAATACCTTGTGTTACAGAGGAGTGGTTCCTAACCTAGGCTCTGGAGCTAAGGCAGGCCCTGAATCAAAAGATATGTAGGAGCTAACCAGGATAAAAGCTGGACAAGCGTATTGTCAAACTGTGGGAACTGTTTAGGCCTCCTTCCCATTCTTTGGAAACTTCCTGCTTCCCAGAAAGATCTCTGGTTTGGACCCCACATACTGACTTCCTTTGGAGCTCCTTTTTTGAACAGTTGTTCCTCTTATGATTAGAAATTACTCAGAATTGAATCATAGTTGTAGTATACGTGCGTTTGTAGTAAACGTGCGTTAAGAGAGTACCCTATAAATTCTGGTCAAAATAAGGCACTGCTGGAACTATGGAGACAGTAAAAAAAGATCAGTGGTTGCCAGGGGTTGGGATGGGGGAGGGATGACCAGGTGGAGCACAGAGGATTTTTAGGGCAGTGAAACTACACTCTATGATACTATAAGGATGGATACATGTCGTTATACATTTGTCCAAACACACATAATGTACAACACCAAGAGTGAACCCTAATGTAAACCGTGGATTTTGGGTGGTGATGTTGCATCCATGCAGGTTCATCGACTGTAAAAAATGTACCATCTGGCATGGGGGAGGGGCGTGATCATAATGTGGGAGGCTGGGGCGGGGGTATATTTATCTTCCTTTCAATTTTGTTATGAACCTAAAACTGCTCCAAAAAATAAATTCTTTAAAAAAAAAAAAAAAGGCACTGCTCATTGTAGAATTACAAAATGCTAGAGCTGGAAGGGAATCGACTCCAACTCTTTTAGTGTATATATAAGGAATCTAGGAATGTAAAGGTGTTTATAAATAAGGTATAGAGTACAGCATCTAATTGAAGGGAGATGCAGTCCTCCCTGGTGATTTATAAAGTAACATTTGGCGCATATGCAAATTCAGATGCGACTTACTCTCCACCTCCACCTGCCATCCCCATTCTTCCTTCATTTCACCTGCAAAGAAGGTTGGGTAGGCTTCCGCATACCGTATTCACCAAGTTTAATTTCTAGGTATGCAGTTTACTGCAGTGTCTTCTGCCTATTGTATTTCTGACACTGATTGTCTTCAAAACTACTGGTTTCCATTCTAAGGTGAAACACTTAACCACTCCTTGAATGATTCTCATAAAGGAGTTCTTGATAATATACCCAGGGACGGAGAGAAGAAAGAAAGGAGGGAGGACAAGGCGGGCGAAGGGAGAGGCAGGAACTCAGCTCAAATACAATTTTTAACCGTAAGTGGCATCCTTAACTAAAGAAAAAAGTAATGCAAAGGTAGTGAAGAGGATAAGAGAGAATTCGTTAAAAATTTTTAGGGAAATAAAAACACAGAAGGGAGAAAAAACTCATGCAACAGGGTAGAATGAAAACGTGAAGAGCTTTCATGGCAAAATTATCGTTGGAACACCAAACCTAAATAACACCAATGAAGTTTTACCATGTGAGAGAAAAGTATTAAGTGGTGGAATCAGTGACATTATATAACTGAGACTTAAAGGCAACTTGATAATGGAGATATGGAAAAATGACATCCTGCAGCTGTAAAATGAATAGCCTCAATTTAAGCCCGATAACTTACTCCTGCTACTGTTTTTACAACCAGCCACCTTTGTTTGCCTCACACCATCAACCTCCAATAAAACACAGTTGGCAGCACTAGTTACTCAGGTAGTAGGCTATGCCCGACATCTCTCATCCAAATTTAAAAGGATCCCGCTGTCTACATCACCAGAGTAAGAAAGATAAACTGATCAAAACTGTGGGTAAATAAACCATTAAATGAGACGTTGGCTGTCAATTCTGCAGCCTCAACACCACAAAGGCTTTTATGTGATCCTTAAAACAACAGTCCTTCTCTGGTTAAGAGTTGGTATTACTTGCTCCCCGTAGATTCTTGTTGTATAATGTTCAATATATCTTCATAAAGTTGGCAATGGTGAATCAGATTTTCATGGTACAAATGCAGCATAGCTTATGTAAGCTTCCCTCAATCCTACAGTCAGCAGCATACATCATATAAGTATCAGTTAGAACACTAGTTCTAGACTCCGACTACACATTACAATCACCAAAAGCTTCCAAATAATACCAATATCCCCAGCATCTTCACCCCAATGATTCTGGTCTGGGATGGAGCCTCAGCATTGGTGCTTTCAAGGCTACCAAGTGATTCTAATATGCAGCCAGAATTGAAAACCACTGGCTTAAATATTTATGATAAGTCAGAGTATAATTTGGAAAAAAATTACATTGAAACAAAAGCATTTACAAGTCAACACTTGAATGCTAATTTTATCACCATTTTCCTTTCTCAAATCATGATATTAAGCTCCTCCTTTTATGAGGTATCTGTTCAAGTCTTCCCTTTTTTTGCCTGTTTGTTTTTCTTAGTGATTTATAGGAATTATTTGTTAATTATAAATACCAGACCTTTCTTTGATGTATATCCTGAGTTTGTGTCTGAGAGTATTTTTCTCCCAGTCTGTGGCTTATTTTTTCATTTTTTCTTAATGGTATCTTTCAAAGAGCAGACATTTTAAATTTAGATGAAGTTCATTTTATTAATTATGTTCCTGTATAGTTTGGGCTTTGTGTCCTGTCTATCCCAAAGGTTTTAAATATATTTTTCTACATTTTCTTCTAGAAGCTTCAAATTAGCTTTTACATTTAGGTGTATCATCCATCTTGAATTAGTTTTTGCATATGATGTGCAGCAGAGTTGAAGCTCATATTTTTCCCCATAAACATATCGAATTGTTCCCAAACTATTTCTTGAAAAGAGGTTTTTTTTCCCAATGGAATTACCTTAGAACCTTATCAACTGGCCATGTAGGAGTAGGTATGTATTTCTGGGCTGATATTATATTCAGATGCTGTATTTGTCTATCTTTATGCTAATGCCACTCTGTCTTTATTATTGTACCTTTAAATAACTTTTGAAATCAGGTAGTATGAGTCCTATAACTTCTTTTGCAAAATTGTTTTGGCTATTTTAGATCAGGTCATTTATATTTCATTTGTATTTGTAACAAATTTTAGATATCTTATAAATTTCTACAAACAAACCTGCTGGGATTATGGTTGGGATTGTGTTGAATCTGTAAATCAATTTAGAGAGAATTGACATCTTAACAATATTGAGTATTCTAATTCCTGAACATGACATAGCTCTCCATTTACTCAGGGCTTCCATAATTTCTTTCAGCAATGTTTTATAGTTTTTAGTTTACAGGCCTATGTCTTTTGTTAAATGTTTTCTAAGTATGTTTTTGCTTTGGTATTATTGTAAAGGACTTTTTAAAATTTCATTTTCTCATTGCTTGCTTTTGATGTATAAAAATATAACTGACATTCATATATTTACTTGTTAAACTGTGACCTTGCTAAATTTACTAATTTTAGAAGTTACTTTTTAGATTCTTTAGGATATTCTAAATAAACAATCATGTTTTTGTTACTTTTTTATTTCCGATCTGCAGAACTTCTATTATTATTATTTCTCCCCTTGTTGTATTGGCTTGAGCCTCCACAAAAGTTAGAACAGAGGAAAGAGTGAGCTTCTTTGCTTTGTCCCCAATCTTAGGAAAATCACTTAATATTTCACCATTTGGAATAATGTTAGTTATAGGTTTTTAATAGATCCCATTTATAAGATTGAGGACACATCTACACTCAGTTTTCTGACAGTTTCTTTTTTAAACCATAAATAGGTGTTAAATTTGGTCAAGTGCTTTTTCTGCATTTATTGAAATAATCATACATTTTTCTATTTTATTCTGTAAATACAGTAAACTATAGAAGTTATTTTTGAATGTTAAATTAGCTTTTCATTTCTAGGATAAATCCCACTTGGTCATGATGTTTTACCATTTTACGCATTGCTGGATTCAATTTGCTAACGTTTTGTTATGCATTTTTCCATCTATGTTCATGAGAAATAATGGTTTATAATTTTACTTGTTTTTAATGACTTGGTCATGGCTTGTTATGAGACTTATGCTGTCCTCATTAAAGAGTGAAAGACTTTGCGTAAAATTAGTATTATTTCTTCTCTAAGTATGTGGAGAATTACCAGTGAAACTATCCAGACTATGTGGGAATATTTTTTATTATAAAATTAGTTTCTTTAATAGATTTAGTTCTATTCAATGCTTTTCTGAAAATTTTACTTTAAAATTTTAATCATAACTTTTAACCATTTTAATAGTAGACTACCAATTTTTTTTTACATCTTTATTGGAGTATAATTGCTTTACAATGGTGTGTTAGTTTCTACTTTATAACAAAGTGAATCAGTTATACATATACATATGTGCCCATCTCTCTTCCCTCTTGCGTCTCCCTCCCTCCCCATTTTGAAGAAATATTGTAAATATATATCTAAAAGTTAGATAATCAAATCTACTTTATGTTAGCAAATGCTTTAAAGTCTCTAATTTCCCCAAAATTTTATCTCATTAAAAATTTTAGAACTGATATAGTAATAATATTGTTTAAATATTTATTCTCTTATTAGAGATTCAGAATTAAACAATAAGAACTTATGAAAAGCAATTAATTTATTTCTCCTCTTAAGAGTATATGTAATTTGAACAATTTATAATTTCTATCCTCATTTTCAGTTTCCTAGTTTATGAAATGAAGGAATTGGATTAGATATTTTCTAAGAATTCACCCAGCTACAATAGCCCATTAATTCCAATTTATGCTATTACCTTCCTCAGATAAAGTATTAAGTGTTTTACCTAAAGTTTTAATAAATTTAGCCTGCCAATAATCTTAATTAAATCTATTTTTGAGAGTTTTGAAAGTATTCCACAAGAACATTTTTGGCCTTTATCATTAAATATGGGGTAGAGTATCAGTATTATCTATTTAAACACACTGCTATTAAAAGCCAAACAAGATCTTTACCATCTAAATGTTGCTCTTTTAGAAATATGCATTCTTTGCTGGAAAATATGTATTAATTTTTGAAAATAAAAAAGATGTTTGACTTATAAAGACTAAAAAATTTTATGACATACTGTGTAAACATTCAAGAAATATTTCTGAGTACATACTATGTGCAAAGCACCAAAGATATAGCGGTAATCAAAAATGCACCAAAAAACTCTGCCCTCATAGAGTGAATATTCCTGTAATACAAATGAGAAGAACACCACCACTGAATTAGCTTGGACATTCTAGACTCACAGGTGAAATTTTACATAGTTCCTGGTATTGACTGCTGCTATACCTTCTTTTTCCTTCTATCTTTACTGCATCACTGATGCCCTGCTACCTGATGAGGAAATTTGGTGCACAGAATTGAAATTTTGTAAATCACGGTTGATGATACCAGTTCATCACTGTTTCATGCAATTGATCAATTAGGTATTTTATTTTAACAAATAATGAGCACTTTGGAGATAACCCAAATAGTTAGAATATTGCCGGTTATATCTACCTAAGTTTCCCACCCCCTACCCCACCTCAATGCAGCTCCACCAGAAGTAGCCATCCTTTAACTCTCTAATTCCTCCAGCAGACTAATCTTCCCATCTTAGAAGCACCAAAACCTGAATGTGTGTGTATGCTCTACTGGAGAAAAGGCTGTATCTTCATTTTCTTCCCAAAGGGCCTAGCACTAAGCCAGTCAAGAGTATGTGTTTCGTTAATGTTTAACATTCATTAACAAAATGAAGCATCATGTGCACAGACTTAGCAGTTAAAGGGATACAATCATGGCCTTTTAAGAGACTGGATTCTAAACTAAACACCTATGTATATACAGTAATGAGGTATTTGGATAATCACTGTAAAGTATATTAAAATCTCATAATACAAGCAATGGAAATTTGCTAACATCTCTATAGCAATAGAAACTTTGGCTTAAGAAAAAAAAAAAACTAATACTAACCTGCTCTGCATTTAATTACAGTTAATTTCAACCATCACTGCTTCCATTATTAAAAAACAACAGACAAACAAACAAACAGAAACCCACAGAGGATTACCAAGTGTCAGTAGTGGAACTGAGGTTTCCGGTCTGTTCTGTTAATTGAACCAGTGCAATAAAAAAAAAAAATTCACCACCTCCCAAAAATAAATAAAATTTTAAAACAGCTAAGAAGGATAATATTTTTTATCTGCACTATGCTGAATTTCACTTTGTTCCTTGGTCCAATGTGATCCTGCTACAATACTTTCTGAAACATGGTTTTTATTTAATCATAACCACTATTATCCTTAATATCACATGTTCCATTTCTTGTTGGCTGCTGCACATACAGTATTGAAGCTAAAAGCAATCCTGTTCCAGACCTATGAAGTCATCCTAGCCTCATTTCCTCCACTTAATGTACTTCAATCTATGCTTGGATGGTTAAAATAAAATCGAGTATTACTATCACTACCTGTGTAAGGCATATATTTTTACTCAACTGTTTCACAGCTCAGTCGATTTGGTAGTGAGTTGATGTCAAATATTTTCCAATCCCTAGTTTACTCGATGCAATACTTCAAACTTTAATCTTGTCTGATAGCATCCAAAAGAAAACATCTACACTATAACCCTTTCCTGAAAAATCTCTTCCATCTTTTAGCAATTAGTATATACAAAATACTGCAAATACCACCATTCTTAGCAACTTTTGATGTGATTTCGCCACACTATGGTTCGAATTCATAGAATCCTACCCCTCACTCTTTCCCACTATTCTGAATCTGGAGATAGTAAAAGG
>NW_006793696.1:451611-499825 GCF_000442215.2 Lipotes vexillifer | reverse complement strand
CTTTCCCACTATTCTGAATATGGAGATAGTAAAAGGCAAGGCCTCCAAAACAACTTCACTATATTGTGTCACACACATAACAGCACAGAGGCCCCAATGAGTGCAAAGCTAGGCACATCCAAAAATAGACCAGTCTCTCCCCTGTTCAAAGATACTCAATACACACACACACACACACACACACACACACACACAGAAGATATGAATAGTATCTATTCAATACAAAAACATCTTACTACTTTGGATTGAAAAAGTAAATTTTATAAGACAAAACAGTCAAGCTAATTCCTTATAAATAATTGCTCTGCTGATTAAATTCCTCATTTTAAACTGGCTGCTTTACATCCCCATCTACTATCTTAGGAATACCAACATAATACTGTAAAATGTATATACAACTTATAAAAAATAAAAACATTTACTGATAGTTTGCATAATCAAATAGGTACAGCACAGTTGTAACATAAATAGTTTGGAAAGCCACATGAGTAATTTACTAATACTGCAACACAAAACTGAATAGATGGAAAATATGAATGAAAAGCTACAGAATTTAGAGAATCAATGAATAAATCTAGACCTTTATAATAGGAGTTTAAGCAGAAAGAATAGAAAAAGTGAAAGGGTATGAACAATTCTAAGAAATGCTAATGGAAAATACTACATAATTGAGGAAAAATATCTATCAAAAATTAAGAGTTCACTAAGTGAACAAACAACTAACAGACTAAGCAAACTAAACAGTCCCCATTGACAGAGGAAAGAAATATGCAAATAAGAATTGTACATCTAATTATTAAATTCAGATGCAAAAAATCAGTAGAATATCTCTGCTGAGGGAAAATAACTCTAAAGTGAGATATGCCCACACGGTGTAAGACTTACAGAAATTTGAAGTGAGTTAAAGATATTCTCAATCATTCTCAGACTCAGAAATTTCACAGAAACTTTACAAAAAGAATTGTTTGCATATATATTGCATCAAGAAGAAGAAAAAAGGATAGTGATTAGGGTGGGGTCGGGGAGAGAAGCAATAACTAAGGAGCACACTAAAATACCCTAGCATCTTGCACTGCCGCAGAAGGAGATGCAGGGTTCCTAAGATTCAAAAGAGCGTGGATTCACAGCAGACCTGTCAATAGTAAGGCAAGACAGTAAGGATAACATTTATTTAGACATACAAGACGTTACATTTAGAGACTTAATTGTGAATCACATAAAGCCTCAGTTAACACTTCCTATGTTTCGGGTGAATGTGATTCCTCTCTGCAAAAATGAGGGTTGTCTGAGTCATATGCAGCAAACAGTGGCTGAGAATTTTATTTCATTTACATAATTTCTGTATAACTATGAAGTGGTCATAGTACCTACTCCTGTCACTGGGGAACCAGGTAAAGGGCACAGGGACAAGGCACAATGGAAATCATGAGGCGGGGACAGCAGGATTTAACGCTTCTCAAGTGTAAATACAATCCTCAGGATTTCTGCATCAGCACAAGTAACAACTCAGAAGAATTTCTCTTTTTTTCTAATAGCTTCCGGACTTAAACTACACAGCTCTTATATCTCTAAGTAAAGCAATAAAAGAAAAAAGTTGGGACAAAACTTCAAGACACTCAGGGATGAAATTTATGTGAACCTGAGCACTCTGGTCACACACTCCAGAAGACAATTTTTCCCTCAAATTAGTTTGTTCTTCGCTCCCATTTAACTGCTTCCAGAATCTTCGCATTTCCTGGTCTATAGATTACTTGAGATTAAGGTGTCATACTCATTCTTAAAGTGTTCCTTAGAGCTATTTGGTCCTCTTGCTTTTTTAGCCTGGCTGCTAAAGGAAGGAGCATTTACAGCAGAGGTCTACCGTTTAGTGTCAACTGACAGAAAATCCTATTTCCTGCTCACAAGATTGGTAGAAAAATAAATGGGAAAATTCTTGCTTTTGAAGTCCTGCTATATTTGATTTGCTATATGCCTTGAAACACTCCAGAGATTCTTATTTACGATTTAAAGAATGACTAGAGGGGCTTCTCTGGTGGCACAGTGGTTAAGAATCCACCTGCCAATGCAGGGGACACGGGTTCGAGCCCTGGTCTGGGAAGATCCTACATGCCGCGGAGCAACTACGCCCGTGCGCCACAACTACTGAGCCTGCGCTCTAGAGCCCGCGAGCCACAACTACTGAAGCCCACATGCCTAGAACCTGTGCTCCACAACAAGAGAAGCCACTGCAATGAGAAGCCCGTGCACCACAGCAAAGAGTCGCCCCCCACTTGCCACAACTAGAGAAAAGCCCGCGGGCAGCAACTAAGACCCAACGCAGCCAGAAATTTAAAAAAATTAAAAAAAAAAAAAGAATGACTAGACCACTGTAAGGAGATGTTGGCAAGGGAACCATAGCATTTGATACACACCCCACGAGGGAGGCCCATCTTACTCAGCGGCGAGTAGGGTGGTTTATCATTTAGTTGGCAAATAAATGTTCAAACTCTTGATCAAACTCCTGCGGGACCAGTCTATATGTTTAACTGGAGAGAACTTCATTGCCTTTCCCAGATGTAAAGGTGATGACAATAGTTGAGCTTTCCATTCTTAACAGAACTGGAGGCTTCTCTTGCTGAATAGAGTTAAATACATAACCCGCAAACCTACATCTCATCCTTAAGATATCTTATTAGTTTATTCTTCAAAAATGTGTCCTCTGAAAAATAAGTGATTTCTTCAAGGTGACAAAGAAAAAGGAATGAAAGGCTATTCCTGTGGCTCTGTGTCCAGCAGAGAATGCTGGAAAACACTGGACATGCTCGCAAAGAAGATCCAACACTAAGCAATGGATAACCCATCACATCCTCACTGAAAAGATCTACTTGAAGTCAGATTACTAAGTTGCTAAAAGGAAAAAAAATAGTTAAGATAGATTATTTTCAATTTATTTATTTATTTATTTACTTACTTACTTATTATCCTTTTCAAATCACAGTGGATTCTTTTACCTGGCTTATTGGAGGAAGTAACGAACATTTCCCATTAACTAAAGTTTATTTTTGTAAATACCCAACTTGTTAGAAACCTTTCAAAAATATATACTATGTCTCTGCCTTCTTAATCAGAATATTCTAAACTGTATGTGATGTAACAGTCAGTTACATCAGTGGCCCCCATTAGGCCGTGTCCACCGTGATTTATTTGTGCACTTGTGTAGTCTCTTCCCCCTGAGTCTGGATTAGCACTGTGACGACTGGCTTTAACCAGCAGAATGTGGCAAACATTATACTGTGCTAGTTCTAGGCCTAATACTTAAGAAGGCCTGGCAGCTTCTGCTTTTGTGCTCTAGAGGAAGTCAGGCACCCCCATAAGATGCCCAATCACCCTGAGCCTCATGGGGAGCCCACAAAGAAGAGGTCTGATGTCCCTGACAGTCCAGATGAGCTTCCAGCCAAAAGCCAAAACCAACTTGTCAGACCTAAGAATAGAGCACCTTCTGAATGGATCCTCCAGCCTCAGTTGAGTGGAGCCACCTGACATCCGTGGAGCAAAGATGATGTCCCCCCTAGGGTCATGCCCAAACTGCACACGTAAGAAATCTAGCTGACTGCTGTTGTTCTAAGCCACTATGTTTGGGGATAACACACAACTGAAACACTGTTCTTCATCTTTTCCTGATGGCTCATGGTCATCATATTTTCTGAAGAGCACAAAAGCAGACATCAGAGGATCTGGATTCTCGTCCAGGTCCACCACTTATGGTCTGGTCATTTGACTATTCATACTCGCAATTTCCACATGTATAAATCCTGATTATTCCACAGGATTGTTGTATAAAGTGACATAAACACATTACAGTGCTTTCAAAATTATTCTATATATCTGAATCTATTCAGTGTTAGCATATTACCTTTAACTCTCAATTCTAATTTTTTATCTATTACACCCAACATAAAGTTTTGGAGCCAAAAAAGGTAGCTCAAATTTTTTTCAGCAAAATACGTGATTTTGTACGTGATTTCAAGTTGGTGAGCCCCAGTTGGCAGCAGTTTGAATACTTCATAAACAAGATGTTGCCTTGCTTGTACACACAGTGGTCCAATTTTCATTGTAGAGAAGTTAGCGTGTTTCAATATTATTACTGGTCTCTCAAAATTTTTTTCCCGAACTTTATGATGTGTCTTTGATAAGACATTTCCCAATATTGTTCTCTGCAAGCAATTCTGCTCTTTCTTCTGATGTTTTCCAAATTGCTAGACAAAAGGAACGCAGGAATCTTACACGTGTGCAGCCTTCACCCAGTCACTTAATCATTTGGAGATGCAGTTTCATTCTACATAAATTCAGGATAACTATTTCTGCCTTGCTGTTCTGTGTGAGTACTTATTGTTAGAGGCATTACAAAAGCATTCAATAAATCCTGGTCGATAATTATTGTCACTATTATCACCCTGATTTCTTTTGTGTGCCACAGTAGTATATATGCCTTCATTTTTATGGTTTAGAGATTTTAGGACAATCTACTTTTATATCCTCACTTAGAAGAAAGAAAACAAAAACAAGCATTCAAAAATAACAAAAATAAAGTTTTTTTTTCTCTTTGAGAATTTGGCAAAAGGCAGTTTACATGTGAGTATGTATGTATGTATGTATGTATGTATGTATGTATGTGTGTGTGTGTGTGTATCTCATATTATGAATATGAGTTCTCTAAGGAAAGAGATACGATTTTCTTACATCTTCTGTTCAGCATCTTGCAATCTAGGGGTGATTAAGAAAGATGTCATTATGACAGCAGCAGCAGCGAAGGCACGAACAGACATGCAAGAGCCAGTATCTCTGGTCCTTTCCCAGTAGAATCAGTTTGTGATAATTTAGTGAGAGAACAAACGAAACATAACCTGAAGACTTCTGCCTAGTTTTGGAAGCCAGGTTTCCAGGCAGCTTTACCAAATGCTCCAAACTGAAAGGGCGGGAAGAACATAATTCTTTCTGATCCCACTCGGAGACTGTTCTTAGACTCCAGTTCCTGCTCTGTGAAGGGAGGTGGGCAAAGAAATAGGTATCCTGGATGTAAGTCTCTCATTTTAATTCCTCAACTGTAATGCATTCTTTGAAGTCCTGGAAACTACCTGTAGTCAAGCAATTCCAAAACTGTTTTGGAATCTATTCTTGAGCTAATACCAAGAACCAGAGTATAAGGCCCATCAGGAAAGCATTCCTATAATTCACATTTTACTGCTGTTGTTGTTACATTTCAGGCATTTAAAGCCCAAAGAAAAATTTCCACCTACGTAAGGCATTCGTAAAAAGTAATTTAAGGCCATTTAAATTGTTCATCGAATAATACCCAACGCTCCCAGAAATAATAGTGGGTTTTAAGAGGATCTCATGCATTTTTTTTTTTTTTTTTTTTTTGCGGTACGCAGGCCTCTCACTGCTGTGGCCTCTCCCGTTGCGGAGCACAGGCTCCGGACGCGCAGGCTCAGCGGCCATGGCTCACGGGCCCAGCCACTCTGCGGCATGTGGGATCTTCCCGGACCGGGGCACGAACCCGTGTCCCCTGCATCGGCAAGCCGACTCTCAACCACTGCGCCACCAGGGAAGCCCTCATGCGTATTTTGATCCTGCCTAGTCTAACAATATATGGGATGCAAACTGGAAAGGACAAAGTAAAGAAAATGAAGATATGAGCTAACATCAACATTTATGCTAAATATAAAGCACAGTGCTGGGCTTCCCTGGTGGCGCAGTGGTTGAGAGTCCGCCTGCCGATGCGGGGGACACGGGCTCGTGCCCCGGTCGGGGTGGATCCCACATGCCGCGGAGCGGCTGGGCCCGTGGGCCATGGCCGCTGAGCCCGCATGTCCGGAGCCTGTGCTCCGCCCACAACGGGAGAGGCCGCAACGGTGAGAGGCCCGTGTACCACGAAAAAATAAAAATAAAAAAAAAAAAAGCACAGTGCTGTCGAAGTGTACGTGTCTACATTAGAACAGGAAGAGAACACCTAGCTATAAATGGATTCCAGTCTTCTGGCTGATGCAAACTACACCTCAGCATCCCTCCCGGGTCCCTTGGTGAAAACGTGTAGAATGGCGGAAGTGCCAGAGGTGGAGGTAGGTAGATATTCAGTTTTCGTAGCAGGCAAAATAATGGATTCACTCAATGTTTATTTCCTCATTTAGCAAAACTGTTTTGAGAACGTCTGCTACCTACTAGGTACTAAGATGTTGGGAGTCAGAGATGGAAAGCCTGCCCTCAACAACTAAGGGAAACAACAGTCGAGTAAACAAAAACTCGGCAATAACACATGAGGAGAACATACAGGATCGGGGGAAAGTATGGACGAGAAAAATGTACTTTAATCTGGTTCCACAAACATGTATTAAGTTCCCCTTGTGAGCCAGGCACTGGGCATAAAAAAAAAAAAGTCTGACCCAGGAAAGCAGGTAGCTCACTCCTGGCATAACAATAGAAAATGGAGTAGGAGTGCATCCAGCTTTCAATGCACTTGAAGGTTTACCAGGTGAAGGGTAGGGCTCGAGGAGAGAGAGGGGAGGGAGTTGAAAAATTGAGAAAATGTATGACCAGTAGTGTCTCTTTTTTTGTGAATCTGGAGGCAAGTCCATCTTCCAGTACTAGAAAACAATGAGACAGGGCTTGAGGGAAGATGAGAAAATGAGGCAAGTTTGAAAGTGCCACAAGTAAGAATGAGAAAAATCATTAACACCAAGTATCGAGGGACTGGCAGACAATGCATAGGACACCTTTAGAGGCCTGAGTCAAAAGCCACTGTGAATGCTGCCTTCTTTGTGAGCAACAGCCATGACTATTCACCTTGCTACGACGCAGATACATTTCAAGCTTTGCAGACAGTATGCATTTTTATCAGATCGTTAACTACTTTATTGAAAAAGAGTGAAGGAGAAGAAAGTGAAAAGAAATTAAAATATAGAAGGTGATGAGAAGGGCAAGATCAAAAGACAGTTAAGTAAGGCCCAGCTGAAAGAGGACAGATGACCAGCAGGGAGAATCAAAGGCATGAGGATGAAGGAACAGGGACGTGAAGAAATAATGAATATGTGAATGAGTGAATGTGACAATGCAGCAAAAAAGAACGGGGGGAAAAATGGTCATTTTAAAACAGAAAAGTTGGAAAAGGGGGGAACAAAGGACATGGGATAATGACGTGAAAGCGAAAGGTAACACCCTAGAATTACAAGTAGCAAATGTGTATGAACAGGCAGAAATGAAGAAATGTGAGGAAAGAGAATAAAGGCAAGCATAGAAAAAGAGGGGGAAATATTGACCTGTTTCACGGCACTAACTACATTTTATTCATAGTCTCATGTATCACTACATCTTTGTCAGTTATGCAATGTCTAAAGACTTTTTAAAGTCAAAAGTGGAAAAAACAATAGTTGATTCAGAGGATTTGCAATATATTATATAGCGTTGAACTGTGGAATATGTATTTATTTTTAAAAACATCTCTGCTACAGTGACAGGTAATTTTCTTAGACTCTGAAACTCTGATTTGGGATAAGGAAGGTTTTAGGATGAAAAACAAAGGAGGGAGAAAAACAAGGAAACAGGAGTAAATGTTGATTGGTGCTGGTTGTCAGCATGTTGACAAGAAGGAAACAGATGAATAGTTACCAAGAATGCTAAGCAGTAAGACGCTCTGACAAAGGAAAAGCAGAGAGATGTTTTTTCTTTCGATTTGCCCTTTTGGATTTTTGTTCGTGGATCACAATCTGCTGTGTGTACAGAAGCACTAAATCTGTCAGTTCCCTGTTCACCACCTGACTTGAATCTCTGCTCCTTTTTGCCTCTTGTGGTTTCCACATGGAACCCTTCATGTTCCCAGTTCCTTTCTTCAGTTTTTGTTGCATCACTCGATTTTTTTCCCTTAATGAAGAATTTTCTCTGCATCATTTAGGAGGGATGAGTCACTGAGAATTTTCTTATTTTCTTATGGCACAACTGGTTCTACGCCCCCCTTCGTAAATGACGTCTCCATTTACGCAGATCAATGGTTCGTAGACTTAAATGTGCATCAGAGTCACGAGGCCTCCCCTGCAGTTACCGACTCAGTAGGTCCGAAGTGAGGTCCAGGAATCTGCCCTTCTAAGAAGTTCCAAGGTGATGTTGATGCTGCTAGTCTAGGGGACCACATTGTGGGAACCACTGATAAAGATCATTCCTACTAGATTTTCTCAAAAGACTTAGTCTTATATCTTAAATGACAGCAAGTGAACTTAAGGTCCTTGATTAGCCACGATGTTCTCTGCTCATAACATTAATTGAACAGAACGCTTAGAATACTCCTCACCACTAATGATAGCAAAATAGTTGCTCACACACCTGTTTGTATCTGGCAGAAATAACAGTTCCTAACCTACAAATTCGATACATCAAAGTGTGTAAAAATCAACCCGTAGAGGTAAAATTTATTAAAATCCTATCACATAATAGTGTACAGCGTTAATGATTCAGATATCACATCAAAATAAAGGACTGTGAATGTATTACTTAATGAGTATAAAGTTTGACAACCTCAAATTGAGCCTTTCGTAAAATTCTCAAGTTATTACTGAAAAGACATTTACCAACATGCTCTACAAAACTGGATAGTTTTTCTTAGCTTTTTTCATAATTAGAAAACTGTAATTTAAAAAAATCTTTGTGTATACTGTCTCCAACAAAACAAAACCTACCAAACAGAACGTGCCTGAGGTTTTACCATTATGGCAACTTAATCCATCCATGTACCTCTAACAAACAGCCCACAAAGGTAAGTCCTAAACTTTGATGCCATTCTTTAAAAATAACCCAGAACCTTCTTCCTTCACTCCTTTTTCAAACTGTACCTACTCCTCACACATACTTTTATCTCTAGGACTTTGCGTTTATAAACTTATCTTGGCTCCCCTGCCTTGATCGCTTTCTAAAGTAATGGTTCAGACTCAATTTATGACCATCTTAGCTCGGGTTCCCAGCAATCATCCAAGTCATCAGCACATCTATAGGTTTTGCTCCATCCCTTGTAAAAAAAAAAAAAGAAAGTACGTAGTAATTTTGGTATCAAATAAGTGCCCTTTTTAAAACAGGCATCTACACTTTAAATCCTATTCAAAATACCCAAAGTTTGAAGATATAACCAAACCAAACAAAAATTCACTTTATCATACACTCAAAATGCTTTTATGTTGATATCCTATGATTTCTGCAAATGTTAAAAGTGAATCTTGAATTCAAATTAATGGTTTTACCTATCATTTATATTACAGTTTAAAAAGAGGAATGGGCAATGTTTTATTAAAAAGCTATGAACTGTGTCCAAACAGATATAAAGAAATGTTGAAATAGGCTCCATACAGAAGAAAGTATAACTTTTATTTTCCAAACAGCAACTTCAATAAATTAAAGTGCTCAATACTGTACCAGCCAGGTGTCAGAAATGAATAGTGAACCTGCCAGCAGAAACGTTTTCAATTTCTTAAGCACCAACCTGGTCCCAGACCGAACTGATTGGCTTTTTGACACAAAGTTGCTGTGGCAGGGATTAAAAAAGAAGAAAATTTGCCTTAACAAACTACCTGAGTAACGAACTGTATCCAAATGTAACTCAATACACCAAACGCTCTATTTTAGGGTGAAGCTAAGATAAATACCAGCATTATTATATTTTGGCATTTAAAATAATAATAATATAACATTGAAGTGAATTTCCAAGAGAAAAATATGTTTAAAAGTTAATTAAATGTTTGCTTTTTTTAAAAAATATTTGTACATTGTCATTTCCTCCACTGTTTTTCTGTATATCTTTTCTTTTTTTTTAATAGATCTTTATTGGAGTATAATTGCTTCACAATACCATGTTAGTTTCTGTTGCACAACAAAGTGAATCAGCCATATGCATACACATGTCACCGTATCTCCTCCCTCTTGTGTCTCCCTCCCATCCTCCCTATCCCACCCCCTAGGTCATCGCAAAGCACTGAGCTGATCTCCCTGTGCTATGCTGCTGCTTCCCACTAGCTATCTATTTTACATTTGGTAGTGTATATATATATATCGATGCTACTCTCACTTTGCCCCAGCTTCATCATCCCACCCCATGTCCTCAAGTCCATTCTCTGTGTCTACCTCTTTATTCCTGCCCTGCAACTAAGTTCATCTGTACCATTTTTTTTTTTTTTTTTAGATTCCATATATATGCGTTAGCATATAGTATTGGTTTTTCTCTTTCTGACTTACTTCACTCTGTATGACAGACTCTAGGTCCATCCACCTCACTACAAATAACTCAATTTCATTTCCTTTTATGGCTGAGTAATATTCCATTGTATATATGTGCCACATCTTCTTTATCCATTCATCTGTCGATGGACACTTAGGTTGCTTCCATGTCCTGGCTACTGTAAATAGTGCTGCAATGAACACTGTGGTGCATGTCTCTTTTTGAATTATGGTTTTGTCAGGGTATATGCCCAGTAGTGGGATTGCTGGGTCATATGGTAGTTCTATTTTTAGTTTTTTAAGGAACCTCCATACTGTCTTCCATAGTGGTTGTATTAATTTACATTCCCACCAACAGTGCAGGAGAGTTCCCTTTTCACCACACCCTTTCCAGCATTTATTGTTTCTAGCTTTTTTGATAATGGCCATTCTGAGTGGCGTGAGGTGATACCTCATTGCAGTTTTGAGTTGCACTTCCCTAATAATTAGTGATGTTGAGCATCTTTTCATGTGCCTCTTGGCCATCTGTATGTCCTACTTGGTGAAATGGCTGTTTAGGTCTTCCGTCTATTTTTTAACTGCATTGTTTATTTTTTTGATATTGAGCTCCATGAGCTGTTTATATACTTTGGAGATTAATCCTTTGTCCGTTGATTTGTTTGCAAATATTTTCTCCCATTCTGAGGGTTGCCTTTTTGTCTTGTTTATGGTTTCCTTTGTTGTGCAAAAGCTTTCAAGTTTAATTAAGTCCCATTTGTTTATTTTTGTTTTTAGTTCTGTCACTCTAGGAGGTGGGTCAAAAAAATTCTTGCTGTGGTTTATGCCCAAGAGTGTTCTTCCTATGTTTTCCTCTAAAAGTTTTATAGTGTCTGGTCTTACATTTAAGTCTTTAATCCATTTGGAGTTTATTTTTGTGTATGGTGTTAGGGAGTGTTCTAATTTCATTCTTTTACGTGCAGCTGTCCAGTTTTCCCAGCACCACTTATTGAAGAGGCTGTCTTTGCTCCATTGTATGTTCTTTCCTCCTTTGTCGTAGATTAGGTGTCCATATGTGCGTGGGTTTATCTCTGGTCATTCTATCCTGTACCACTGATCTGTCTTTCTGTTTTGGGGCCAGTACCATACTGTCTTGATTACTGTAGCTTTGTGGTATAGTTTGAAGTCGGGGAGTCTGATTCCCCCAACTCCGTTTTTCTTTCTCAAGAGTGCTTTGGCTATTCAGGGTCTTTTGTGTTTCCATACAAATTGTAAGATTTTTTGTTCTAATTCTGTGAAGAATGCCATTGGTAGTTTGATAGGGATTGCACTGAATCTGGAGATTCCTTTGGGTAATAGAGTCATTTTCACAATATTGATTCTTCTCATCCAAGAACATGACATATTTCTCCACCTGTTTATGTCATCTTTGATTTCTTTCATCAGTGTTTTATAGTTTTCTGAGTACAAGTCTTTCGCCTCCTTAGGCAGGTTTATTCCTGGGTATTTTATTCTTTTCGTGGCATTGGTAAATGGGAGTGTTTCCTTAATTTCTCCTTCTGCTTTTTCGTTGCTGATGTATAGGAATGCCAGAGATTTCTGTGCATTAATTTTGTATCCTGCAACCTTACTAAATTCATTGATTAGTTGTAGTAGTTGGGTTTCTTTTTAAACAATTTTTCTCGTGGGTTTGCAACATGAATTCATTAAACATTCTGTACCTATTCTATTTCCAAAAAAATTTTTATCACAAAAGAAATGCAAGTTAATTGCAGAAACTTGGGAAATACATTGAACTCAAGAGAAATACTAAAATCCATATTTTAAATGGTATTAAATATAAATACAGTTGTGTATCTATTATACACTTTTTATATAACTTGTCTGTAAGGCAAAGTTCTAGAAAACACTAGAAAAGTAATTCTGTATACATGTATATTCACAGGTATATGTTTATGGCCACACATATGTGTATACATGCACACAACTTAAACTGGGGAAATTATTTACAACAGTCACATTAAGGTTAATGGTGTATCTATTCTTTGTTTAGTATTTTTATGATTTCCTTACTTAAATTTGAATTATGAATCCATTTGAGAATCCATTTGAGAGTATTATCAGTGCACTGAAATGCCACCCTAATGATGCTGGGCTCATATGTTATTTCTCGGAAACTAGGCTGTCTCATTATATATATATGACTATGTACATTTTATTAAAACCAACCTTTAGCAATTACTGTACAGCTAAGGTTTATGCAAATCTATTAGAGAAGTATGAAATTCTAGGACATAGTAAATACAATTGTATGTTTTAGATTACCAAAAATTTCACTTTATAAAAGGATTCACAGCTAGCTTTCTTTAAATGTAAGACTCCCAACAGTATGTAGTATTTGTTTATACACCACTACATATTCACAGTGTTGCAGACACAGAAATTTACAATTAGAATGACAGAAGTAAGGAATGTAATTTAGCACAATTATATTAATACATTATCTACTATAAAAAATAGTACACCTTAGGCTACAGTATAACAACAGTACTTAGAAATAAACCAAATGCATATAATCTACAACCAACCTTCATTCTCCAAATTTTGGCCAAGGACATATGTGTGTGTTGAGGGTCTATTTCACTTTCATTAATTGCTATAGTCTGTATTAAAGCAAAGTAACAACAGGTACAGAAATACGTGCACATTATCCCCATTTCAGACACCACTGTTCATAATGTATTATAAATGGAGGTATTGACCTTACCACCAAATGGAGAGCAATTTCTGCAGTGAGCAGGGGAGAGGAGCTAGGGTAGTAACTCTCTTGCCGGAGGAGATTTAACCAATCTTGGGCTTCACACTCCACCAGTTGTGCTTAGTTTCTCATTTTCCTTGGAAAACTTGATATACTCAGTTGCTATAAACATTACTGGGTCACGCTTGCCAATTCTGTACTATATGAATCATTCTCAGTACTAATCATTCTTAGATCTCTTCCTTTCACGTTGAAAACAAAAATACTTTCCTACCCTTATCACCCCAGCTGCATGTTTCAATCTATTTACCATGAATTATCCTTTTTTAAAAATTTATTTTTATTTATTCATTTCGGCTGCATTGGGTCTTTGTTGCTTGTGCATGGGCTTTCTCTAGTTGCGGCGAGTGGGGACTACTCTTCGTTGGGTGCATGGGCTCCTAATTGTGGTGGCTTCTCTTGCAGAGCTCGGGCTCTAGGCACACAGGCTTCAGTAGTTGTGGCTCGCAGGCTCTAGAGTGCAGGCTCAGTAGTTGCAGCGCACGGGCTTAGTTGCCCCATGGCATGTGCAATCTTCCCAGACCAGGGATCAAACCCATGTCCCCTACATTGGCAGGTGGATTCTTAACCACTGCGCCACCAGGGAAGTCCTTGAATTATCCTTTTTGAAGAAAAGGAAAACTATGAATGTTCATCTTTCTACATTTTATTACATTAAAAATGTCCATCATTGATATCTGGGATTTCAGCACAATGTTCTAACTAACTGCACACATTTTAAACTTAGGGGTTGACAAAAATCACTTGTTCTAAAAAACACAATTAAAAACCTCATTATAAAGAAAAAGTGTTCTGAATTTCAGAAATATTAAAATCCAGGACAGGGACTAGTTTTAATAGACATTTTTCATGAAAGACAAACTAATACTAGACTAACACTGAACAATACTAGGAGGGTATATATAATGGCATCCTGTTTAAATATCATCTATAGCTCGGATTGTTTGAAAGCAAAAGACTGATATTTCTAGGCAACATTCTGTATTTATTGACCCTGTAAAGTTGTTAAGTATAATACATAGGTATGTATTTGGCAGTCACTCATCAAATTCAACTTTATAAGTTAGGGTCACCCAGCATACCCCATGAGTCCACTCAGCCCTCACTTCCTCACCTGTATAATGCAATTTTAATCAATTAAGTTTCCACTTTTAGACTAACTATAATTTTCAAATTACTTCTAGGTCTCTGAGCCTTCAAAAGTCCTTGAGATAGTTACCTACAAGGTAAAGCTGGAAAAGCCTTATCATTCTGAGACATATGTTGGAAAGAGGGGAGTAAAGAAATGCATGTTTATTGGTCACTCTCCATGTAACAAACTCACCGTAAAGCCTACTATGAATGAAACTTTTGTTGGGCTAGCACTGATGGATTTAGCAAGACTTTATGGAGGAGATAAGACCTGAGGTTAGCGATGGAAGACAGGGAAAATTAAGATATAATTTAGGAAGAACAGAAGGAGGTACTGAATGAGCAAAAGCACGGTGACAGTCTAGACTCCACACGGCACGTTCTAGAAACCACTGTGCTGGTAATTGATGGTTGATGTAATGACGTTATGAGAGATAAAGATGGAAAAATAAGTTAGACTGGGCAACCAGATCATAAATGTGGTACAGGCAATGTAAGACAATTGAAGGATTGTGAAGCAGGGAATAACCTGCATGGAGTACTGTCATAGACTGAAGCATAAAGTCCTGTTAATGGGCTCTTAATGAAATGAGTACAAGGTTATAAGGATCTTAGCCTAAGTAGTGGCAAAGAAGAAAGAAAAGGGAAGACACAAAAGATTTAACAAAGGAAGAAACAACTATCCTTGTGGCTGTACTACTATGAGAGGGAAGGAAATAAGAAAAGTTGGCGATAACTTGAAGAGGCTTTAGCTGTTTTAGAAAGAGGATGGCACTATGGCTTGATGATAAGTCAGGAAAAAATATATACAAAACTGAGAACTATTATACAATCTGGCAACTTGGGAAGACCACTGTTCTAGAAAATGCCTATCAGAAAAAGGAGCTGACATACCATAGGTGGTGGAAGATTCCTCATGACTTACGGCATCCTCAGACAAAATGGTACCATCTTTCCAGAGGAAGAAAAATACTAAAATCTGAATTAGTATCCATATCGCATGCTTTAATGAATTCAATTAGCTCTCTAAGATTTCAGTTGTTTTTGATGAACCATATTTATGATTATATCACCTTTTATTATCACAAGAAATAAAAGGAAGCTTGAAATTTCATCCTTCAGAACTGCAACACTAAATTCCTTTCCCCAGCTTCTAGGAGGTATCAGATAACCAACCAACACAGCACCTATTAGGCAGGTATTAGGTACTCCAAGTGACTCAGTCAGCTACAATATAGTGAAAACACAAGGAATTGAAAAATCATGCAAGTCTCCTAAACTGATATATTTCAGTAAAATTTCAGAATTTAATGAAGATTTTTATACTGGTAATTATTTATCTGAAGTACTTGGATTTTGCAATGATACAAGCTACACTAATAAAAAATAGTATCCTTCATGATAGTCGTATTTGCTCTGTTAGCTGCACTGGATATATACATTGACTGGATAAGACCTGTTGTTACTAATTACACATGCAGAATTCAAAAATACAAAAATATACCTGAACATTAAACAAACCTTGCATCTGACCATTCCTCCACACATACTCATATCCTTTGGTTTGCCACACCAAACCTTTTTCACAAAGCCAAGTCTGCTTTCAACAGCAAAATTGCTTTTTATCTTTCATGTCATCAGTAGGAATTAATGCAAAACCTCAAAGGCTGATTTTTCTTGTCATGAGATATATTTTATTTTTGCTCCAGAAAAAACTACTCAAATACCTACTTTATCTGCAACAACATGGAGAAGTCATGACACAGACTATACAAAAACACCTCCAGAATGACAATAAATAAAATGCTACAGTTTCACAAAGTGGTCAAGTTGTGCCCCAGGATAGAATATAACAAGTGCAGCCAAGGTTACAAGGCAGGTAAGTGCCACCTGGGGAAGAGACAAGTGCATGAGGTCCCTGAGAAAAGACAGCACGCACACCAGGCCCCAGAACATCAGTGTTTATTTTCAGAAAGAGAAGAGAGAAAATATACAAGATCCAGCCCCTTGCAATGCACTGGTCGCCCAAGGCCACCAGCTCCACTCTGTAGCCAACGTGGGCAGTGAGGCTGCATGAACCTTACTTCATGCTACAGTAAAAGAACTCCAACCTTGGGACTTCCCTGGTGGTCCAGTAGTAAAGAATCCGCCTTCTAATGCAGGGGATGCGGGTTAGATCCCTGCTCGAGGAACTAAGATCCCACATGCCGTGGGGCAACTAAGCCCACACGCCACAACTACAGAGCCCACGCACCCTAGAGCCTACACCACAACTAGAGAGAGAAAACCCACATGCCACAACTAGAGAGAAGCCCGCGCACCACAACAAAAGATTCCACCCGCCTCAACAAAGACCCCACATGTCACAACTAAGACCCAACGCAGCCAAAAAAATAAAGGAAAAAAAAGTCCAACCTTGGAGGTGTGACCAAGGACCACAGAAGCATGCATAGCTAAACAGTTCCAAGAAAAGTTTGCTTGTGCCGGATACAGACGGACCAGGAATGTATGTACTGGCTGAGCTCTTTGCATGAAATGCAGTTTGCGAGCTTGCCAAGCATGTCATTTATTGTGTGCAAGGTTCACAGAACCTTAGGAACACAGAAGAGGTGTCCAGCTGCACTTGGACCCTTCCCACACTGATATAAACCTTTCTTTCAAAAGACTGAAAACATGTATTCTAATCAATGATACTATTTACATATCGTAAGCAATTCAGAGATTAAAAATTCCTTTGCTTATATAATCATAGTTGATCTTCTCAACAACCCACAGAGTAGGCAGGCCATGTGCTATTATCCTCATTTTCAAATGAAAAATCAACTGTAATTCAAAGAGATTTAGGAATCTAACCAAAAGCCCACTGTAACAATGAGTGGTAGAATTACTTAGAGTTATGATTCTGATCAGTTTACATACATTTAAAATCTTTTTTCAATTACCATGTTGTCCTTAAGGTTTAAAAGATTGGAAACAATAATGCTTTGCTATCCCTGTGAAAATGCTGATTAGTCCTTATCGGCAATTACAAGTGTGAAGATACATTTAAAGTTCTTTGCATTGGTATCAGATCTTTTAGAAAAAGCATTCTATAAATGGAGTTCTATTTTTGTATTCCAAATATGGAATACGTTGATTGAAATTATGGTTTAATTGTAAACTTCAAGTTCTTCAATATTATTTGTAGAGGAACATAAAGAGTTAGTTTTAAAGATAAACTGTTATAGATATAGGTATGCTCCACTAAAAATTCACACAAGTTACAGTCTGTGTCTTTACAGAATCCTGAGTACAGTTAGTTATCTATCACATCACTTAACAATTAATATGACATTTCAATACCTATATCCTGACCTGGAAAATCTGAATTAAGACCAGTTCAACCAATATGCATGGTTGGCCTACTAGGTATAGAACCCTCTCCTCACTACTGCAGAGACACAAAGATTAATTGATCATGGATCCTACTTTCAAGGAACTTTTAAAGTAACAGGAAAGATATGATGTAGGGAATATGATTATATTACAAAGCAGAAAGACAGATACTATAAACCCTCTATAGAAAAATAATAATGGGGGTTAGAGAAACAGCGCATACTTTTAGTAAGTGAATCTGGGAAGGCTTCCTGGAACAGGTGACTTTGAGAGGTCTTTTAGAATAAATGAAATGTGAACATATTGAATATGGTGGAAAGGCTTAATATTTTGAGTAAATAAGAAATAATTTATAGTTCCAGAAAGTGAAATCAGCTTACATAATAATAAGTGGATTAGGAGAAGATAAGTTTGGAGAAGTAGGGACCAATTCATAGTAGGCTCTGAACAAGTGACAAAGAAGTTTGGATTTAGGTCATTTTATGTGGTTAAGCATACCAGGTTTTATCAATTGCTTCAATTCTCTGGCAAATATTAAGCCCTAAGACCTTCATCAAATAAAATTTGTTTTATTGAGTTCTATCTATTCATGAAGATATTCTATGCAATTAAAGGTAGTAGTGTCCATCAAGAATATAAAGAAATGAATTTATTGCCAAAACACTGCCTCAATGCAATCTCATTTCATGTAACATAGAAGAAATACTTTAAAATTTATTGAAAAGGCACCAGGAAGAAAACTCGCTAAATGTATGAACTCATGCCAATATGACTTAAAACTTTTATTAAATTTACTGAAATTTTTGCCTTAAAAAATCCATCACTGTTTCTAATAATAATATTCTAAGAGTCAACCTCTTCTAAATATATATTACATGACAGTTGCTAGGCAATATTTGGGTTTTCACACACTATCTTTGATCATCACACAGCAGTTCTGTAATTTGGAGATTACTAATGCTAATTTATAGAAGATGAAATTAAGGTTCAGAAATGCCCAAGATCCCACAGTGAAGTAAGTTTTGGACATGGGACGATTACCCAGGTCAGCCAAGCTACAAAGCTAGTATCACTTCTTTTTGCTATCCGAAACACCAAACTAGTACCTCTAAAGGTAAACCTGATTTCTGAAGATATTAATACACGTGGGTTTTCCAGATATGAATACAACTCTTCCATGATAAAAAAAAAATAATAAGTGAATTATTTTCTATTTTCTTTTTCTACCTAATCACAGAAAAAAAAATGTTATCTTTAAAAAATAGCAGGAAGTCCATGGATACTAAAGCAAAGACAAGACAGAATTACAGATTCTGTAAGAAACCATTCTATCCACACTTTTATATAAACTCTATTGGTACTGATACTGATGTCAAAAAATGTCAAGCCAGTTTCAAGTATAATCAGTTCTTGTGAATCCCAAGTCACATGGAGCTTGAAGAGTGATACAGTACACATAAAATTTAATTTTCCTATATTAAAAAATCCTGCTGATGCAGAACTTCAAATATAATTCCTAGAACACAGTTGGGAAGATGATCTGATAATCAGAGAGAGAACACTGGTGAGAAGGCCGCCTTGGCAAAGGACATTTCTTGCAGAACTGAACTTGCTTTAGGGATTCCTAATGGTCATGAGGTAAAAGAGATTTCATATAATTTCACCCAGTCAGGCTCACCTCTTCATTTCTAAGCTCCTAATCTATTAGTGATGGTATTTGGAGGTGGGGCCTTTGGAAGTTACTTAGGTTATGAGGGTGGATCCCTCGTGAATGGGATTAGTGCCCTTATAAGAAGAGGCCCTAGAGAGCTCCCTCACCCCTTCCACCTCATGAGGATACAGCAAGAGGACGGCTGCCTAGGAACCAGGAAATAGGCTCTCACCAGACACTGAATCTGTCAGCACCTTGATTTTGGACTTCTCTGTCTCTAGAACTGTGAGAAATAAATTTCTGCTGTTCATAAGCCACTCAGCCTATGGTATTTTTGTTTATAGCAGCCCAAAGGAACTAAAGACATCGGACAAATCAGAGTCAGGGTGGCTACATTATTTAAATTACAACTGGAGGATCTCAAAGGACTTTGATTTAATGACTTACTCTTGGCTGGGATTTAAATATGAAGACATCTCCCAACTAGCATTTTTACTGCAAAAATTGCATAATTAACAATACTTGTGTCTATAATATATTTTTTTACAACAGAAGACAGTAACCTGGAATTTTATTTTGGATAACTTAGAAGGTTCATTTTAAACTGTCTCAATGTTTCAGGAAACGTCTTTTGGTTAAATCCTAAGACATGATGGGGAATTTGTATTTTTTAACTATGCTATATTATTACTTTCTTATAAAAATTGACAACTACCTTATTATTTAAGTTGATGTAGATATTTCACGGAAGTTAAGCTTCAAATTATAGCTCAATCTTTTCAGGATCTTCCAATTAAAATATTGAGGTTTTTATTCCTTTTCCACTCACATTTATCAGATAATTTTCTAGATAATTCTATAAAGTTATTTAATAAATCTTTAACTTATCATGTGTTCTTTTTAGTCAATTTTATACGATATTTCTATGTCCCCTACTGAGGTGTCACTACAAAGCTTACATCTAATCTAGTTAAGGTTTGACTCCACTTAAAAGGAAATAATAATAACTCCACCTAACACAGTTAAAGAGTCAAGCATTTAACGTGACCCAGAAGTCTTCTTTCACTTAATACCAGGGCCCATTTTTGTTGTTTTTTTAGATTTGGTATAATATTCATGAGGACCAAAAATATTTCTCTCTTTTTTCCGTTTAGCATTTTGCTCTACACCTAGATAGATTAATATTCCCAAGGAGAGTTTGTCAATTGTCATTCATTTACCCAAAGCCCCAAGTTTACTTTCAGAGTGTTTGATCAGTATGAGGAGGCTTATAAGCACATGATTGAAATGAAATGTCAGCACAATAGGATGTTAAATGTATTTAACACATAATAGACACAAAATAGTTTCTCAATTATGCTGCTTTTCTTGTCCATCCTCTTCACTTTTGGAAGTGAAGGTGAGTTTGTTTTGGGGGTGAGTGGACAAGGCTCTTTTTTCCCAGCTTTATTCAGATATAATAGACACATAACATTGTGTAAGTTTAAGGTGTACAACATGCTGATTTGATATTTATATATTACAAAATGATTACCATCAAGGTTCTTTCTGATGATATAGGAGCAAACTGTGGCTCAACAGATTATCTGATTTTTACAGGTTAAACTCTTGCTTTATTTCAATTATATTCACAGATCACATTCTCTGTTACCGTGTTATTTTCTTTCTTTATTCATCATATTCATCAATTTTATGTATAATGTTTGTAATAATTTTTAAAAATCAAGAAAGAGATGTAAATAACTATAAACTGACTACCCAAAAGCCATCCAAGGGCTTCCCTGGTGGCACAGTGGTTAAGAATCTGCCTGCCAATGCAAGGGACACGGGTTCGAGCCTTGGTCTGGGAAGACCGCATATGCCAAGGAGCAACTAAGCCCGTGCGCCACAGCTACTGAGCCTGTGCTCTAGAGCCTGCGTGCCACAACTATGGAAGCCTGCATGCCTAGAGCCCACGCTCCGCAACAAGAGAAGCCACCACAATGAGAAGCCCGTGCACCACAACGAAGAGTAGCCCCCGCTCACCGCAACCAGAGAAAGTCCGTGCACAGCAACGAAGACCCAACACAGCCAAAAATAAATAAATAAAAAAGCCATCCAATACTCTCTTCTCCCTCATCTTCCTCTAGTACAGAGGTGAGATTTAGAAATGTGATCCAGTTTTGGCCAATGCTACACACGTAGAAATTATGGGGTGTATGAGAAGGGAGGACTTGGGCAAGCACTTTTTAAAGCATATCCTCTTTCATCCTCTGCCTTTTAGCATCTTCCACCTGCCCCTTCTAATCCAGCTTGAAAAAGAGAACTGAAACCTGAAAACACAGAAATCATCTTGCAATCATAATGATGAAGGCCAGAAAGGGGACCATAACCTCATGAATCCATGCCTTTTTATCCTCCCTCCTTTCATTACTGATAAAGCGCACTGAAATTAAAAGTTGGGGTTCTGGGGAGATAACTGGGGTAACAACTGACAAACTTTCTTTTGTGTGATGCCATATAGCAAGTTTGCTCATTTACTCCTTCCCTGGATACTGATTTTATTTTTCACTCAACCTGCCTCACATTTAGGGTGTTATGATTCAGACATTATCAGAGAAAAGATGGAACAAAAATATGAAGCTACTTCTTACCACTACAGTTTTCCAGTTTTATATTATTCACAGACACTCAATCCAGTGGGCAGGATAAGGAATTTCTTTCAAGAAGGAAAAATGAATAAATCCTGAATGCCCCCTTGAGGTGACACGTGTGTGGACCACCTTAAGAGCTCATTTGCTTTGGTTATTCTTTCTCCTTTGAGCAAACTCTTAGGAGCCTAGAAGCATAATTTTCAAGATGATGAAAAAGAAAGCAGTGAAAACAGGTGTTAAACACTGCGACAACTGCCACAGGAAATGGTGTCCCCATGACCAGTCAAACCCTTTATGTTCAGTATACATACTGGGCTATGTACTAGAATTAGAATTGCAGTTAAGGGAGCACGAAATTCAAAACAGGGATTACAAGGGGAGGAAAATTTTTAGAAAGTACTAAATAATCAGAGAAGTGATATAGACTCATTTCCAGTATTTTACAATTTATTTTTCTGTTGATAAACTCCATCTCATATTAAGAAATATTGATCCCAAGACCTTTTGTCTCAGACATTTTCAAAATGTGTCTCTTTTTGTTGTTGTCAGTATTTATTTTATGTTGTTCACTTTACTTCCCCTTGAGTCTTATATTTAAAAACCTTACAATTCTCTATCACAGCAATATCTTTCAGATACTTTCAATGAATTTCTGACTTTGATGATTTTAGTTATTTCTGGTAAGGTTCAATATAATTTTTATGTAACCTGACTATGTATCACTGAGTTCAAGAAAAACTGGACTAAGAGGTGATGATCCAACCAGGCAAGTGGCATCTATCAATTTATTAAAAAACAAACAAACAAAAAAACTCCAAATTTATTAGAAATTTAATAAGGTGAAGAAAATTCTAATATTTCACAACTCCTCTCTGAAAAAATACTCCATGTGATTAGAATGAATATTTTTTTATTTTTTATTGGAGTATAGTTGCTTTACAATGTTGTGTTTCTACTGTACAGCAAAGTGAATCAGCTATACGTATACATATATCCCCTCTTTTTTGGATTTCCTTCCCATTTAGGTCACCACAGAGCACTGAATAGAGCTCCCTGTTCTATATTAGAATGAATATTTTTATAAGCTCCTTGGATAAGTCATGATTTTAGAAAAGTCATGCTCAAGGAACAACAGGGTTGGCTGATATCCTTCTAAGAAAAGTGAGTCTGATGAAGAACATTTTTTTTTTGAAGGCTTAATGTTACCTTTTATTTGACAATGCTTCCTGTGTAATATAACATACCAAATATGCATCATTAAGTATCTCTCTTTGAGATGCTTCAGGACAATATGATGAAGGACATTTACAGGGCTGAGTGAAGAATGCATATTTAGAACCAGAGCTGAATTGTTCACTACAAGAGAGAAAAGGCTGGGCTCTAATCCTCATGGTTGCCTTTTTCAGATATCAGCCTCTCTTCTAAATAAATGGTGAACTAATACATGAAGTGAACCAGACTTCAAATCATTATTTAGTCAGAACATCCTCACATCTCAGTGAAGCCCTGGAGTAAAGCACTCAACCAACCAACCAACCAATCAATCAACCAAACAAACAAACAAACCACTATTCCTTTACCCTAGCTGGATTGTTTTGGGGTCTTTTATTTGTCTCCATACTCCAGAATTGCCTTTCCTGTTTATCCATATTATTTTATCTGTTATTCGGTTTGTATATTTTCTAATGTCCTAAGTACTGTGATCCTATCGTCTGTTACTTGCTGTTAAATCCATCGAGTTCTTAATGTCAGTTTTCAGTTGTTGAGTTTCTGTCTGCTGTTACTGATAGATTCCTGTTTTGTTATAGTTCTCCATATTTTTATTTTACTCTGATTTTCCTCTGCTATCTTGAACATATTAAACAGTGATTTTCAAGTGAATACCTGCCAACACAAATAATTGACTTGTCTATTGTCTGTTTCTTTTCATAATCAATTTCATGGTTCTATCTTTTCTCTCCACGCCCAAAGTAATTTTTGTTTGAATGCAAGATATTGTATATTTTCAAAAAATGATAGAGAGTCCAGATGATGATATCTTCAATTAGAGAAGATTTACTCTTTCTTCTGCTAGCCAGGTAGAGTGGGGTGGGTGTGGCGGTGATGCTATTAACCTTAATGCAGCCATGCAAAGTTATGTCAAGGTGAAGAGGCTACTTTGCTAAGACCCAGGCTCCACTCTGGTTTCCTTTGTTCTTACTGGATGGTCCTTCAGGACTCTCCTTGGAAATCCTTGTGAATTTCTGTCTCCTCAGCACTAAAACACAGCAAAAATTTCCCTTTTTAAAAAGACTTTTATGACCTAGCTTTTTGGCTCCTGCCTGTGCAGCTTCAGATTTTGACACATGTCCTGAGGTGAAGACTGCATGTTGATTTGAGGCCTCTTAGGTCCGGGATTTTGTAACATCAGCCCTGCTCCACTGTCATTGTGTTTTTGTTCCCACTTCGGCAGTCCTCCCTTAAGGGTGAAACCTAGATTATCAACCTCTATGTCAGGATTTTTAAGAGACCCTAGGCATTAAGAGGTTGAGGAGATCATCAAAGTCTATTTGGCACTCCCTCAATTCCTTTCAGCTCTCACCTGTTGTTCTCACACACCTCTCCTTGCTTCCAGCCACAGCAGGTCTTTATTTCCCAAACATGAATGCAAGGAACTCATGCTGCTTTTACAAGGATTTTGCTCAAAGCTTATGCAGCTTCAGAACTCACCAAATGTCAGAGTTGGAAACTACACATGTTTGAGACTTCTCAAGTTCCATTTTTGTTAGTTTAGCCCAGTGAGGATGTAAAAAGTTCTGCTAGATTCTTTGTTTCTAGCAGAAACCTTCTGTCAGGTCTAGCTAATACCTGCAATTTGTAGCCTGTGTGTCGATTCAGTAACTGCCCCGGGGACCACTGCAGAGCCTCAGCTCACTTCTGAAAGGTTCTCCCTGTCTCCAATTTTACTCTTTATAGTTCTAATTGCTCTCACTGCTCTTTAATGCCTTTACATATATCATTTTCATAATTCATTGGCTTCTTTGTTTTTAGTGAGAGTCTTGGCCTACTGTGAACTATTTCATCCTTCTTGGAAATGGAAAACTCCTATTGTTTGAATTTCCATTCCTCAATTGAAACCCTCATTCAATTATAAAGTATTTTAAGACTAGCAAAAGACACAGAATAAGGTATATCAAATACCAGTGTATCCTCCACCCAGCTTAAGAAGTAAATGTTTGCAAATCAGCCACTTCCCAACATAATAAATAAACCACTGCAAGTACACTAGAAAGTCCCTGTATATAAATCCCTCCCACAAACTATTCATTATCCTGAATTTAATACTTATCATTCTTATACACATCTTCACGCTCTTTATTTACACCCACCTATAACCACACCCACACACTCCCAACCCTCCACACACATGCATTCAATTTCATAATGTACTACTTAGTATTTTTTGTACGTTTCTAAACTTTATATCATGGTGTCATACATTATATTCGCTTGTCCAACTTTTTAAAAGTTCAACTTTCTTACTTTGAAATTTGTGTTGATACATGTAGTTCCTGTTACATACTTTCATCGAGCATTTAAATTTTTTCTGTTCTTTTGCCACTGCAATTGATATAGCTGTGAATATCCTTACAGTTTCTCCTTTCACAGGTGTTAAGAATTATCTGTAGAGTATACACCTAGAAGGAGAATTGCTGGGTCATAGGTTATGCACATGTTCAAAGTGAGCAAATTGCTCTCCAATGTCATAATACCAATTTAAATGCCATCCACATTTTACGGGAGTTTCTGTTCCTCTATGTTCTCACTAATATTTAGAATACTTAGCCTTTATAGTTCTGAAAATCTGATGGTATGAACTGGTATCTCATTTTGTTATTTTTTAAATTTATGTTTTCTTATTTACTGAAGGAATTTTTATATATGCTAAACATTAATGCTTCTTTATTATATGTTTTGCAAAACCCTTTCTCAGTCTGTGGTTTTTCTTTTTCACTTTGTTTATTGGGTCTTTTAACGTACAGACACTTAAAACTTCAAGGTATTCATTTATATCATTTCTTTTTCTTTATAGCTTATATATTTTTTTGTCTTGACTAAGAAAGAAACTCCTTCTCTAAACTTTCTCCTAAATGTCTTAAGTGCTTACTGTGCACATTTTGGTTTTAAATCCATCTACAATTAATATCTGAATAAGGTATGAGATAAGTATCGAATTTTTTTTCGTATCTGTAGCCAATGGACTCTTGCAATGCTACCTATATCATCTACTAAGTCTTCAGGTATGCTTATGTTGTTTTTCTGAATACCTATTCAATTCCATTCATCTATTCTCTCACCTTATATTTATTTGTAAATAATTTACAAATATTATATATTTGTAAATATATATTTCAAAATTAGCTACCTATTCCTGGCATTTTTCTGCTTCATATAAATTTTTATTATCAGTTTTATTAATCTAGATAGGTGAGAATATGCTTTATAAGCAAATAAATCCCCACAAAATTTTAGTGGCTTAAAAAATTGTGGCTCTCCTCCAAGTGGTGAATGAGAGATTTAGGGTATTTCGTCTGTGGCCTCATGTCCAATCTCAGTGGCCTGAAGCGCACCCATGATGCATATCATTCCCTATCATGTTCTGTTGGCTAGTGCTAATCGCCCGGCCAAACCAATTACATGAGAAGCTGGAAAATGTAGAGGTGTACAGCTTCTGCTATACATATAAACAGTCATGCAAAACCCATTGTAACTTTAATTCTATTTCACTGAATTCAGAGATAAATTTTGAGAGTACTGATTTCTTTAAATTACAACTTTAACTATTTAGAGTGGTTTTAGGTGCACAGCAAAACTGAGGGGAAGGTATAAAGATTTTCCCTAAACCTCCTGCCCCCCCCCCCATTTACTGCCTCCGCCATGATCATTAAGATTATCAACATCCCCTATCAGAGTAGTACATTTGTTACAATTGATGAACCTGCATTGTCACATCATAATCACCCTAAGTCCATAGTTTACACTATAGTTCACTCTTGGTGTTACACACTCTATGGTTTTGGACAAATGTATAGTGACATATATCAATCAATATGGTATCATACAGAATCTGTTCACTGTTCTAAAAATCCTCTGTGCTCTGCCTGTTTATCCCTCCCAACCACCTAGTCCCTAGAAACCACTGATATTTTTATTGTCTCCACAGTTTTGCCTTTTTTAGAATGGCATATAATTGAATTCAAACAGAATGCAGCTTCTTTCAGATTGGTTTCTTTTACCTAGTAATATGCATTTAAGATTCTTCTATGTCTTTTCATGGCTTAAAAGCTTATTTCTTTTCAGTGCTTAATAATATTCCATTATCTGGATGTATCACAGTTCATTTATCCATTCACCCACTGAAGGACAGCTTGGTAGCGTCCATGTCTTGGCAATTATGAATTAGCTGCTATAAACACCGGTATGCAGATTTCTGTGTGCATATACGTTTTCAACTCTTTTGAGTAAATACCAAGAAGCGTGATTGCTGGATTACATGCTAAGAATATGTTTAGTTCTGTTAGAAACCACCAAATTTTATTTCAAAACAGTTTCACCATTTTTCATTCCCACCAGCAATGAATGAGAGTTCCTGTCGCTCCACATTCTCATCAGCATTTAGTGTTGTCAGTGTTTTTGATTTTTATTATTCTATTAGATGTGTAGTACTATCTCATTGTTGCTTTCATTTGCATTTCCCTAATGACATATGATGTGGAACATCTTCTCACATGTTCATTTGCAATCTGTAAATTTTCTTTGGTGAGGTAACTGTTAAGGTCTTTGGTACATTTTTAATCAGGTTGTTTGGTTCCTTATAGTTGACTTTTAAGAGTTCTTTCTATGTTTTGGATAACTGACCTTTATCAGATGTATCTTTTATAAACATTTTCTCCCAGTCTGTGGCTGGTCTTCTCATTCTCTTGACACTGTCTTCCTTAGAGCAGATTTTTTTAATTTTAACGAAGTATACGTTATTATTTCTTTCACGATCATGTCTTTGGAGCTAAGAAGTCATCACCATACCCAGCATCAATCTCTGTTTTCTCCTCCATTAACTTCTGGGAGTTTTATGGTTTTGTGTTTTACATTTAGTTCTGTAATCCATTTTGAGTTAATTTTTGTGAAGGGTATAAGGTCTGTGTCTAGACTCATTCTAGCACCATTTTCTCTGTCAAAGGTCCGTTGGCCATATTTATGTGGGGCTACTTCTAGGCTTTCTATTTTTTCCAATTATCTATTTGTCTATTCTTTGGCTATTCTGGGTGTTTTGCCTCTCCGTGTAAACTTCAGAATGTTTGTTGATGTTCATAAGATAACTTGCTGGGATTTTGATTGGAATTGTATTGAATCTATAGATCATGTTTGGTATAACTGAATATAATATTGAGTCTTCCTACCTGAGAACATGAATTATCTCTCCATTTATTTAGCTCTTTGATTTCATGTATCAGTGTTTTATAGTTTTCCTCATATAAAGCTTGTACACATTTTGCTAGATTTATATCTAAGTATTTCATTTGGGGTATTTACTGTATATGATATTGTGTTTTTAATTTCAAAATTCATTTGTTCATTGCTGGTATATAGGAAAGCAATTGACTTTTGTATATTAACCTTGTATCCTGCAACCTTGCTATAATCCTTATTAGTTCCAGGAGCTTCTGGTCAATTCTTTTGGCTTTTCTACATAGATTATCATGTCATCTGTGAACACAGACAGTTTTATCTCTTCCTTCCCAAGATGTGTACCTTTTATTTCCTTTTCTTGTCTTACTGCCTTAGCCAGAACTTCCAGTATAATGTTGAAAGAGAGTGGTGAAAGGGGACTTAACTGATATCTTTCTAATATTGAATATTTATGCTTACAAATGTAGTATACCTTTCTAAAATCCCTCACTTAAGAGAAACAGAACTGATTACAGAGCTGTAGAGCCATGTGAGGGTGGGATGATTTAATTTTGCACATTGATACATTCACTCCACAAAATTCCAAGCATCTGCCAAGCTGTGTGTGCCAAGACCAAAAACTACGATGACTAAAATTCTGTTTACTTTAGCTTAACACTTTGATAACTCCTGTACACTTTAATGTATGATCTAAGAAATAATACATTCTGTCCACCATGTATAACCATTTTGACTTACTCATTTTTCCTAAAATGGGAAATTAGGTCACTTCCTTCAAAAATATCTTGAAAATATGCAATCTTATCACCATTTCAGTCCAAAACATTCATTGTTTACCTTATTCACACAGGAGAATGCAACAAACGTTGCTAGACCCATTGTCTCTTGGGTTTCAAAATTTTTCCCATTTAGCAGTGAAAAGAAGGCAGAATACACTTAAACCTTCTCTAATTAGTTTTTGGGAATACAAAGAATTCGTCCAATGAGAGTAATAACATTGATAATCGTTCATTATTAGTAACCTGAGAAAACAAATGCATATCAATGATTACTTCTTTAACAGACTACTTTTCATGCTATTTACATAGTGAGTGCTAAAAAGCCATCAACTACAAAGGCATATTAGTTTTACATGGTTATTAGTACCTAAAGGTCAAATTTAAATACAGATATCGGATGCAACAACTATGCAACTAATAACATTGTTTCTAGTAATAAATTACTTAAAGAGAGGACATTTGAAACTAAAGGAAGTACATTCTTTGTTATTTTTTAAATTGTTAGGATGACAGCTACCAAATGAATACTCAAGTGTATTGCAGCAGCCTGAAAGAATTAATTATATACCCCAAATGCTAAAGTTATCACTAGAAAATAAATTATACAGGAAAGCCAGCTGGTCAGATATTTCTTCACAAAGGAAATGTATTTTGGGAAAGATTTTATTGTGGTGTGTGTGTATGTATGTGTGCATATGTGTGTGTGTGTGTGTGTGTGTGTGTATGTGTCTGAAGAGTGTAGCAAAGGAATGGATGAGCGATGGATACTCTCCAGAAATGACTTTACATACTGCAATCCTTACAGCATATTACCTATATCCCCTGGTAAGCACCTGAATTACAGGAAGCCACAAAAATGATATCCTATGACTTTCCTGTAGTGGAGGGTATTTTTCAGTTAAAATTAAACAAGAAGTCCACCTCCAACAATAGTTTTAAACCAGCCCTCATGTAATGCTGGTATTCTTCAACATTCTGATTCTGTTCTAACCAGCCCTGGCTTCTCTACATCCTAATCCTACCTGTGGAAGAGAGAGAGGAAGGTAAGGAGTGAAGTAAACCTGGAAAGCTGGAGGGGAATTGTGAATTCTCCTGTTCCCACCTAGCCCTACTGGATGAGGAAGGGACTTTCAGGTAGAAATCTATGCTCATTTGTGGCTACAAGCTGAGGTTACAATTGGCTGGGATTTCTGGGCCAAATTCAGGACAAATTTTAAGATGTGGACCCTAAATGGAAAATGTTTAAAACTTTTAAAATTATTGTACATCATTTATTGATTAAAGAAAAACGAAAATTAGTACATAACCTGTATCTCCCAGGTTAGAGACTTTATGGTAGACTTGTAAAGAGCCAAAAAAAATTTTTTTTGAGAGGAATTAATTACTAAAATGTATCTGTTTTAAAGGAGACAAGAGTGGACCTAGGAAATGGAGACATCTAGCTTAACTTCTACACCTGTAAAAAGGACCAGACAAAATAATCCCCGAACAATTGTCAAGCACCTAAAAAAGAATGGAATGGAGAATAATCATCAGCCTGCCTTGCTACACTAAATTAACCTGCTTTTATGTAATAATGCCCTAGCTGACCGAACACTGTGCTCATAATACCACAGCAGCAACATCTTTCGGAGATTAATTTGAATGCCAAATAATTATTTAGTCTGATCAGCACCACTGTTGATGATCATGAGAGCAAGTGCCTCGTGCGTGGTAAACTTGCCTTTCTGGATAAATCCTAACAGGCTTACCAAGCATGAACCCCAATTCCCACCTTTTGAAAGGACGGGGGAAAGGTATGTTATTTTTAAGGACTCCACTCCAAGACGCTTACTTGAATAGATCTCAGATGGCCTAAAACAGTGGATCCGAGCTGACATGTAGAAAACGACTTCAATCTTCAAGTCACTATAGCTGTAAATTTGTGGAAGCAGAATAAACGCCATCAGGTTTTCCTCTGGAGTTCCTATCAACAAGATATAGTAGGCCCTCCGTATCTGTGGGTTCCACATCTGTGGATTAAACCAATGGCTGACAGAAAATATTTGAAAAAAAGTCCAGAAAGTTTCAAAAAGCAAAACTTGAATTTGCCACATGCCGGCAACTACATACATAGCACTTTCACTGTATTAGCTATTATAAGTCATCTAGAGGTGGTCTTAAAGTATATGGGAAAATGTGCACAGGTTACATGCAAATACTACTGCATCTTATATAAGGGGCTAAGGATCTGTGGATCTTGGTATCCCTTGGGGAGGGGTGGGGGTGGCCCTGGAACCAATCTTTTTGCAGCTACCAAAGGACGACTGTATTAGCAAAGGGTCCATTGCCTGGCAAATATAATTGAGATAAGGCAAGAACTAACAATAACGCATGCAGAATATCTAGGCTCTTGTTTTTAACCAAAGCTTTTTATTTTCTCCCAACAACTGTAATCACCAATAAACTAACAAATAAATTAGAATTTGCAATAATTTAGCTGGGGAACTCTGGCTAAAATTCCAAACTACCCTAAGTCTCCATTTGCTCATCTCTAAAATGAAAGCGTTAAATTATCAGATGATTTCTAAAAATCAATGCAGCACTAAACTATGGTTCTTGAAGATAAGCTGGAATTATATGCTTCCTATTATGCCTATCTTTTCAAAATGTAAGTAACTGCAGGCTAAGCAGAAAATGTTTATCAGTGGATACCTCCAAGATATCAAGCTAGGGAAGGTGGATAGTATATTAAGAAGTGGTTATCCTTATACAAATAAGACTTCTTAATTAAATGAATAGATGGTCAAAAACTGTGGTCATTGGAAGGACAGATAAGCCAGTACATTTTTTAGAATAAAATAAGCTGTGCTGCTATTTTTTCCTTCTGAGAAGTTTTGAAGAAAACAGGCCAAGAACTAAGAGGTAAAAAGAAGTATTTTAGGCTTCTTAAGAAAATGGAGCTTAACCTAGAGACCCAGCCATGTAAGCAAAGCCAAAAATTATACCTCAAGTTGAAATATAAAAGAGGAAATAAAAAGCTTAAGTATTCTAGCAAGAGAGCAACAGCAGCAGAGCTTCAGCAGAAAATCTGAGAAATGAAGCAAGAATATGAATGAAGGACAAAGAAGAAAGGAAGAAAGGAAGAAAGGAAGAAAGAAAGGAAGGAAGGGAGGGGAAATAACAGAATACAATCACTCAGAAATTAAGAGAAAACAGACCTCAGAAAATTATTTTGCCACAATCAAAGAAAAGCAATCTTATGACATATAATTCTTAAGAGATGATTACAGAATGAGCCTGTACATATAAACTTTTGGTTATGTTAAAGTATTCTCAATTGTTAAAATATCTCTGTATTCACCTTATTCACCATATTTTATCTGTATCGTAAATAAAATTTAAAATTCCTCATAAAGAAAAGCACCCTAAAATACTATCCTTTTCCTTAAGTAAGAGAAGCTATACTATCATCTTTAACTAAAAGACTGCAAACCTCTTTTTATTGCCCGTTTTACCATCCTCTTGCTTCAATAAGTACCCAAGTAACAGTAGAAAATGATTCTATGGTTAGTGTGTGTGTGTGTGTGTGTGTGTGTGTGTGTGTGTGTGTGTGTGTGTATTCCAAATATCTTTGTTTCAAAGATGGTTTCAGAGGGAATTACAAACCTGAATGAATCAGCTCATGACCTCCTTTAAAACTAACTTCAGAAATGACTGCCTCATGCTTCATCAACTGTTTTTAACATAATGAATTATAAAGCATGGTTAAATCACCTGGCAGGGACTATTTAAAAGTGAATAGAGTCCCTCTACTTTCCAATGTATTATTCCTCTTTGAGGAAGATTAGGAGGAGATACCGGATGGTTAGTTGTCCATCCATACTAATCTTAAAGGCAGTCGATAGCAAATGATCCATACTATCATTAAGTTCTTTAGTGCGTAGTGTCACTAGTAGACTGATGATAGTAAGCAGCCTAAATACTTGTTGAATGGTACTGTATCATGTTTATTTTCCAATATAAATAGGGTCATGTCCTGAACTGTACTCAATTATAATATGATAACTAATGCTAATGGACATAGTAATAAAGTTAAAACAAACACCTGAATAAAAGTTTTAGTAAGCTGTTATCTGGAAAGTAAGAAAATGATGAGAAAAAAGTACAATCCTCTCACACTATAAAGATAAAATAAAAAGCTCCTTAAACCTAAATAGCAAGATTTCCCAGAGCCGTGAAATACAACTCTGAGAAGAGAGGTTGTTTTAGTCTTTTTTTCTTTTTGCGGTACGCGGGCCTCTCACTGTTGTGGCCTCTCCCGTTGCGGAGCACAGGCTCCGGACGCGCAGGCTCAGCGGCCGTGGCTCACGGGCCCAGCCGCTCTGCGGCATGTGGGATCCTCCCGGACCAGGGCACGAACCCATGTCTCCTGCATCGGCAGGCGGACTGTCAACCACTGCGCCACCAGGGAAGCCCTGTTTTAGTCTTTTAAATACGTCCTCATCCTTCCATTCCCAGTAACTTCACCATAGTTTAGGTTAACCTAGCCCATTTCCTCTGTGAAATATTGCAATAACTTAAATTATCTCTGTTCTTGCCATCTAAATCTCATCAAGTGTATTTTACAAACCACCAACTGATTATTTCTCACGAAATTATCTAGTTCCAAATCCTGAGTTGTATATCCTGTTACTGATTGGTCCAAAGCATTCCCTTGCAGGATCATTCTGGGTTAGCAGGTAGTTTCAACGTAGATAGAAATTCAGAACCTAGTTCTAATAAAGCCACAGTCACTAACTAGCTGTCTGAGCTTGAGGAAGGCCCCTTAGGCTCATGATTCAAACACCAATCTAACAATGACTTTCAGATTATAAAATGCTACATCTGTACAACACTGTGGCAGGCAGAAAGCAGTAGTGGATCTGAGGACTTAACTTATTCTTAAACTGTGACCAATTCTCCTCTGTTTAGCTCTGCTTTACACTTTTTCCCAGTGGCTGCAAGGAGTTTCGTGCACATGTCTGTGTTTCCTTATCTGAGAGAGAAAGTGAATCTAGCATGGCCATTATTAAGGAGGGCAATCTGAGCTGGCACCTGCGCTTTCTTGAGACCTTGCTGTGAAACAGCCTTTGGATGTGATGTGTATCCTTAATTAAATCCTGTTGCAATACTTCATCATTTTTCCTACCATAAATTGTAGATTTGCACGCATTGCCATTTTGGATCTCATGACTCTTCTTAAGCAATTTAACACTTTTTAACTGCCCTTGTTCGTGCAGTAGGTAAGCATATAATTTTACATTTTAATAATATTGCTTCAGTAATTTCTGGGCAACAAATTAGTGTGTACATATATGTACTAGGTAAAAATCATTCTCCTTTGCTTTAGGTCCTCATAAAATAAAACCCTCAGGTATGAGTAAATTAAAATATGCCATTGGGGATCTCAAAACAAACAGAAACTTTATAAACAATAACAAACACATGCCAGCACCAGGCAGCAAAGTTAGGCATGTGTTTTGGTGCCACGTGGACAAAAGATAAACAATTGATAACTCATGATTATCATCCATTGTAAAGTAATATGCCTCAAACTGTAAGCTGAATGTCATGAACTGAAGCAGTCAAAACAAACAGAGAATCCCAGAGACACTGATTTTCCATCTATACACCTAGAAATTTTTTATAGAACTACTGCTGTTAATTTCATCTACTAAGCGCACAAAAAGGAAAAAGAATCATAAGTATGGTCATTCTGGCCCATATCCGGTAGGAATTTCAAAACCCATAGTGATCACCTGAATTCAAAATGTACTTGAATTGCATTTTGAATCAACATTAGTGCTCACTCTGAAGCAGGGTACTAGTCTGTTTCCAGCCAAAATAGTGTAGCCAAATCCTGCACCTGCTGAAACCGCACTCATCAATCACAGCTACGTGTGAGCCAAGGAGCAACAAGACACCATGGAGATTGTTGGTGGCCTGGATTGTTTCTATCAAGCTCCCACTAGCAAGACAATATCATTGGCCATATTTCAAAAAGGAATCAGGAAACTGAGCCAATGTGTAATTCTGGACTCGCAGCGTAACTTGGGAGTGTACTAGGTCCCAGATGTCAGAAGGGAAAAACAAGGACTACTTCTTAAATGAAATTTCTTTATAAAGAAACAGAATTTTTTAATAGCTTCCAAATGTGAACCACCGAGCTAAGGGTTTTATACACAAAACTTGGTGAGAAAAACATAACTATTCCTACTATATGAATGAGAAAATTAAGGCTCAGTTTGATGAATGAGAAAACATAGAGTGTAAGTAATTGTCTGACACTCTCACGCGTGAAATGTCATAAAGCAGACTCTGAACACAGATGTGCATCGCTGCAACGCGCTCTTTCTGCTACACCACGCTCTCTCCTAAAACACCTCTATTACTCTCCTATCCTCTGTCTGTACATGCTCACAGTTAATATTCCCTTTCTACGTTTAACATGGCTACCTATGTTGCTCAGTTATTGAGTTTCTAATAATCTGGCATTTCAGCTAAGTAGCCACCCATTCATTCATCCATTCGCTCATTCATTTAATCATACGTGCATTAAATAAACATTTTCTGAGCACCAATCTACTCAAAGTCTTATGTACAGATAAGAATACAGAAGCTTTGACCAAGGATCTTCTAAAATAGAAACCAACTTGCATTTAGGATATACTTTACCACCTAAAATGAACCTTTCACTTGTGCGACATGCATGCCACATACAACTTTACACCTTATATACTCACACTCTTAAATTTTCTGTGCTTTGCTAAATTATGACCCTATTTAACAGCAGCTGGTGAACAAATACTTCAAGCTATTGAACAGTGGGGCTACCTGCCTGCCTGCCTGCTTTGCATGGCTGTGTTCTCACACACAATACACTTTTGTCTATGCAGCAATGATTGTTTGAGCAATCATAATAATGTTTGATTGTGCTTTGCCTTTATTTCATTAAAAAGATGACCAGAAAACAGAAAATGAAGGCATTGTTTTGGAGATAACACAACTGAGACAAAATGGAAATGGTGAGTCATGCCAAAAGTGATGAATCCTAGGCTGATTGGCTGTGTTTTCAACTGTGAGGAAAAAAATAACACAATCCAAAATCATGAAAAAGAACTGCCTGATTTCTATCAGTGAAGATTCTGTCTGAAAGCCTCCATTTAGTGATAGATTAAATAAATAAGCGTTTTAGATTATAAGTTTAAAAATCAACGTTCAAGAGCTCGCCAGTAATTTGGATTCAGAGAGGGTTTCACCACCCTTGCACAGCTGTTACAGGCCACTTAACCAGAAGAGGAAAACTTGGAATTCATATTTCTTTAGAGAAATTCTTCAAGGAAGTTGATAAGAAGCCACCAAAGTGGGACTTCCCTGGCAATCCAGTGGTTAAGACTTCGTCTTCCAATGCAGGGGGGGGTGGGATCAATCCCTGGTCGGGAAGCTAGGATCCCACAGGCCTTGCAGCCAAAAAAACCAAAACATAAAACAGAAGCAATATTGTAACGAATTCAATAAAGACTTTAAAAATGGTCCACATCAAAAAAAATCTTAAAACAAAAAAGAAGCCACCAAAGTGAATGGCAGAATCTCTTACTCCTTTCCTTGCAAAAGCATCATCAAATACTTCTCAATAACCAAATCATTTATTTTAATTTTCCTAAATGTCATGGATGTGACATTATCTAGCACGTTATAGGAAAAATATGGCACATTCATGCATTTAGAGAAGTAGATCAGGTAAATTTTTATATTTAGTGCTTAATGTTTTTTAATATTACAAACTATAAATCATAAAATTTCACTATTTATAGACTAACTATGGGTGTTATCTCTTTCTAACTTCCAGGGAGTTGAATCTCATTAGTGAGATTCTACTGTTTTTCTTTAAGACATTCAACTATTAAATATATTTTCAGGAATGTTTTAATTGGAAAGTAGGGGACAGACTGTATCTGGGCAATCCCTTTAAAAATAGGTTGGGGAAGAACTTTTCATAGAAATTAGGTAATAATTTGATAATAAGTACTTCTCTTCATAGAAATTAAACAATACACTTAACCACTATATTAATTTGTTTAGATGTTCAAAATAACCAGATTCTAACTTTCCAGAGAATATGTGTCTTTATTTCACATAGGTAATACACAAGAGGAGAAACTCTCACCTTTAGTACCTCACCAGGAGCAATGAGATCATTGGCTGGATTCTTGGAGCCATTCAAAATTTTAATATTTTAAAAATTAGACTCCCCCTGTCTCAGAAATAGTTCATTTCCCAAATGAAATATCCCTGTAATTTTTCTCTCAATATTAGTGTTCTCCTTTTTATTAAAAAGCTTATAAATATTAGATAGCACATATTTTTGAACTTGTTAAATATATTACGTTATTTCCGGGTAGCTCACTCTAATGGAATCTATTATAGATCTTTGTTACATTGGAGTCTTTGAAAGACATGCCTAGGCCTTTAAGAATTGGTTTACGAAACCATCTGTTTTTAAGAGCAAACATCTCAAGATGCTGAGTGTTTTTCTGCTCATGGTGGGGGGTGTGGAGAGAGAGAGTTAATAATTAGACAATTTTTTTAGCACATGAAAAAAATTAATTTGAAACAATTCACTTGTATTTTTGAAAACTAAGATAGAAGTAACAAATTCCTCGATATTTTATTCTAACAGTGTGCTGCTTTTATTGTTTTTAAGACTATTACAATAAAATAGCTTAATGGCTTTGCATGCCAGTCCTCTTGTAGAAAATGCCATCTTACAAAATGGCATTTTATAATCTTTTAACAATGTAAATGCCTGCCATAAAACTATGGAAGGAGAAAAAAGTCACCATGTCCTTAGAAGCACAAGGATATCGCTTTAGATTCTCCACATTTGACCTCTTCTTTCTTCGATCATCTACCACCTAGTCAATGTTAATGTGTATATAACAGCTGTGAAATTATCCATCATGTTACAGGAAAAATATAGCACAATGATGTATTTACATAATTCCTGAATGTCAGATTTTGAGTCAGATACTTTAGGTAAGATATGGGTGGAGAGGGGAAGGGAAGGGAGAGAGGAAGAAAGAAAGAAAGAAAGAAAAGGGACGGAAAGGAAAGAGGGAGGGAAGGAGGGAGGGAGGGAAGAAGAAAGGAAGGAAGAAAAGGAATAGGGAGGAAGGGAGATGGGGGGGAGGGAGGGATAAATAAATTGTCCTGACACTTCAAGGAATTTATACACCACATAGCCATGGAAAATTGGCTATGAGGTAGATACTTAAATATTAGTAGAAAGAAAGAATGGATAAATAATGAAAATATCACTTCAGCCATTTAAAGACTTGACAGCAGAAGAGAAAAGAGACAGATTGAGCAACCAAATCCCAGGAGCAATGCCAAGATATTGTGGTGTCTTAAACACTAAGAAGGAGTTCCTAGGGTAAGGAAGGAGTGGCCAAAGGTACTGGATGATGCTGAGATTTTAAGCAAGAAATGAACCAACAAGTGCCCTGTATATTTTGCTTTGGGACATTAATTGTTAAAGGTTTTCAAGTGACTGGTAACTACAGAAGTTGGATTAAAATAGGCTGAGGGGTAAATGGGAATTGGGAAAACAGACCCAAGTTTAGATTACCACTTCCACACATTTATAAGTAGAAGTAAGCAGTTAAAATAGGATGTGGGATAGACGGGCACTTTGTTTCTGTTGTTGTTTTCAAGACAGAAAAATTTTAAATGTACATTGAGAGGTACCAATAGAAAGGGAGGTAAGATTCCTGAGAAAATATGAAGAAAAAATCTTGAGAGTCAAGTGGATGGATGCTTCTTCCACCTTGACCTGGTTAAAGGGTCAATGAATTGGTGTGAATGCAGGTGTCTCACTAGATATGGTGTTTGAATATTGAGGATTTGGATATTGAGGGTTTACATCTCAAGTCTGTTCCCGACTTTGATTTTCTCTGTGCATTGACATATATTAGAAGCTGAGAATAGTGGGAAGGTGGAATTTAAAGCTGTGTAAGTAGGTGGTACAAGATAAAAAATAAACATTACATATAGTAAATATTAGCTTAGTGGTTTAAGACAATGAATCTAATAGTTGATATGCTAAAACTAATAACTTTATATATGCTGGGTCAATTTTTTCTAAGACTATTTTCTGTAAAATGAAAATGCTTAGAGATGTATTTTCTTTAATAGGTTTATAAGTATTAAATTTTCAGCATTTATTCACTTCACTTCAATAAATATCCTCTTAGTGTTTTTCTTTAACTTTATGAGTATAGTATACATTAATAGATTTTGAGGGTTATATTACATTATGTTAACACAGGGAATCCAATATTTAAAAAGGAAGCATCAAAAAACAATACTTAGGATAAGTTTAACCAAGGAGGGGAAGATCTGTACACTGAAAATTACAAGACTCTGATAAAAGAAATTGAAGAGAAACGAACAAATGGAAAGATATCCCATACTCATGGGTCAGTAGAATTAGTATTGTTAAAATATCCATATTACCCAAAGTCATCTATAGATTTAATGCAATCCTTATTAAAATTCCAACAGCATTTTCCACAGAAACAGAAAAAAAATCCTAAAACTTATATGAAACCATACCATTGAATACCTAAAGCAATCCTGAGAAAGAAGAACAAAGCTGGAGACATCACATTTCCTGATTTGAAACCATACTATGAAGCTATAGTAACCAGAGCAGTATGGTACTGGCATTAAAATAGACATAGAGACTAATGGAAAAGAATTAAGAGCACAGAAATAAATACCCACATATATGGTCAAGTAATATTTGACAAGGGAACTCGTTATATTCAAGATATTGAATATAACATATAATGTGTCTTCAATAAATGGTGTTGGGAAACTGGATAATACATGTAGAAAAATGAAATTGGACGCTATCATACAACACTCAGAATGAATTAAAGACTTAAATGAGAAGCCATAAAACTCCTAGAAGAAAACATAGGGAAAAATCTCCTTGACATAGGTTTTGGCAATGACTTTTTAGATATGACACCAAAAGCACAAGCAACAAAGGCAACAAGTGGGACTACACTGAAGTAGAAAGCTTGTGCACAGCAAAAGAAACAACAAAATGAAAAGGCAACCAACGGGATAGGCGAAAAATTTGACAACCATATGTGTGATAAGGGGCTGATATACAAAATACATAAAGAACTCATATAAACCCATAACAGAAGATCAAACAATCTTATTTTTAAATGGGCAGCGGAACTGAATAGATATTTTAACAAAGAAGACATACAAATGGTCAACAGGTACATGAAAAGATGCTCAACATCACTAATCATCAAGGAAATGCAAACGAAAACTACAAGGAGATATCACCTCACATCTGTGTGAAGGTTCCTGAAAAAATTAAAAATAGAACTATCATATTATCCAGCAACCCCACTTCTGGGTATATATCCAAAGGAAGTGAATATACTATAAAATAGCAAAGAGTTACCTGAACTCTCATGTTTATTGCAGCATTATCCACAATAGCTAATATATGGATATGACCTAAGTGTTTGTCAATGAATGAATGGATTAAAAAACGATGTGATATGATATATATCATATAACATAATATAATAATGGAATATGATTCAGCCATGAGAAAGATGGAATTTGTGACAATATGGATAGTCCTTGAGGATATTACACTAAGTAAAATAAGTCAGACAAAGACAAATACTGTTTGTTATCACTTATATGTGGAATCTACAAAAAGCCAAATTCATAGAAATGGAAAGAATGGTGGTTACCAGGGGCAGGAGTGGGAAAAATTGGGAGATGTTGGTCAAAGGGTACAAAGTTCCAGTGAGAAGATGAATAACTTTTGATGTACAGCATTGTGATTACAGATAACAATACTGAGCTATATACTTGAGAGTTGCTAAGAAACTGGATCTTAAATGTTCTTACCACAAAAAAGAAGTGATAATTATGTGGTATGATGGAGATTTTAGCTAACACTCTGGTGGTGGTCATATTGCAATATATGTGTATCAAATTAACATGTTGTACACCTTAAAGTTACACAATGTTATATGTCAATTGTATCTCAATAAAGTTGGAAAGAAAAAAATAATGATCAAGTGAATTCAAAGACAAGCCACAGACCGGGAGAAAATAAATATTTGCAAAACACACATCCAACAGAGTACAGTTACCCAAAATATACAAAGAGCTCATAACTCAACAATCAGAAAACAAACAACTCAATTTAAAAAATGACCCAAAGACCTTAACAGATATCTCGCCAGAGAAGATATACACATGGCAAATAAGCCAAAAGATGCCCATATCATATGCCATCAGGGAAAATTCAAGTTAAAATATCATCAGGCTTGGGCTTCCCTGGTGGCGCAGTGCTTGAGAGTCCGCCTGCCGATGCAGGAGACGCGGGTTCGTGCCCCGTTTCGGGAAGATCCCACATGCCGCGGAGCGGCTGGGCCCGTGAGCCATGGCCGCTGGGCCTGCGCGTCCGGAGCCTGTGCTCCGCAAATGGGAGAGGCCACGACAGTGAGAGGCCCGCATAACGCAAGAAAAAAAAAAGAAAAAAAGTAAGTACATTTGGGAATAAAAAAAAAAAAAAAAAAAAAAAAAAAAAAAAAAAAAAAAAAAAAAAAAAAAAAAATATCATCAGGCAAATGTAAACTAAAACAACAGTGTGGTTCCACTACATACCTATTTAAATAGCCAAAATCCAGAACACTGACACCAAATGCTGGCAAGGATGTAGAGTAACAGGAACTCTCATTCATTGCTGGTGGGAATGTAAAAATGTACAGCCAATTGGGAAGACAATTTAGCAGTTCCTTACAAAACTAAACATCTATCAATCATGCTCCTTGGTATTTACCCAAAGAAGTTGAAAACTTATGTCCAAAATGAAAAAGCCTTCACATGGATGTTTATGGCAGCTTTTCTTCCTAGTTGCCCAAACTTGGAAGCAAACCAAGGTATCCTTCAGTAGGTGAACAGATCAACTGTGGTACATGCAGATGATGGGATATTATTCAGTATGGAAAAGAAATGGACTATTAAGCCATGAAAAGACACAGAAGAACCTTAAATGCATATTACTAAGTGAAAGAAGCTAATCTGAAAAGGCTACATACTGTATGATTTCGACTATATGCCATTTTGGAAAAGACAAAACTATGGAGACATTAAAAAGGTTAGTGGGGTTAAGAGATGAATAGGCAGAGCATAGAGGATTTTTAGGGCAGAGAAAATATTCTGCATGATACTATAATGATGGATATATGCCTTTATGAGTGAACCATAATATATACTATGAACTTTGGATGATTATGATGTGGCAATGTAGTTTCATCCTTGGTAAAAAAAAAAAAAAAAAAAAAGTAACGTTTTGGTTAATGATGTTGATAATGGAGGAGGTGTGCATGTGTGAGGGCACGGATATATGGGAAATCTCTGTACCATCCTCTCAATTTTGTTGTAGACCTAAAACTGCTCTAAAAAATTAAGTCTTTTAAAAAAAAGTGACATGAAGGCCTTGGCTTAATTTTATTCTTATATTTTAGGTTTTTCTCTATTTTTAACACACACTAGATTTTCAGCCTAGGTTCATTTTTCTTTTCAATCTTTTAATGATTTTCTTTCTGCTCCAATTACCAAAACTCTTTAAAAAGATGTGACTCCATATTTTTTTATAGTTTAGAATATTTGAGAGTAGGGGATTTGTTTTATGGTGATTGATTCAAACTTGGAAGTCTTCCTCTTAACCTAAAAAGCAGACCTTAGGTGAACATTTTTCTTCAAGAGCCATTATACAATTACAATGCCCACTCCTGAACTGCTTGATTCCCATTTATCCAACTAAATGTTTTCAATCGATTTTTTAAAAACATGTTGTTTTCTAAAAATATATCTAAATAATATCAGTTTATAATCTATACAGGAAACATTACTTAAAGTGCCTTGAAAATGTTTTTATGCCTGTATATACGTACTTGGGGTGAGGACACTTTGAAGAGAGGAAGAACAGAGATAAGAGTGGAAATGGATTTCACTGTTTAACACAAACATGGCAATATCCAACTCTATGATGGACTTTGAAACCTAGATGTAGAGGCAGAGTCTTAAAAAATAGTCCAGGATGTTGAATTCCAAAAATAGAGAAACACTTAAAGATTCTTAAAATCAAAACATTCTTCAACCTAACTGGAAAAGGCAGGTTTTATTGCATTTCCAAAAGAAGATAAGCCAAAGGTTACAAACGTATAGTTGTAAGAAGAGTAAGTTCTGGGGATCTAATGTACAGCACGGTGACTATAGTTAATAATACGGTATTATATACTTGAAATTTGCTAGGAGAGTAGATCTTAAGTGTTCTCACCACACACACAAAAATGGTATCAATGTGAGGTGATGGATGTATTAATTATCTTGATTGTGGTAACCATTTCACAATGTGTGTGTGTATGTGTATAAAATCATCAAGTTGTATACCTTTACAAAAAGAAGGCAAGACATATGATAGTGATTAATCACACCAACAAAGGATTCTAATAGATCTGGGTCCAAATCATAACTTGATCACTTGTGGAACTTAAGGTGTGTGAGTAACCAAGTCACTTAACTACTGGGCCACAGTGTTGTCATCTGAAAATGGAGCTAATGCACCCTCATCCTAGCCTGTTGGGATCCAATGCATACCCGTAACAAAGGGCTTAGCATAGGGCCTTGGCAGACAGTAAATACTCGGTGACACTAGCCATTATTATTAATGATTAATAGATTTTTTGTGTGTCTAGGTACCTATATCTGAGGAATTACAAAAATCACATGTATTACAACTTTGTATGTCCCTCTTTTAAAGAAGGAGATAAGTTTCTTCATCTGAGTTCCAGCAAAGGAGAGTGTGCTCTTTTTTTTGTCCTTCATGTCAAAAAGTAATTGGGGCAATGCTGTTATTCTTGTAAGAGAATTCTTAGAAAGTCCAACATGTGACTTCTAGAGATTGTCCATGCTCTTCTGCTTTCTGTCTAATTACAGTGGCCGCAGTTATCACTTGCATCTTTGCACAGGTATTTGATAACTGAAAACCATTTCCAGCTTTTGCTGCATTTGTGCATGAGTACCATCCTCAGACCAATAGGTCAGAAGCTACCATCTTAGGCTTCCTGGAAAGGAACTTTGGCTTCAGGGAAGAAAATTACAAAAGGTAAAATAGAGTGAGGGAAAGATGAAAGGTTTAGAAAAGCCCTCTCAAAAGTTGAGATGTCTGAATGCAGACTTGCCCATTGTAGAAATGTGATCAAAGGCATGGAGATTAACGGCAGCTTTGCTCCTAATGGGCTCCAAACAGATTTCATGAGCAAAATGAGGTCACCTTCCAGTTTGCCCTAACTATTATTATTCCTTACAAATAATGAGTCCTAAAACCCATCGCAAGCAAGGCAATGCCGTCTTATGCTGAACTCTCTAAGGCCAGTTTGACCCATCTAAGTCATCCTTCACAGCTATAAACAGGAGTGCCTCAAACTCCTCTGAGAGCAAAGGTGATGAGAAAGGTGTTCTTGACAGCGAATGGCACCCTGCAGGTTCCAAAAGGCCAAACCCTCCCAGGGATCCCACTGTCCCATTTGCAGCTGGCATTCTGTGGCTGATTTTCAGCCTGTCAGAGAGACATTTTGCAGCCTCTGTGTAGACAGGAGTCTCTAGGCCACAGCAGCTGAGTACAAGGAGGCTGGCCAGAAGCCCAGGCACCTCAGGGAATCCAGGAGGTTGGAGAAGGAATTTTTTCTTCTCCTTAGCCAAGGAGTGCAGTTGGCTTGCATTTCTGAATCCAATTTGGCTAATTAAGATCAACAAATGTTGAACTTAAATAGCTATGAAATCTTAATGAACTTTTTTTAAAAATAAACTTTTACAGAAAGTAACTACAGAAAACACAAGTTGGATTTCTTTTTTTTTCTTTTTTTTTTTTTTTGCCTCTTCTAAACATCAAATCTCTTAATAGGATAAGGGCACAGTTGCAAAGAGGAACCAAGGGTAGAAACTTGAGTCACTAGTTTTTCTCATAAAAATAATCATAAGGAAGTCCTATTTTATATCTAGACTTGCTTAGGGAATGAAACTTGGGTAAATGTCTGCTACTATTTGGATTTCACAGCATCTTTTAAAATGTAACCATCAGGATACTGAAGTTACGAAAAGGTCAAACACATAAGATAATTGTGTTGGGTATAGCTAATCAACTGCTTTTGAGCATATATACTCACAAAACTTGTATCAAAGTTTGATTCAGATTCTAATAATGAATTTTAGGTCTTTATGTTGGAATTGGGTCTATGTGCAATGTGAAAACTCACCTTCCAGATATTCTGAAAAGAAATCTGCCATTTTTAAATGAAATAATCTCAGGATTTAAAGTCTGCCATTTGTTTAGAAAACAAATCCTATCATTCTCTTTATGCACAAGCAGCAGCCAACCTTTTGCATTAAAATCATATCACGCACTGATTTCTTTTAATATAACTGCCGTGAGGCAAGTTATTAATTATCTGACTTTTGATTTTTTTTAAAGAAATTTGCAAATATGCTGGATTGCAAATATAAAATGCATATCCATCCAAATTTGTGATGTCATCACTCAAGGAGAACATAAAAGTTTCTTTGTTTTTTCAAACATAAACGTTTGGAAATTCAAAGGAGACGGTAGGCTTCTTTATCACAGCTGTAAGAAATCTGCCAGACGATCTTGGTCTGGGTATTCATGAGGTTCACATGCTTTTAAATGTGTCCTCAAGTCACTCCCAGGAACAATGTGACTGTACTGTGTTGGCAGAGCTGAAGCACCCTGGCTTTTCCTCCTCCACACCTGGAGGGCTCTGGAGGCGGGCTGAGTCCTATTAGCACATGCTTCCCTTTAAAGTGTGATTTGTCCACTCACTGTGTGTTCCATTGCCATGCCAGGTAGCTGAGCTGATTATCTGGATTCTCTAACATCGTCTGCAGTGTTCATTTATGTTTTGATCAATGCTGGAACAGCCTACATGTTTCAGTCTATCCTCTGAAACACATTATTTATGTAGCCCTCTAATGCTTATAGCACTTCACAATGAAATAATTACAGCTGTTTCCTTATTTCTTTATTCCTCTCATCCTAAAATATCCACCCCACTTAATCCTAGGAGCCTGGAAAAATGGAATTGTTACATTACCAAGTCTCAGAGGATTGACACAACCTGAAAATTGGTAAAAGAAACAAACAAAAAACTTAACTAGTGTATGCCTTAAGTATCTGTGCTATGATATTTACCTTGTTAGTGTCCTCAGAGTTTTGTGGAAGGTGCTTTTGTTAGTTTGGATGCCCCTAGGAAGCTATGAGTGCAAGTAGTTTATTTGGGAGCTGACCTCAGGAAGTATCAATAAGGGAAGACAGATGCCAGATAAAGAAGGGACAGAAGCCAATAAAGGGTGTGTGGTTCAGATGTAGAAAACAAACATATGGTTACCAAGGGGGGACGGGACGGGGGAGGGGTAAACTGGGAGATTGGGACTGACATATACACACTACTATATATAAAATAGATAACTAATAAGAACCTACTGTATAGCACAGAGAACTCTACTCAATACTCTGTATTGACCTGTATGGTAATAGAATCTAACAAAGAGTGGATATATGTATATGTATAACTGATTCTCTTTGATGTATAGCAGAAACTGTAAATCAACTATACTCTGTAAATCAACTATAAATCACTGTAAATCAACTATACTCCAATAAAAATTAATTTTTTAAAAAAGCGTTTGTGGTTGAGTAGGTTATAGCTTTAGGCAACTGTGCTGCTAGGGAATTCTAAGAGACAAGATAGAATATACCTCAGACTTAGCCCACCTGGGGAGCAAATAGATGTGTATCTACCTCCAACTTCAAGATGTTATTCACTAAGGATGTTCTTGGGGGCAATAACCTCTGGGCTTGTCCATCCAGCCCTGCCTGGGATCTGAAAGCCCTCAGCTGGAGAGCAGCAAGATTTGCAGCAACGGCACATGCCAGTATATTAATGCTGAGCATGAAACGAAGCAAGACCCTGTGGTCCTCTCCCGCCGTGTCCTCTGCCTACCTTTTGTCTGTAGAAAAAACTTTATCCAAAGAATGTTTTACCAGAGAAGTGAGAAAATGCAGAAGCAAAGGAAAGCAGTCAACAGGACAAAATAATAATAGTTTAGTCATTAAACAAAGTCAAGGACTTTTAGCTCCTCCTCAAGGGCTATAGATAATATTCTGAGCCACATCCTTTGAGCTGTTTTGTAGATCTGAAATCCCCACCAGGTGGAAGAAGTTAACTACAGGATAACCAGACTGTAGCCATGACATAAGCGGCCACAATTCCAAGAACTGGCCTCAAAGAAATGAGAACAAATCAACTCTGGAACCGAAGATTAACTGTACTCAAAACAATCAAGATGACGCTGATCAGACCATCGCATGACCAATTCCAAGATGACTGTCAGAGCTGACTCTGTTGTTTATACATGTATCCCCCTCCCTCTACCCAGACACCCCTAAAACTCCCCTTTAAAAGCTCTTGCCCACTGACTGTCAGTGGGGAGTTGGCCTTTGGACATGAGTCCACCCTCTCCCCGGGCTGCTGGTCTCTGACATAAAGCAAACTTTCCTTTCCACCGATCTTGCCTCTTCAGTACTGACTTCCTAGCAGTCAACAGCTGGACCCAACTTGCGGTAATGAGCAGGTTACAAGCAGAAATAAAGGGTGGATACCAATTTTCTTTACATAGCAGGTGTGATGCTGAAATATTTTGTCATACTTTAAATGATATTAGCAAGACTTCTAGTTATGCAATAATTATCTTTCAACTGTGTACTATGGGGCAGGAAGCACTGTGCTATGCAAGGATCCTAAGGTAAAGGCTTTTATGAATCAGATGCCCATCCCCATTTATGTTTTGTTGCTCTTGTTATACATGCACTTTCATATTTTCACTGTGCATAAAGCATTCCTTATCATTTCCTCCCAATAAATAGAAAAACTTCTAAGAAGTTGGTATGGCATCTTCTGCACCAAATACCCTAGCTTCCCCACTCGCCCATTCATACCTAGCAGTTCTCACAATCTCGTAGAAGTAC
>NW_006793696.1:427540-451589 GCF_000442215.2 Lipotes vexillifer | reverse complement strand
TCAGCAGGAGCTTTTATTTCTATTTCCAAGGCCTGAACAAATGTGAAAGAAAATCTGGGCCACTTGTCTAATATTTATTCTCATGCTATGAGGAATTATGTAACTATGTAAAGGACTGGGTATTGAAAAACACTTGCATTTTATTAATAGGTGAGATACACATAATATACTTGGCAATTTGATAAAATGGACAGAAATGCTTCAAAACATATCCTATCATATTAAGCGAAGTGGAACACTTTCTCTACTTCTGTGGAAACAAAACTCACGTCACGTGCAAAAGATCGTCTCTTGGCATAAACCTGTTGCCTTAGAAGTAATCAGAAAGACTGTGAAGTCAGGTCTGCAGAGAGGAGTTAATTCTGCTCAAAACTTACTGAGCTAAAATGGGATTATGTTTCGCAGTGGAGGGGAAGGCGGGGGAGAAAAGACATTTTGAATTTCATAGTAATTACAAAGTATTATGTCAGCCTAAGCTTTCAAGATACAAATACCTCATTTTATGCTCATAAAACTTTTCTGACATAGGTACGGTGCTACTTCCCTCTGTTTTCCAGATAGAAAATCTGATGAGCCGTGAAGAGCTCCCTGACAGCCCTGAAAATAGGAACCAGAAGGTAGGGAATGATGAAGGAGGTAGTAGCTGCCATTGCTCCTGGTATTTCTATCACAAAACAAACGAATATCATGCCATAGCCCACTGGGTAATGCACTATGAAAAAATCCCATCCGAGACTGAGAAAAGTTCAGACTTTCCTTCTGCCATATAAACAGAACATAAAAAGTCTTTATGAAAAAAAATTCTCTCTTCATTTTGTATCTAGATTGGCAAATATTCTACAAGCCTCCTCATAGTATGTGGACTTATACTTAGTATGATATTAAACAGGGATTTCATTTGTTTTTTTAATTTTTTAACTTAATTTTATTTCCTTTTTTATACAACAGGTTCTTATTAGTATTCCATTTTATACACACCAGTGTATACATGTCAAAACTAATTGCCCAATTCATCACACCACCACCCCCACCCTCTGCCACTTTCCCCGCTTGCTGTCCATACGTTTGTTCTCTACATCTGTGTCTCTATTTCTGCCCTGCAAACCGGTTCATCTGTACCATTTTTCTAGGTTCCACATATATGCATTAATATATGACATTTGTTTTTCTCTTTCTGACTTACTTAACTCTGTATGACAGTTTCTAGATCCATCCACGTCTCAACAAATGACCCAATTTCGTTCCTTTTTATGGCTGAGTAATATTCCATTGTATATATGTACCACATCTTTAACCATTTGTCCGTCGATGGGCATTTAGGTTGCTTCCATGACCTGGCTATTGTAAATAGTGCTGCAATGAACACTGGGGTGCATGTGTCTTTTGGAATTATGGTTTTCTCTGGGTATATGCCCAGCAGTGGGATTGCTAGATCATATGGTAATTCTACTTTTAGCTTTTTAAGGAACCTCCAAATTGTTCTCCATAGTGGCTGTATCAATTTACATTCCCACCAACAGTGCAAGAGGGTTCTCTTTTATCCACACCCTCTCCAGCATTTGTTGTTTGTAGATTTTCTGATGATGCCCTTCGAAACTGGTGTGAGGTGATAGTTTCGATTTGCATTTCTCATTCTAGTTTTGATTTGCATTCCTCTAATAATTAGTGATGTTGAGCAGCTTTTCATGTGCTCCTTGGCCATCTGTATGTCTTCTTTGGAGAAATGTCTATTTAGATCTTCTGCCCATTTATCGATTGGGCTGTTTCTTTCTTTAATATTGAGCTGCATGAGCTGTTTATATATTTTGGAGATTAATCCTTTGTCCATTATTCATTTGCAAATATTTTCTCCCATTCTAAGGGTTGTCTTTTCATTTTGTTTATGGTTTCCATTGCTGTGCAAAAGCTTTGAAGTTTCATTAGGTCCCATTTGTTTATTTTTGTTTTTATTTCCATCACTCTAGGAGGTAGATCAAAAAAGATCTTGCTGTGATTTAGGTCAAAGAGTGTTCTTCCTATGTTTTCCTCTAAGAGATTTATAGTGCCCAGTCTTACATTTAGGTCTCGAATCCATTTTGAGTTTATTTCTGTGTATGGTGTTAGGGAGTGTTCTAATTTCACTCTTTTACATGTAGCTGTCCAGTTTTCCTAGCACAACTTACTGAAGAGACTGTCTTTAATCCATCGTATATCCTTGCCTTCTTTGTCACAGATTAGTTGACCATAGGTGCATGGGTTTATCTCTGAGCTTTCTATATTGTTCCATTGATCTATGCTTCTTTTTTTGTGCCAGTATCATATTGTCTTGATTACTGTAGCTTTGTAGTATAGCCTGAAGTCAGGGAGTCTGATTCCTCCAGCTCCACTTTTCGCCCTCAAGACTGCTTTGGCTATTCTGGGTCTTTTGTGTCTCCATGCAAATTTGAAGATTTTTTGTTCTAGTTCCGTAAAAAATGCCGTTAGGAATTTGATAGGGATTGCATTGAATCTGTAGATTGCTTTGGGTAGTAGAGTCATTTTCACAGTATTGATTCTTCCAATCCAAGAACATGGTATATCTCTCCATCTGTTGGTATCATCTTTAATTTCTTTCATCAGTGTCTTAATAGTTTTCTGCATACAGGTCTTTTGTCTCCCTAGGTAGGTTTATTCCTAGGTATTTTATTCTTTTTGTTGCAATGGTAAACGGGAATGTGTCCTTAATTTCTCTTTCAGATTTTTCATTAGTGTATAGGAATGCAAGAGATTTCTGTGCATTAATTTTGTATCCTGCAACTTTACCAAATTCATTGATTAGCTCTAGTAGTTTTCTGGTGGCATCTTTAGGATTCTCTATGTATAGTATCATGTCACCTGCAAACAGTGGCACTTTTACTACTTCTTTACCAATTTGTATTCCTTTTAATTCTTTTTCTTCTCTGATTGCAGTGGCTAGGACTTCCAAAACTATGTTGAATAATAGTGGTGAGAGTGGACATCCTCATCCTGCTCCTGTTCTTACAGGAAATGCTTTCAGTTTTTCACCATTGAGAATGATGTTTGCAGTGGGTTTGTCACATATGGCCTTTATTATGTTGAGGTAGGTTCCCTCTATGCCCACTTTCTGGAGAGTTTTTATCATAAATGGGTGTTGAATTCTGTCAAATGCTTTTTCTGCATCTATTGAGATGATCATATGCTTTTTATTCTTCAATTTGTCAATATGGTGTATCACATTTATTGATTTGTGTATACTGAAGAATCCTTGCATCCCTGGGATATATCCCACTTGATCATGGTGTACGATCCTTTTAAAGTGTTGTTGGATTCCGTTTGCCAGTATTTTGTTGAGGAGTTTTGCATCTATATTCATCAGTGATATTGGTCTGTAATTTTCTTTTTTTGTGGTACCTTTCTCTGGTTTTGGTATCAGGGTGATGGTGGCCTCTTAGAATGAGTTTGGAAGTTTTCCTTCCTCTGCAATTTTTTGGGAAGAGTTTGAGAAGTATAGATGTTAGCTCTTCTCTAAATGTTTGACAGAATTCACCTGTGAAGCCATCTGGTCCTGGACTTTTGTTTGTTGGAAGATTTTTCATCACAGTTTCAATTTCATTCCTTGTGATTGGTCTGTTCATATTTTCTACTTCTTTCTGATTCAGTCCTGGAAGTTTCTACCTTTCTAAGGATTTGTCCATTTCTTCCAGGTTGTCCATTTTATTGGCATAGAGTTGCTTGTAGTAGTCTCTTAGGAGGCTTTGTATTTCTGTGGTGACTGTTGTAACGTCTCCTTTTTCATTTCTAGTTTTATTGATTTGAGTCCTCTCCCTCTTTTTCTTGATTGGTCTGGCTAATGGTTTATCAATTTTGTTTATCTTATCAAAGACCAGCTTTTAGATTAATTGATCTTTGCTACTGTTTTCTTTGTTTCTATTTCATGTATTTCTGCTCTAATCTTTATGATGTCCTTCCTTCTGCTAACTTTGGGTTTTGTTTGTTCTTCTTTCTCTAGTTCTTTTAGGTGTAAGGTTAGATTCTTAATTTGAGATTTTTCTTGTTTCTTGACGTAGGCTTGTATAGCTACAAGCTTCCCTCTTAGAACTGCTTTTGCTGCATCCCATAGGTTTTGGATCGTCGTGTTTTCATTGTCATTTGTCTCTAGGTATTTTTTTTATTGCCTCTTTGATATCTTCAGTGATCTCTTGGTTATTTAGTAATGTACTGTTTAGCCTCCATGTGTTTGTGTTTTTTACGTTTTGTTCCCTATAATTGATTTCTATTCTCATAGCACTGTGGTCAGAAAAGATGCTTGATATGATTTCAATTTTCTTAAATTTACTGAGGCTTGATTTGTGACCCAAGATGTGATCTATCCTGGAGAATGTTCTATGTGTACTTGAGAAGAAAGTGTGATCTGCAGTTTTTTGGATGGAATGTTCTATAAATATCAATTAAATCTATCTGGTCTATTGCGTCATTTAAAGCTTCTGTTTCCATATTTATTTTCATTTTGTATGATCTGTCTTGGTGTAAGTGAGGTGTTAAAGTCCCCCACTCTTATTGTGTTACTGTCGATTTCTTGTTTTAAAGCTGTGAGCAGTTGCCTTATGTACTGAGGTGCTCCTATGCTGGGTGCATATATATTTATAATTGTTATATCTTCTTCTTGGATTGATCCCTGGATCATTATGTAGTGTCATTCCTTGTCTCTTGTAACATTCTTTATTTTAAAGTCTATTTTATCTGAGATGAGTATTGCTACTCCAGCTTTCTTGTGATTTCTATTTGCATGGAATATCTTTTTCCATCCCCTCACTTCCAGTCTGTATGTGTCCTTAGGTCTGAAGTGGGTCTCCTGTAGACAGCATATAGATGGGTCCTGTTTTTGTATCCATTCAGCAAGCCTGTGTCTTTTGGTTGGAGCATTTAATCCATTCACGTTTAAGGTAATTATCGATATGTATGTTCCTATGACCATTTTCTTAATTGTTTTGGGTTTGTTTTTGTAGGTCATTTTCTTCTCTTGTGCTTCCCACTTAGAGAAGTTCCTTTAGCATTTCTTGTAGAGCTGGTTTGGTGGTGCTGAATTCTCTTAGCTTTTGCTTGTCTGTAAAGCTTTTGATTTCTCCAGCGAATGTGAATGAGATCCTTGCCAGGTAGAGTAACCTTGGTTGTAGGTTCTTCCCTTTCATCACTTTAAGTATATCATGCCACTCCCTTCTGGCTTGTAGAGTTTGTGCTGAGAAATCAGCTGTTAACCTTATGGCACTTCCCTTTTATGTTATTGGTTGCTTTTCCCTTGCTGCTTTCAACAATTTTTCTTTGTCTTTAATTTTTGCCAATTTGATTACTATGTGTCTCAGCATGTTTATCCTTGGCTTTATCCTGTATGGGACTCGCTGAGCTTCCTGGACTTGGGTAGCTATTTCCTTTCCCACGTCAGGGAAGTTTCCGACTATAATCTCTTCAAATATTTTCTCTGGTCATTTCTCTCTCTCTTCTCCTTCTGGGACCCCTATAATGTGAATGTTGTTGCATTTAATGTTGTTCCAGAGGTCTCTTAGGCTGTCTTCATTTCTTTTCATCCTTTTTTCTTTATTCTGTTCCTCAGCAGTGAATTCCACCATTCTGTCTTCCAGGTCACTTATCCGTTCTTCTGCCTCAGTTATTATGCTATTGATTCCTTCTAGTGTAGTTTTCATTTCAGTTATTGCACTGTTCATCTCTGTGTGTTTGTTCTTTAACTCTTCTAGGTCTTTTAAACATTTCTTGCATCTTCTCGGTCTTTGCCTCCTTTCTTTTTCCGAGGTCCCAGATCATCTTCACTATCATTATTCTGAATTCTTTTTCTGGAAGCTTGCCTATCTCCACTTCATTTAGTTGTTTTTCTGGGGTTTTATCTTGTTCCGTCATCTGGTACATAGCCCTCTGCCTTTTCATCTTGTCTTTCTTTCTGTGAATGTGGTTTTTGTTCCACAGGCTGCGGAATTGTAGTTCTTCTTGCTTCTGCTGTCTGCCCTGTGGTGGATGAGGCTATCCAAGAGGCTTGTGCAAGCTTCCTGAAGGGAGGGACTGGTGGTGGGTATAGCTGACTGTTGCATAAAGAGGGATTTTTTTTTTTTTTTTTTTTGCCGTACGCGGGCCTCTCACTGTTGTGGCCTCTCCCACTGCGGAGCACAGGCTCCGGACATGTAGGATTAGCGGCCATGGCTCACAGGCCTAGCTTCTCTGCGGCATGTGGGATCTTCCCTGATCAGGGCACGAACCCGTGTCCCCTGCATCGGCAGGCGGACTCTCAACCACTGTGCCACCAGGGAAGCCCGTAAAGAGGGATTTTAAATATGGGTTGGCATGGAGCAAAAAACAAGTCTTATTAGTCTCTGCCTTTTAGTTTATTATGTAGAAACAGCTCTTCATTTTTAAAAGATGTAACTAATATTTCAATTAAATTTCAAGATTCAATGGATGTATATCACTATCACCACTTTTACAGAGTTTTTACTAAATATGCACGATTTGTTTTAATAATGCTTAAGAGACAATTTATTAAGTATTCTTGTTCTGGAGATATTTGGCAATCTAATGGACACACTGAACTGAATCATGAAACAGCTCTCTAATTAGAAATGGATAGTCAATATGTAACAACCCATTTATGTAAATTTGAGAACTTTACTAGGATATAAGATTATACATCCATATAATTTATGCAAAATATAACTTATGACCTTTATTTGTGAGAAATGAGAGGTCCAGAATCTTGAAGGGCTTTAAAATACAAAATAGAAGCATTATTTTAGTCAATATAAATGTACCCAAACTTCTCAGCAGCCCACATTAACAGCATTATCACACTCAGAAAAAAAAAGTGTTTATAAAAAAATGTGTCCTGTTTGCATGCCAGCCAGGACAAAATATGGATTCTTAATGAAAATGATAATTAAAAATGATACATAAATATTCACTGTTAGTAGTTTTGAATATTTTGCATTTAACAACAACAAAATAAACCTATAGTTTAATTCCACACAAACAATTAATTTGGTAAAACCACAAATGACGCATCAACTCTTGGCACAAATTATATCTTTATTGGAGGAGCTGGTGAACTTACACGACCAGAGGAACACTTGTTAAAGAACACACTGGCAGCACGTCAATTAGCCTACAATGTTCGTACAAGTGAAGTAAAATTGTACATGCCAGTCCCAGTGACAGACCGATTCTGGTGCTGGTAGGTAGCCAGTTTACATTATTATAGGGCAAAGACAACGTCTGAACAATTTTCTCTCCCCTCCCAAGGGACTCAGATTCCTCAGCATCTAGGCCAGTTTTCCCCAAACTTCGTTTTAAAAAATTTTATTGTTCCCCATTTAAAATCTGGAAACCAATGCCAAGCAGCATTTATATACTCACTCACGCGTAGGGAGTATTTTTAAATGTTCACTGCTAAGCTCAGTTCAAAAGCACATCAGGCTAATACTGTTGACAACCATTTTGGGGGGAATGATTAAGACCCTCCAATCTCCCAGCCAGTGCTGCTTACAACAGGATATGGTCTTAATCAGGATTTTAACCTAATGGCAAAGCCATGTTACTCCTTGTGGGTGCAGCATGAGAAGAGATACTCTTAATATACTTCAGGACTGCAGAAATGCAATTTAAAAATATAAGGGCACTTTCCTTTGGTCGAAGGGAAACAATGGTAAAGAAATTCTAAGTGACTACAAGTGACATGGACATTACAAGTCTGAAAAGAAAGCATATTTTTGTTAGGTGTACCAAATTGCTGTGCATCCATCAGATGCACAATTATCACCTGATAATTATCAATAAATCAATATCTTCCCAATAACTGATTGACAGAAATAGGACTAGAGACCACATTTACAGACAGTCCCAAACCAAGAAATTCCCTATCATAGCATCTAAATGCTGAGCTAAACAGGGAAATATTTTCTCTCCTTGCCTTAACCAGGTCAAAACACAAATTGAATGCTTTGCATTTGAGAGGAGCTTTATCCGACCTGTTGCATTAGGGTCATCAAAGGACCAGAGCGCTTAAAGTCCCTTGGATTGGGAGATCCAGCCTGGATTTAGATCCTAAAAATACTCTTAATCTTTCTATATACAGGCTTCTATTTGTGTTTAAATTAATGTTGTTATATTCAGTCATTTAACATGTTGATCATAGTCAAGAATAATCTGTCAATTTTTTAGGTAAGGTTGTTTAAATCACACTGAGTCATTTACCAAAAGATGGTTTAGGAATTATGATATGGGCTTCAAAATCTTCCCTATTCCTTGCTTTATAAAAAGTAGAGAACAGGCAGGCAAAAATATACAGTTAAGTTATCCTGAGAGGAGAGTCAGTTTACTAATATCCCCACAGAAAAATGACAAAAGTGATGGTACACTGGTTTTTCCATGAATGAAGAAGAAAATCGGGACTTAATAAAGCCAAGATATTGTAGCGTTATATTGGGACATTGCTTGACTTAACTCACCTATGCTTTGTTTGAGGGAGTGAGGGAGAAAGAAAAAACATCCCAGACAAAACTAGAACAGAACTACAGTAGTAGTTTAATGGTACATTTTTATGTATGTCTGTTCTTTGTAGTATTTTTAAACTAACCCATTTATATAAATATATATATATATATATATATATATATATATATATACACACACACACATAATGTGAATGAAATCTTATGTTTTATCACAAGTAATTTTTCCAGCTTGAGGTCTGACATATAATATTGTGTAAATTTGAGGTGTACAGTGTGATGATTTGATACAGGTACGTATTACAAAATTATTACAACAATAGGGTTAGTTAACACCTTCATCACCTTACATAATTACATTCTTTGTGTGTGGTGAGAACATTTAACTCTACTCTCTAAGCAACTTTCAAGTACACATACAGTATTAACTATAGTCATCATGCTGTACATTACATCCCCAGAACTTATTCATCTTATAAATGAAGTTTGCACCCTTTGACCAACATCTCCTCATTTCCCTGAACCCCCAGGCCCTAGCAACCAGCATTCTACTTTGTTTTTATGAGTTCAGTTTTTTTTGGATTCCACATATAAGTAAGGTCATACAGTATCTGTGTCTCTGTCTGACATATTTCACTTAGCATAATGCCTTCAAGATCCATCCATGTTGTTGAAAATGGTAGAATTTCCTTCCTTTTATGGATGAATAAGATTCCATTGCGTATATATACCACATGTCCTTTATCCATTCATCTACTGATGGACACTTAGGTTGTTTCCTAATATCTTGGCTATTGTCAGTAATGCTGCAATGAACATGGGGGTGCAGATATCTCTTCAATAGCCTGTTTGCATTTCCTTTGGATATATATCCAGAATTGGCATTGTTGGATCATATGGTAGTTCTATTTTTAATTTTTTTGAATACTCTCCATACCGTTTTCCGTAGTGACTGTACCGACACATTCCCACCAATAGTGCACTAGGGTTCCCTTTTGTCCACATCCTCACCAACACCTGTTATGTCTCATATAGCCATTCTAACAGGTCTGAGGTGATATCTTATTGTGGTTTTGATGTGCATTTCCCTGATAATTATATCACAAATATTCTTCTAAATTAACACTGGTGTTATATGTCTCTCTGACATATATTTGCAATCCCTACAACTAACCATGCCTAAATTGTTGTGCTGTCTTGAAAAAAGTCATCACTACCCGCACAGGAACAGTGAGTAGTGATAACTTTTTCCAAGCCTTTGAACTTCAAACTTTCCACATCCTAATGTTATAGATACTCTTTTGGAAACAGTACATAGTTAAAAATTTTTAATACAGTCCAACAATCTCTGAGATTGAGATCATTTAATCGATTTACATTTTATGTCATCACAAAATATTGGTTATGGCTTCACCATCTTATATTTTCTATTGGTCCCGGTTGTGTTACTACAATTCCTCTCATTTTTTTGATTGCCTTTTAGACTGAATGTTCTATTAATTAGGATTTCACTTTTCCCCCAATTACAGTACGCTTTTCTATCCTCCCAGATTTACCCTAGAATTTACAGCACACGTCCTCAATTTATTAAAGTCTTATGTCCCTCTTCAGATAATTCAAGGACCAAAAGAACCAATTTAACTTCATTTAACTTCCCCTTGATTCATGATTTTGATGTTGTTGTGTATTTTAATTCTCTCAATTCAATTTATTCGATTTCATAATTATTTTATAAGGTCAAATTTCATTTAGATTTATCTATACATTTAACATCCTCCTTGTTTCCTGCACCTATGGGATCATTTTCCTTATACACAGAAAAACTGGTTTAATGCAGGTTTGCCGGTGGAAATGCAGTTTTTGTCTGAAAATCTAGTTTTACTCCATTTTTTTTAGGGCTTTAAGAATATTTCCACTGAGTATAAATTTATAGGTAAGCAGTTATTTTTATTCAATATATTGACTATAATATTTTACTGTCTTCTGCCTTCCATTGGTGTTCTGAACGTTGTTCTAATCTATTGAAAGATATGTCTTTCTCTTCTATGTTACTATTTTTGCAATTTCATTATGAAGTGTCTTAGTACGGTTTATGTTTGTTTTTTTTTTAAACTTACTTGGGACTCCATGGACTCCTTAAATCTTTGGATTAAATTTTTTAATCAGTTCTGGAAAACTTTCAGGCATTGTGTTGTCAAATATTGCTTCTGTCTCTTTCTTTCCTTTCTTTCTGGAACTCCAACTAGATGCATGTAAGGTCCGCCCACTGTCCTTCTATTACCTCCTTCTATATCTTTATCTTATGATTATCACTGTTCTGCCCCATCTTCCAGCTTGCTAAGTCCCTCTTTTTTTATGTCTCATTTACTGTTAAACTTGGTCCAGTAAATTCTTAGTTTCAATTATTGTTATTTTCAATAATAATTTCAGTATGATTCTTTTTCAAAGCTGCTATGTCACCTTTGCCTAAATTTTCAAGTTTGGCTTTTTATATCAATGAAAATAATAAATGTATATTGATTGTTTTTAGTAAGGTATTATAGGTTGTATCTGATAACTTAAATATCTTAGGTTCTGGTGGGCCTAATTTTTCTTTTAACTTTTCATTTGGAAATAATTTCAAAATTACAGGAAATTTTTAAGAATAAAAGCAGTACATAACACACCCATATAGCCTTTTCTTGATTCAAATATTGTTAACATTTTGCCCCTTTGCTTTACCATTTTATCTGTCTGGCTATCTACCTAATTCTCTCCCTACACATAATTCTATGTATATAACATATGTATATAAGTCTTCTCTGAACCATTTGAGGATTAGTTGCATATATGACTGTTTACTCATAAAATCTTTTGTGTTTAGTTTCTAAGATAAGGCTATTACGTTATATGACTACAAGATAGTTACCAACTTCAGTTATTTTAACACTGTTATAACACTGAATGTTTGTGTCCCCCCTAAAATTCATTATGTTGAAACCCTAATCCCAATGTGATGGCATTTGTGGGGCCTTAGTGAATGGAGTTAGTGCCCTTACAAGGCTTGAGAACTAGCTAGCTCTTTCCACCATGTGAGGACACAAGGAGAAGTTAGCCATCTGCAATCCAGAAGAGGTCTCTCACCAGAACCTAACCATGCTGGCACCCTGATCTCAGACTTCTGGCCACTACAACTGTGAGAAGTAAATTTCTGTTCTTTATAAACCACCTAGACTACGGTACTTTGTTGTAGCAGCACAAACTAAAGACAAATATCTTCATCTAGTCTTCCATCCAATATACTATTTTATGAATTGAGCCAGTAATGTCATTTTTTAGCATATTTTCCCCTCCAGCACAGAAGTCAATATAGGATAATGTATAGCATTTAGTTGTCATGTCTCTCTGATCTCCTTTAATTTGGAGCATTTCTACCCGCTTTCTTTGTCTTTTATGACATTGACATATTTAAACAACACAGTCTTGCTTTCCCTGTGCGGCATGCGGAATCTTAATGACCCCATTAAGGCTAATCTGTTATTTCCCAATGATTAGATTCAAGTTATATATTCTCAGTCATAATACTACATAAATGATACTGTCTCCACCTCAGGATATCATACTTAGAGGCATATGATGACCATCCGCCCTGCACTGATAGTGTTAATTTTGATTCCTTGGTCAATGTATGTCTGGTTTAAATGTATACTGGCTATTATATATGAAAACTTATTTGCTAAAGCATTTCAAACCCAGAATGATAATATTTCTTCTAGACAGGCTTTTCATTTTCTTCTGCCAAGTACTTGAGATACTAGCTAGCTTGACCCAGTTTAATCTGATTTCAAGGCTTGTGGTTTTCCAGGCCAACCATATAACATGAAGGTAGGTTGCAAGTTGTGCAAAGACAGGTTTGCTTCCAATAAATTTACTCCTAAACTGCAGCTCTTTACAAATCCATCTCCAGATGGAGGATGGTTAGCTAGTGAATCCCCCTAGGGAAGTTCTAGGGATTCCATCCAGACCCACGAGAGCACCGAAAGTGCAACTCACCCCTCAGACATTTCTTCCTAATGATAAAAATATTCTGGAATGCTGAACTCACGTCTATGGGTTCTTCCTTCTCCCAGATTTCAGCACTGTAATTCTTTACAAACTTTGTTGCATTGAAGAAAGTTTTATTTTTCTTTTAAGTTCCATCCAACAACTTTTCTTGCTGCTCTTGGTGGAAAGTTTGTTCAAATGAATGTGTGTATCACAACTGGAAGCAATGTATTAACAGACGATGATCCAATCATTATCTCATGGCCACTGGGTCATTTTTACATTCATCCAAATGACAATGAGGTTTATTCTGTTATGTCAGACTCTAAAAACTTTTCCTCACATAAATTAACCCCAAAATAGAGTGGCAGCTTCCAAGGAATCCAGAAAACCTCAAATGTATTTGAAGTAAGTCAACTGAAGTAGATGTGATTACTTTTTGTCTCCCCATCAATTTTCCTTAGGATCATGATTAGCCCTTATAAGGAGTTCCAGAAAAGCAAGGTGTGGACATATGTGTCAGCACTCGTTTCTCCTGGTCACACGTATTAGCTCACATGACCTAATCATGACTTTCCCCAGAAAAGAACCCCACTCCTTCTTTTCCCCTTCTTCTTTAATTTGGAGATGACTAGTTTAGGGGCGAAGGGTGGGATGGGAGGGAGGGTGAGGTTGGAGAAAGAGAGAAAAGGAAAGAAATCGCCTGAGAATGAAGCCAAGCAGAAGCTAGCAGAATACAAAGATGCTGGGTTAGAGAATGTCCCCATATCATTGGCTGAAGCCTTTGATCCTGATATACCTGAATTTACCCCTTGGATCGTTCAGTTACGTAAGCCAATAAATTATCCTGAGTTATTTTGAATTGGGTTTCTGTCTTGCACTAGAGTCTAGACTGGTTAAAAAGTTTTAAAAGCTATGTACACAATAAAATTATGTGTATAACTACAGAGTGTCTCTCCTCTCATCCAGGTCAGTGAGCAATAACTAAACAAGAAGGAGAAGGCATGTAAAATGATAAACAGTGTAGTAGGAATTAAATCTAAAGAGGAGAGGCGATGGAAATGCTAATTAGCACATTTAATTTTCATGTAGTCAAATCTTTTAGTGTTTTTATTACTGATAAGTTGCCTCAGGAAAAATAAAATGCACACACATGATAAGTGTAGAGTGCTGCTCCCAAATGAGTCTGCAGCACCTCGGTTTCTGCCATTATCCTTACATAATGTGTAGAATCAAAAGTGAGACATTAGCAAACAAGATAAATCATTTTCGGACATACTTGAATAAAGCTGAGGAGTTTCTATTCCATGACTCCAAGGCCACCATTACTTCTCAACTATATCTCTGAAATAGCCTCTAGCTCATTTCCTAGCGGGCTCTTTTTCCCCCTGTTGTCAATTCTACGCATGGCAGCCAGAAAACCCATCACACTACCTTCCCAATCAAAACCCTGCAATCCTTGACATTTCAAACATACTCTATGATCTTCGCCGCAAGCCTACAAAGGGATTGTTGGCAGGCCCTGGCTAGCTCTCCATCCTCACCTCCTGTCCTATTCCTCACTCATTCCTTGCAGTAGTGCTGGGTTGCCTGAGGTGTCTCTAACACACCTGGTTCAATTCCCCCTGCAGCGCCTCTGCCTGAAGAATTCTTCCCCAGGTAGCGTCAAATGGCATGGTCCTTCCTTAATTCTCTGCTCAAATATCACATCTTCTGAGAAATTGTTCTTAACTACCCTACCGAAAGCACACCACCCACTCCTCCATCAGACTTTATGTCCTCTGCCTTGTTTTTATTCGCAGCACTCACGCTACCTGACATGCTATCTTGTTATAGTATCTGTTTTTTGCCTCTTTCCCCCTCCTCTACTCTCACCCCTCCCCCTTTCCTACTGCCTATTAACCCGTTCTCTCTTTTACAAATTATTTTTATTATTTCACCCTTTATTATCAATGAATTGGGCTCTTGGAATTATAATGTAATTTGATAGGCATAAGAGAATATGGATACTAAGTATTTTCTAAGTCACTGGATGACAGATTACAAAACAGCCTAAAACTTTTACGAGGTAGGTCAACGTAGCTATGGAGTCCTACTAGAACAAAAAATCATGGGTACCACAGACACTAATTCTGCCACACAAAAATAGTGGTTCATGAAAAGGAAGTAATACCAAAGAAGTGGGTATACAATTTTAAGGTACATAAACTCTACATTTCCATCTTTCCAACGTTCATGTATTATATGTTTCTTCATTTGCAGAAATTCTGGAATTCTGCTGTTAATTTGAGATTCTACAGTACATTAGTTTTGAGCTAGCATAGGATGTATAAAAGGTAACCAAAAAGAAAGCAAAGCAAATGTGAGAAAAAGAAAAACCAAGTAATAGGGATTAATGCCAGATCTAACCCTTCTGCTCTGGAGCATCTAGCATCAAATATAGACCAAGGTACATTTAATAGTTTTCTTCAACCATAATCTATGAGAAGTCAGTTTCTTGAAATACAATATTAATATATTTAATGAAAAAAATCTCATGATTGTGATTTATGGCCCCTTGGATGTTAAGCCAGATCCTGCTGGGTAAATTACTTTTGCAACTGGTAAAGTAATAGATAGAAATATGACAATGAATATGACTTTAAAACAGCTAGGAAACAAGGCTTCAGGTGTCTAAGTCCCCAGTTCAAACAGAAGTTAATCATTGAGTTTCTGTATACTGAAGTCATTGCTTTAGATATTTTTAGTTATTTTTTAGGATTTTACATAGATGAAAAAGATCAGCCATCATAAATATCTGTCAAGCCACTGATGGCACAATATAGTCCTCACATCCTATCTGAGCTACAAGGGGAAATTAAGTATAGGATGCCGTTTTCCCATCACCAACTAAAAAAGAGAAATAAACTCTATCAACTTAAAATAAGCCTTTAAAAATATCTGATAGAAATGTACTCAACTCTCAACTCCCAACCCCGTCTCACAAAAAAAGCTTTGATTAGAAGCCAAATATCTTGATTTAATTTTTAAACTGACTACATGGAGGGAATCTTACTGCAGGGTCTTTCAAATTTGATTTTAAAATATCACTTACTGCATTTCCCAACTTTAAATTGAAATTTGAAGTAATAAAACAGCATAGTAAATATATGACAGAGGATATGAATAATACAGACAGAAATTATAGCCAATGTCTGAGGAAGATGGGATTGGTTTTTCCAGTTATTAGACTACCCTCGGCCTGTTCCTTTCTAGTAATAAATATAGATATAAACATATACGTATGCACATATGCATACGTGTGTATATGTATAGATATATGTATATTTGAAATTTCACCTCCTTTATTGAGTTTGTTTGGCAGAGGGGGAAAAGCTGAAAATTCACTATACACCAAAAGCCAATAAACAAAAGTAGTTCCTTTTTTGTTTGAGGTTTCAGAGTTAGATTCTTGACTCCATCAAAAACCCATTTTTGAGTCTTGGAAATGTTACTTAATCAATATCTTGTTCTTAGTTTCAGCATCTATAAAATAAAATGATTAATGACAACTACCTCCTAAGGTTTTGCTAAGTATTAAATTATATAATTCCTATAAAAGGGTAAGCGATTCTATATCTAACACATAGTAATAACACTCTAAAGATTATATACTGTTATTATGACTATTACTATTGTTCTCAATAAGAAGTTTAATGAGATAGTAACTAGTGTCCCATTTACTAAAATGATATTTTAACTCCATTTTCAAATTTTGTTATATCATCAGTACTCCTAATCATGGGATACACATTTAACTATGAATGCAATTTTAAATGGATATGTTTGTAGAGCTTGAGAATTTGTTGAAGTTGCTGAAGGTCTTTTTAATGGAGATATCCACAATTTTTTTAACTATCAACTGGTGGGGTAGTGGGGGGACTTTGGAATAGCTAAGAGTAAAATCTCTGAGTTTAACTAGGAAAAGATAAAGGAAGGGATGATCTTGGCAGTGAAACCCCTAAAGGGTATAGTGAAAGGAGAAGGAGGAATTTTAGTACTCCGTAAGCAAAAACAGAGGATTCTTTAAAATCTGCCCCAGTCTCAGATGACAGTCCTGGCAGACCACTGATAGGGCACGTCCGAAGCAAGCTCTTTAGACAGCTACGCTACTGCCTTCCACTGTAACTTCAAAATGATCCCGTCTACTCACTGGTTCACTGTCTCAGAAATTAACATCTTTACAATGGAGTATTCAAAATCAGTTCACTTGACAGGAAAGATAAGTAGATAGAACTGTAAAATACAGTGCTTCAAACCTGAGATGACACTCTTCTCACTGCCATCTCTTTGAAATTAGCTGTGAGCTTAACACTTTGAAGATAATGTGATAATCAACTGGGCAAAGATAACAAGATAGGCTATGATATAAAACGCATTTCGATAGAGAGAGAGAATGCTACTGCATTCATTTCCCGAAGAGTTAGTGTGGGAAAAACCGCATACGTCACATTGTTCTTTCCTACTTCAAGTTAACAAATTAACTCATATGTAAAAAGGGTGTTTTTCTCATTATATTTTAGTTATTTGCTTTTTCATAAAGATATATAACTATCATGGGCAATCTTATCTAGTGTCCACCTATTTCATGGGGTAAGTATATTGATAGCATGATATATGTGCTATGCTATTAACTGTCTCTTAGTATATTTTAATGAAATTTGTAGAATTTAATAAAAAATGTGGAGACAGTCTGATTTGGCTTAGAGCAAAACAGAGAAAGATCGGCATGGTAAGAGCTTAGTGAGCACAGGAGAGGATGGTAGGAGGTTAAGTCTAAAAAGAAAGTAAGAGGCAAGTTCAAGACTGTTCAAAATATTTGAATTTGTCCTTCCAAAGAGAAAAAATTTCTGTCATGAGGACTGAGAGTGAAAGGAAGTTGAGTGATTAAGATGTCTTTTGATACATAGAAGGGGGTGAGAGATCACTTCTGAAGGCAACAGGCATTGCACTGCAAACCCTAGGACTACAAACATTCATCTCTACAAAAAAGAGAAGATGAAAAATCTCACATCACTGAACAGTAGAAAAGAATCATCCAACGCCGTAACTTATATTCAGTACAAAATAGTAAAAACAAAAGGGAAAATCTAGTGCTTTTTCAGTTTTAAATCTAAAATGTCGTAAAACATTCTAGATAAATGTTATCTAGATAAATGAGACAAAAAGATAAGAAAGGGATTTCCTCTTTTCCCACCATTTTATAACACATTTATAATTTCAGCGTTCATAGGTGTATGTTTTATCTAGCTATAGTTGAACTTGTATATAATTCTGCACACTGTTTCCTCCAAGAAACATTATAGCATATGTATTTTTATTTTATTATAATCCTATTTACTTTTAATGGTTGCATATTATCCTCAAATATATGTGCCTAAGTGTATTACTGGCCATTTGAGTTGTGTATTATTGGCCATTTGAGTTGCTTCTGAGTGTATTTCACAAAATATATCCATCAACATCTTCAAACACATGACCTTTTCCGTATTTTGTACTATTTTCTTAGGATAGATTCCCAGAAGTAATAGTAATAGATAAGATAGCATGAATATTTCCATAGTCCCCCCCATACGCTGCCAAATTGTTTTTCAAAAGGGCTGTGCCAATCTTAATTGCAACGAACGGTTTCTGAAATCACTGGATTCACCGCATCCTTGCCAACAGGGGGCATGATTATTTTTAATATTATCATTTAGTAGATGAATAACAAGTCCTCCTATTGCTCATATAACTGATTTAGTCTAGTAGACCGATAGGAAAGGAGAATATCTGAAATTAAGGAACAATTTGACAAAATCTGCCTATTCTAGTGACTATTATTGTGGTCAAGATGGTTAAGCAGATGCTGGAAGCTCACTGAGCAAGCTAAGTTCACAATAAATTGCATAAACATAAAGCATGCTGATAGATAAGTGTAAACCTGGGCAGGGGTCTCTAGAGTATTGTCAGGAATCCTAGTTTTTGGTCCAGTTCAATTCAGCACTATTAATCATGCAACTAAAGACAAGGAAAGCAAGGTAATCAAATGTGAAAATAAAAAAGGCCCATACATTCTCAAAGTAAACAAGCACACATACATTTTAATCCAGAGACTCCACTTCTAGGTCTTAAAGACTTGCACACATGAAATAATGCATACAAGATTATTCATGACCATATTGGTTGTGTTGGCCAAAAGATTAGAAAAACACAATCGTTCATCAGGACGGGACTATCTAATAATAAATAAATTATGGTACTTTCAACAAATGTAATACCACGAAGCTTAAAAACGAACGAGGAAACTATTAACTTTGACAGTCCTTCCAACACTACTGAGTTTAAAAAGCAGGAAGCAAAACATATATACATACAGACACACACACACACAGAATGTTAGCATCTGTATAAAAATTGCGGGAAAAAAAAAGGTTGAAACGTTTACTGTTTGTTTGCATGAGCTAGGCTATCTCTGAAAAGATACCAAGAAACTAGTAAGAATGGTTACCTATTTGGGGAAGATGAGTACTGGGTATGTGGGGAAGGGATATGAGAGGGAGAATTTTTACCGTGTGTTTTCTGAACCATGTGTATATTATCCATTCAAAAAGTAAATACACTGGGGGCTTCCCTGGTGGTGCAGTGGTTGAGAGTCTGCCTGCCGATGCAGGGAACACGGGTTCGTGCCCTAGTCCGGGAGGATCCCACATGCCGCGGAGCGGCTGCGCCCGTGAGCCATGGCCGCTGGGCCTGCGCGTCCGGAGCCTGTGCTCCACAACGGGAGAGGCCACAGCAGTGAGAGTCCCGCGTACCGCAAAAACAAAACAAAACAAAACAAAACGTATATACATTAATTTAACAAAATAACAACGAAATGATCCTCTCCTGTGCCTTGGAATGGTACTAGCTGTCAGACTGCACATCCCCACAAGCTACAAGGAGGCAGTGGTTATTGGAGGGAACAACGATCAACCAATTTTCTTTTTCTTGTTTTTCTCCAGTAATTGCATTATTTGTTCAAGTATAATTCACAAGATCATCAAAATCATCCCATACAGAGCTCAGCCAATACACCAGAGTAAACTGCTACGGAAAAATGCATTACAATAGTAACGCATTATTCTTTTAGGAAAATTCCACCCATTCTTATATCCAGACCCCTTTGTTCTTCTTTGGAAATTATAGTTTCTGAGCTGTAGGTATGAGCAAGAGGAAAATAATATTCAAAATATTCAGCTATATTTGCTTTCTGATTTATATGAGGCGGCATGACTTCCTGCTTTATTATAATCAAATTTTATAGTATCTTTAATTTTATTTAATAAATACCTGGGCCAGACTATAGTTTATCTTAAGATACAATAGCTTATATTGTCACAATTTAAGCATGAGCCTATGGGAATGAGCAGGGTAAAGGATGAGATACACACGTATCAATACATGTAATTATTTTTATTCTTTTTGAACTGCCTTCACGAGAAACAATTCTTCATTTGAACCATAAAATGCAAATACATTTTAAATCCTATTACATTGAGATTAAAGAGTTAAAAAGCAAAGTCCAAGATGGCTCCTGAAAAGTTATCCAAGTAGGAAACCAGCCAAATTTCACTTGATATATAGTAACTATCTTAATGTGGAAAAGGGAATACTGTACAATTAGCTCCTTTCCGTACAAAATTAAGTATATCAGTCCAATGTTCTGCTTCCAATATAGCTGTCTAGAAGCTCAGAGCCACTATCATTTCTCCAATGATTATTTTGCTTTTATGTTTTAGTATTGATTTTTGTATGATTATTGTAGTGCCTGTTCCTGCCAAAAAATACTTTTATAGAGGCTTAAACATAAAATCCCCATAATCTGAATGCCCCCCAAAACAAACGTTAATATTTTATTTAAGCCATTTTGTGAATGTGAATGCAAGCTTCTCCTTCATATTCAATTTTGTATTCTTTTTCCACTAAGATTTAATCAGCATTTTCCAATGTTATTACCAAGCTTTCAAAGTCATGCTTTAATGATACATACCATAATTTCATTATTCCCACATTGCTGGCCAAATAGATTATTTTTACTACCAAACTACTACAAATGCCATTTTAATGAAACTGTGTGTTATTTCTGACTAATTACATGGAATTAATTTCTAGAAGTGGAATTACTGAAACAAAGACAAAACTTTTAAGGCTTTTGATACACACAGTGGATGTCTGTTGTTTTTACCTGTCCAGCATCCATTTTCCCTCCTCAGTAACAGTCCCTTGATTTTCCTTTGAATGTGGTCTTGATAGGACCAGAAATCAAGGTGCCCAGTGATCCCCTGACCAAAGCCTAGGCATGAAACTTGAGCTAGGTCAGTAATACTTCTCATTCTAGGAATTTGGGCCTGCAGGAAATTGACACATAGAAAAGGACTGATACTGATTCATCCCAGTGATGGTACCTGGCAAAGATTTCATCAGTTTCTCCCATGATCTCTGTAGCTATTCTATTTCCTCTCCTTGTGTTTGTTTGTTTGTTTGTTTGTTTTGCGGTACGCGGGCCTCTCACTGCTGTGGCCTCTCCCGTTGCGGAGCACAGGCTCTGGACGCACAGGCTCAGCAGCCATGGTTCACGGGCCCAGCCACTCCGCGGCATGTGGGATCCTCCCGGACTGGGGTACGAACCCGTGTCCCCTGCATCGGCAGGCCGTCTCTCAACCACTGCGCCACCAGGGAAGCCCCTCTCCTTGTCTTTTGATTCTGTAAGCTACAAACTACCTTTCTTCTGTTGTGGATCTTATTCCTTGAGTTAGTCAAAATTAATACCTGTAGCATGCAACAAAGGAATTCTGTAAACACCAATGAAAAGCTTTGCCAGAAGTTTAGGGGAATCTGCAGTTTGCCCCATCTTCACCATCTCCATCCCCTTTTGTAAATGAATCAACCTTTACTGACAGTCTTAACTACTTTGATAAGCGAAAAAGTGCTATCGTTTAATTTTTTCCTTTACATTTTATCATTAAGTTAAAATTTTAGTTGCTTATTGGCCTTATATATTTCCAGCTTTCATAGATCATCAGTTTATTTCTTAGTCCATTTTTCTATTGGTATACTTGGAAACTTTTTGGTAGCCAATGACAATGCCTATTGTCTCCAATTATGTTCAAGGCACCAGGGATAAAATGATGATGATCAGTTTCTCTCTTTAAGAGGTTTTCAATCTAGTGAAGAGGATGGATATAAGCTGTGAATCACAATATTTTGGGATAAGTTCTCTAATAGGAGAAAACGCTGAAAGGTTTTTGTAAGAGTAATATTAAACTGTTATTCACAATTTGTATTGAAAATATTTTCTTGATTTACTTACGGGACTTTTGACTTAAGACTGTTAAGATTTATGAGGTCAAATCTTTATATTTTCCCTTTATATTTGTGTTTATGAAGTCTCTATTTTCTTCTAACTTGATTTAGAGTTTCTTTATATTAACTCTTCATATCATCTGACACTTACTTTTGAAATGTGATATGAGATAGCGAGTGTCCCTTTTTTGCAAATAATTACTCAATTTTCCCAGCACAATATATTGATCAGTTTTTGTTTTCACACAGGTTTGTGATTACTGCATATCATGCTTTATTTTCCATACTTTAGAGTTCGTGTCTGAGGTTTTTTAAATTTCTTCTTCATGTCTGTCTGCATGTTAATATACTGTATTAATTACCATAATTTTTAATATCTTTAGTTGATAGTACAACTTTGTCTCAATGTTTTTTTATTTAAACATTCTTTTGCTATCATAGCTTATTTACTATTCCAAATGAACTTCAGAATCTCTAAATTTTGCAACCATCTCTTTGGATTTTTATTTGGATTGTCTATATATATGTATGTATGTATATACACATATATAAACATTCAGTATTTCTATTTTGAAAAAGTCTCTACTTTTTCACATTTATTGTCAATATCCATTAGTAAAAGTTTGCGTTTTAATATCCTCTGAGTTTGAGTTACTTTAACAAAAAGTCAGGAGAATATTTCAGGCAGCTTTGAAATAACTCCTTATAACACTTAAAGTATAAAATATCTATCTATCTATTTATCTATCTGCATATCTATCGAGAGACAGGCAGACAAAGGGACAGAGAGACAGAAAGAGAGAGAGAAGGAGCCAATAAAGATGGAGAAAAAAATGACTACTTTAGCTGCCTTCAAGAAATTTCAGGATTGGCCTACTTTTTATTTTAGTCAGCATGGTTAGAAACTAAAGATTATCTTTTATTTATTTGAATAAAGGGAATTAGGCCAACATAATCACTAAAACAACTTTATCAGTATAATTCATTATTTTTTAGTTTCTGCTTATCAAATATAGCCACTCTCCTATCTCTAACTGGATGGCTGTGTTCACTGAGAGAAATCAATATGTATTACTCACATTCAATTCATCCAACCCCTCAAAAATTAGAATTCAAGTAATCAGTAATGCTGCTGTCATTTAATAGACATAGAAACTAAAGTAGTGATGGACTGTGGTGGGAACTCACCAGCAATGGAAGGAGTCTAACTATTAGTTCATGTGCCCTATTCATGCAGCCACAGTGCGTGTGTGCACATTTAGTGCAGTTTTTCTAGTCTAGTAGCATTTAAATTTATAACCAATTGTATACAACCAAAGTATACCTCTGGCAATTGTCTTTGATTGAGTGCTAGGGCCCTGAGGAAGTCACCCACAAATTTTATTGTTCAGTGAGGAATTGATTCAGCCCTGATGTCGCCTATATATGTCATGAAAACACTTCATAGTCAAAGACCAAACAAAATGCTAACTGCAGAAACTCAGAACGAAGTGCAGTATATCAGCTATAAACCATCTCTTCAGTTGCAAATTTGCATCTTAGGACAACGAAGTGTGTCTTCAAACCACTGTCTGATAGAATCTAGCAATAGGTTTGTTTGTGTTTTCTTTTTCCTTTCCTTGAGGAATAAGAGAGCTCCTAGTTCTTTACAATCCTCTCCTTATCCCCACATGTCCCCTCACTCTGCTGTGTTTTGTTTTGTTTTTGTTTTATGCTAACTTAAAGCAGTAGCTTTTAAGGTTTTCTTAACCATTTTCCCATGCTATGGAACGCTCAAGAAAGAAAAAATTTGGAAACAATTGGTATTTCCTGGAGTCCCTGAATTCACCTATTGATCACTTTGAAGCCCGTAGACCTCTGGAAGTAAGAAATCCCTTTTTTAGAGATACTAGTAAATATTTTACAGGAATATTATAGACAAAATGACTGAATTAAATACAAATATTTTACATGCAAACACACCTCTAACCCTATAAATCTTAGATGACATCTCTGAATGCCTCTCAGTTTATCATTTTCTTGATTCCCAACATAATATTAATGTGATGTATTATTATTTCAGGTATTAAAATATTTAGACGCACAAACTGGTGGATGTTGTCATTTCTTCTCATACCTCCATTTTACAAAATGTAGGGCTGTATAATGGGCAATTGGTATGGAGTTAACTTATACAA
>NW_006793696.1:410040-425040 GCF_000442215.2 Lipotes vexillifer | reverse complement strand
TAACATTTCTGCTCATTGACACATTTCTCCGCACTTTACTACATTTTGGTCTGGTGGTTTTGAAAATGTATTTAATTATCTGAAAAATAATCCCAAAGTAAAAGTCCCCCTCCAGGAAAAAACCTCAAAACACCTGAAAATGAATACAAATGCTCTGTTTAAAAGCTTGTGACTTACCCCAACATACAATGCAGTGGATTTACAAGATATTACTTGTTAGCAATGTGAAAACCACATTCTTAGCCAAGTAGTTGAAAATTTCCTTAAAAGTTCCACTTTGATTACTGGATGTTATTGGTAACTTCGTTTTAATTTAAGCTTATTTTAAAAGTATTGATCAGTAATGCATAATACAATGTAAGCCTATTTCTCCCATATCCGCTAATGGGGGGAAACAATTTTATCAGCTCATAGCACTGCATAAATGAAACACAAAACGAAAATCAACTGCCTAATGTCTTTAATCATCTTAATAACGTCCTAAAAGTTACAACTAAATATTGCAACATTACAATAATCACCTGGCAACAGGTAAATTGTGTACTGAAATGTAACAACCACAAGCCACACTCTCTTTAATGATATCAGAAAACTATCCTTTTAAACCAGATGCTATGACTACTATAGGGAAAATATTTGCTACCAATTTCGTACTACCCCAAATGCAATGTATGTGTTCAACTAAAATAGTACGAAAAATTCCATTTACAGTTCATGAATTAAATGATAATAAAATGTGCAACCATTCTCGGACATAAAACTAACATCACTCCTAGTTCATCAGTAAGTTACTCATCTGCTTCAGGATTATTTTATATTACTAAATTGAGGGTAAATACTACTTTTACAATTAAAAAAAAAAAAAACTTACAAAAAATGCTGACATTTTGGACAGCTCCCTCCTGGTTTTTCTACAGTATTTCTATTAGGTGTCTTACTTTCATTTTTTTCAGCTTTGCCAAATCAGAAATGAGTCCAACCAAAGTCGTTTCTGCCGCTTGGGTTTGGGTTTTGTTTGCTGTGTTGCGTTGTGTCTGGGGGCCAAAGATTCCTCCAGTGAAAGGGATTAAAGATCTACATAACTGGGAAAGTGCTGTTCTCAGCTCAAGAACCGGCTCCCAGTATTGAGCCAATTTTTAACATTTTTCCAAAGATTCTAGCTGGTAAGAAGGGAGCTGCCCTCTCCAGTCCCATTCCCCGCTGCAATTGCAGCGCCTCTGTAAAGGACCACAGCCTCTCCATCTGTGCCAGAGCAGGGGCAGTTTGTTACTGCCGAGGTATTTCAAGAACTTTCCAAGCAAAGACTCCTAGGAGACAAAGGGCCACATACAAAACAATGACCAAGAATAAGTTTGTGCGTCCTGAAGAAGGGTGGAGAAACCACTGCACTGAGCTACGGAGACTCGGACTTGGCCCGGCAGCACCATCCATTTGCAGCAGCGCAAAAATCCGCCTTCTGCGGAAAGGTTTGCAGCGCGGGTGGAACTCCCAGTGGCTTTACAAAATAAACTAATTTAATATAAAATAAAAACAGTGTAGGTACTGGTAGAAGCTGGGTACTAAACCTGGGTACTGAACCTTGGCGGTTAACGTGCTCTTGGTCTGGCTGCCCAGACCCCAGTGGGCCGGAACTTTCTCGGAGGGCGGGGCCACCCGGCAGAACCCAGCCGCCGCTGGCGCGCCCGGCCGAGTACCGACCCCGAAGGTACAGGGCCAAGGTAGCCCGATGAGGCAGGGGCTCCATCTGAACGTGCACTCGAGCCCCGCCCCGTTTCAGCCGCCAAGTCTCTGACACCCGTGCCCCCACGCTGGCGCGGGCCAGGAGCAACCTCCATCAGCCCCTCAAAGCGGCACTCTCTCCATCCCCAAATCTGCGTTCCCGAAAAGTGTAGCGAGCTTACCCCCCCGCCGCTGGCGCGCCCGGCCGAGTACCGACCCCGAAGGTACAGGGCCAAGGTAGCCCGATGAGGCAGGGGCTCCATCTGAACGTGCACTCGAGCCCCGCCCCGTTTCAGCCGCCAAGTCTCTGACACCCGTGCCCCCACGCTGGCGCGGGCCAGGAGCAACCTCCATCAGCCCCTCAAAGCGGCACTCTCTCCATCCCCAAATCTGCGTTCCCGAAAAGTGTAGCGAGCTTCCTACGTGGGACGTCAGACACACAAAAAGGCCGCCACTCTCCAAGCCTAGTTCCATTCCCCAAGCCTAGTTCCACTCGCCGCCCTCTGTCCTCCTTTTCTCCAGCGAGGCGGACCAACCGTTACTTTCCTCTCCCATCCCCTCCCCTCCAAAGTCCCCGGCGCAAAGTGGGACTTTGGGGAGCCTCGGTGAATGCGCCTGTCCCCTGGCGCGCTGTATCCACAGCTCCCTCTTTTCATTAAGGCAGTAAAGTTCAATTTTCCCGGCTCTTAACGAGCCACGGAGGACTTTCCCGTGCGTTGCGTGCGCTCTCCCTCCCGCTGAGCCAAGTGCATCCTATTCACTCCATCCCAGCCTGGATCCCTGAAGGACGTCGGTTCACGCAAGAGGGGACCCACCGCGCTCCCCGCAAAGTGCCCCAAACCGCGCACCCACACACGCAGATGCACACACAATGCCATCCCCGCGCTATCAAAGTCTGTCAGCGCGGAGGGGAGAACGCACGAGCAGGAGTGGCACTGGAGCGAGCACCAGCCTAACCGTGCGTCCGGACTCTCTGTCCGGGTCCCAAACACCCTTGTCTGAATGCCCGGGCACAATGAGCCTCGTAACTACTAAGGATAACCCCGGTGGTCCCCGAGCCGGTGCGCGTACCGCCGGGCCGGACCTTACCCGTGGGGCGCGTGGTCTCCCGCCGCTCGGCTGGCCCTCGGGCCACAGGGACGCTGCAGCCTGGGTCGCGCAGATGCTGCTGCTCCGCTGCCGCTGCCCCATCCCCGGCGCCAGCATCACTTCGCCGCCGCCTCCACCTCCTCGTGCTCCGTTCTCTCGGCCGCCCCTCCACGGCGTCCGCCTGCAAGACCGGCAGCGCCGGCGGCGCGGCAGGGTGGGCAGCCGCGCAGGCGGCGGCGCCCGCTCGAGCTCGCCCAGCTGCACCGGCTTGAGCGGCCGCGGCGGCAGCCGAAGAACCCGAGCCCGGCTGCGCTTCCCCGGCGAAGGCTTTGGCCTCGGCGACTGACAACGCCCGGCAGCCAATCGCTGCCTCGCCCTGCGAGGCGGGGGGGCATGAATTAAATGATAATAAAATGTGCAACCATTCTCGGACATAAAACTAACATCACTCCTAGTTCATCAGTAAGTTACTCATCTGCTTCAGGATTATTTTATATTACTAAATTGAGGGTAAATACTACTTTTACAATTAAAAAAAAAAAAAACTTACAAAAAATGCTGACATTTTGGACAGCTCCCTCCTGGTTTTTCTACAGTATTTCTATTAGGTGTCTTACTTTCATTTTTTTCAGCTTTGCCAAATCAGAAATGAGTCCAACCAAAGTCGTTTCTGCCGCTTGGGTTTGGGTTTTGTTTGCTGTGTTGCGTTGTGTCTGGGGGCCAAAGATTCCTCCAGTGAAAGGGATTAAAGATCTACATAACTGGGAAAGTGCTGTTCTCAGCTCAAGAACCGGCTCCCAGTATTGAGCCAATTTTTAACATTTTTCCAAAGATTCTAGCTGGTAAGAAGGGAGCTGCCCTCTCCAGTCCCATTCCCCGCTGCAATTGCAGCGCCTCTGTAAAGGACCACAGCCTCTCCATCTGTGCCAGAGCAGGGGCAGTTTGTTACTGCCGAGGTATTTCAAGAACTTTCCAAGCAAAGACTCCTAGGAGACAAAGGGCCACATACAAAACAATGACCAAGAATAAGTTTGTGCGTCCTGAAGAAGGGTGGAGAAACCACTGCACTGAGCTACGGAGACTCGGACTTGGCCCGGCAGCACCATCCATTTGCAGCAGCGCAAAAATCCGCCTTCTGCGGAAAGGTTTGCAGCGCGGGTGGAACTCCCAGTGGCTTTACAAAATAAACTAATTTAATATAAAATAAAAACAGTGTAGGTACTGGTAGAAGCTGGGTACTAAACCTGGGTACTGAACCTTGGCGGTTAACGTGCTCTTGGTCTGGCTGCCCAGACCCCAGTGGGCCGGAACTTTCTCGGAGGGCGGGGCCACCCGGCAGAACGCAGCCGCCGCTGGCGCGCCCGGCCGAGTACCGACCCCGAAGGTACAGGGCCAAGGTAGCCCGATGAGGCAGGGGCTCCATCTGAACGTGCACTCGAGCCCCGCCCCGTTTCAGCCGCCAAGTCTCTGACACCCGTGCCCCCACGCTGGCGCGGGCCAGGAGCAACCTCCATCAGCCCCTCAAAGCGGCACTCTCTCCATCCCCAAATCTGCGTTCCCGAAAAGTGTAGCGAGCTTCCTACGTGGGACGTCAGACACACAAAAAGGCCGCCACTCTCCAAGCCTAGTTCCATTCCCCAAGCCTAGTTCCACTCGCCGCCCTCTGTCCTCCTTTTCTCCAGCGAGGCGGACCAACCGTTACTTTCCTCTCCCATCCCCTCCCCTCCAAAGTCCCCGGCGCAAAGTGGGACTTTGGGGAGCCTCGGTGAATGCGCCTGTCCCCTGGCGCGCTGTATCCACAGCTCCCTCTTTTCATTAAGGCAGTAAAGTTCAATTTTCCCGGCTCTTAACGAGCCACGGAGGACTTTCCCGTGCGTTGCGTGCGCTCTCCCTCCCGCTGAGCCAAGTGCATCCTATTCACTCCATCCCAGCCTGGATCCCTGAAGGACGTCGGTTCACGCAAGAGGGGACCCACCGCGCTCCCCGCAAAGTGCCCCAAACCGCGCACCCACACACGCAGATGCACACACAATGCCATCCCCGCGCTATCAAAGTCTGTCAGCGCGGAGGGGAGAACGCACGAGCAGGAGTGGCACTGGAGCGAGCACCAGCCTAACCGTGCGTCCGGACTCTCTGTCCGGGTCCCAAACACCCTTGTCTGAATGCCCGGGCACAATGAGCCTCGTAACTACTAAGGATAACCCCGGTGGTCCCCGAGCCGGTGCGCGTACCGCCGGGCCGGACCTTACCCGTGGGGCGCGTGGTCTCCCGCCGCTCGGCTGGCCCTCGGGCCACAGGGACGCTGCAGCCTGGGTCGCGCAGATGCTGCTGCTCCGCTGCCGCTGCCCCATCCCCGGCGCCAGCATCACTTCGCCGCCGCCTCCACCTCCTCGTGCTCCGTTCTCTCGGCCGCCCCTCCACGGCGTCCGCCTGCAAGACCGGCAGCGCCGGCGGCGCGGCAGGGTGGGCAGCCGCGCAGGCGGCGGCGCCCGCTCGAGCTCGCCCAGCTGCACCGGCTTGAGCGGCCGCGGCGGCAGCCGAAGAACCCGAGCCCGGCTGCGCTTCCCCGGCGAAGGCTTTGGCCTCGGCGACTGACAACGCCCGGCAGCCAATCGCTGCCTCGCCCTGCGAGGCGGGGGGGAGACCAATCAGCGGAAGGCCCAAGGTTTTCCTCCGCCTTTGCTCAGCAAGCTCGTTTCCGGGAGAAGCGGCGAGGCTGCTGGCGTTTGGGATGGGGGATGGCGCGGGAGGGTTTCGCGGTGGGGGACTCCTGGCTCCCGAGCCTTAGGTGTGGCCGGACGGCCGGGCCCACCGAGGTGGGCCTGGGGCGTTTTGTGACGGCTCGGAGCCCGTGGCTTGGCAGAAAAGGGCCCCCCGTGGTGACTCTGTCCCCAGAGCCTCGGCCCGGAGGTTCAGCGTCTTGGCATCCCCGTGTAGCGGTCGTGGGACCCTAGTACGAACGGCATTGCAGGAGAGCGTATCCCTGGAGGTGGTGGCCGCCTGGAAGGAATCACGCGAACAGCCACTAGACAGCGCCCCCGTCCTTTTCCCTTTGGCAGCTGTGGCATTTGAGAAGAGTGGTACTTCTGAGCCTCCGAACCACTCCATCTCCTAGCAATCAGCCCAGAAGTGTGCCCGAGCTATGAAAGAGGCACCTGGAGAAATGTTCTCAGAGTTGTAGGTGGAGGGACCTTCCAGACCTTCCTTCCAAATAAACTTCCCCACCTTCACCCCGTCTCAGCAAAACAAAACAAAACACAACAAAACACCTCAAGTAGCAATAAGAAAGAGTTTAAACAGGCAACCTAGCTGGTTTGCCTTTTTTTCCCTTTGGAGAATCACTTCTGAATGATAAAATAGGTTTTTTTTTGTTTTTCGTGTGTGTGTGTGTGTGTGTGTGTGTGTGTCTGCGTGTGTGTGCTTGCACAAACACCATGATAAAATAGGTTTTTGTTTGTTTTTCGTGTGTGTGTGTGTGTGTGTGTGTGTGTGTGTCTGCGTGTGTGTGCTTGACACAAACACCAGAGAACTTATGTTATTTAACAAGGAAAGAAAAAGCGAAAATGGCAAACTCTTTTCCCTCATCGTTCTCTCCCCAAAACTTGTGATTATCTTTCCTTGTGCAGCATTTAAAGTCCCTTCAGTGCAAATACGTTTGAAAGGTCTAGAATTCTAATAAGTCTGTAATCCATGTTACAGTTAAAAAAAAAAAGTAAACTAAATTCTACATGAAGAATTTAACTTGTGGGTCATTCTTCAAGCAACCTTCTCTATCTTACAACTTTGTTGTGAAGGTCAAAAATCAAGGGTATAAATTAGCTACATAGTTGTCTGACAAATAGTTGGAATTCGGTATGTGTTAGCTATGCTGCCGCTTCTATTTCTAATTATATTTAAGTAATCTTTTTATTTTTGCAGTAATCACCCCTTCCTTCATTTACCTTCCTTCCAAGATAATTCCATGTGATCGGTGATAACCAGAATAAACCCTGCTGAAATTTTATGAGCGCTGTAAGGAAAATTTAAGTGCACAGTAGACTTGTGTTGTTGCCATCTTCTAGTACTATAGGAAATGTATGCATATCAGTACCATTCTTCCCAATTTTCTTGTCTTCCTTTCTCCCCTCATCAGTCATTTGACCAATCTAGTTTGGGAGGTAGACCATCTCTGATTAAAGAGACAACTGTGCAAATGAAACATGTTATTTACTTTTAAGTCTAAAAACAGACATGTACCACGTCACTTTGAATTTTTAATCTAGAGGTTTCTGTTGCTATGGTTTAGTTTTTTTAATTATTTATTGTTCATTATTTTTTGTGATTATTGTGTAGCTGAAAATCAACACCCTCATTAACTACATGAGGTGATCAGTAGAGGAATGGAGTTTCAGTCTGAGAGAGAAAAAAAATAGGTGTTTTATTCAAACTTCATGGGGGGGGAAGGGGAGTTGTTATTTGCAATAAGTAGAAATATTAAAAAGTATATCTTAAAATTGGAAAATTTATGTGCAATGACAATTTAGAAATATCTCTGGTAAAAGTTGTTCTGAATGACCTTCAATCAAAAGAGTAATCCTGACTAAAGAAAGTGTATAAAATATGAAAATGTTATGAAACTTCAGCATACTAAAAACTTTCAGAGGTGTGCACACAAATATCTACGTAATTTTTCTAACCACCCTTCCATGCCCTGCCAAACATACTTTTTTCCAGTATCATGTAATATTTTTTCATGATATCTGGTATTTTGCAACAGTTAATCCTGAAAATATATTGATCCTATGTTCCATGGGTTGTTAGTGATTAAGATAATCAAATGACTGTCTGACAACCAAAAAAGTTAACATTAACAGCACACATACAGCCATAACAGTAATATCTCCCATCACTAGTGCTATGCATAGACAGCTTTGAGCAAAAGAAACCTGCACAATTAACAACCTACTAAGAATGAAAACCATGAAATATTTAACACCGACGACGATGGAAAAGTAACGAAAAAAATTAAGTAGCTGAAAAGATTGCATGCTGATGCTAAGTTTTATGCATTGCTGTGAATTTCATGGGATGTATTGGGCAGAAAGTCCAGTGTTACTTAAATATATGACTATTTAATGAGCTAATTATATTTAATTAAATAACTGTTTGATGTTTCCTTTTTTTATTGTTCCTGCCTTCTTGAGTATGTCTGTTTTTCTCCCCATGCAATGAGAGAAGTCACTCAACTTTTTCGTGGAGGAAGAAGTTTGCTTAGGCACTACTTATATCAATAACTACTTGTCTAACCTTGAAAATATATAAACTCATTGTATATTAATTGATGCAAAAAATCTGTATTTATCAAGAATACACTGGACACTGGAGTCAGTTCTGAGAAAAGCTACATCTAGCAGACGGAAAACTGAGTAAAAAGGAAAGAAATCGGTCTAGTTCCAGCTCTGTTTATGACTGGGTGAGTAATTGCAGGTGAGTCACTTAAACTTGCCCAGCATTCCTTATCTGTAAAAGAGAGATGAAAACCAAAGTAAACCTGTAGCTGCCTTTCTCAGGTGTGAGGATTAACTTATAATTGGAACTGAAAGCTACAATGGTCTTTTTGCAGAAAAGACTTTCCAGAAAGGTAGAGCACTGGAATTTAATGATAATATTACCCTCTTCTGAGTGTAACTGAGGTTAATTCTCACAACAGCCCTGTTCATTGTGGATATGTCATATCTATTTCTACAGATGAATATATTAAGTTCCAAAGAGGCTCTTTTACCAATTTTTTGTTAAATTGACTATGAGGTACATTTTACTTGATGTAATCCAGAGAGAGTGTTTTTCCCATGGTTCCTTCACTTTGCCATTTCCTATATGGTTGAAATATGCAAGTTTAAAGGCTGGCTCCTTAATTTAAATGAAGCTCAACCCATTTTGTTTAATATTGGATGTAAGTTGCACCTGGAATAAAGCTATTGCCCCCAATAATGTAATTAATTAGATAACTTCAAATACATAAAGCTTCTATTTCCATATTTAAAACTCTGAGACATCTGTAATGATGATGTCATGCTCGTGTTAAAAGATTACTATGTAAGTTTCTTGTGTTAAAAGATTAAAGAAAAATCGACGAGAAAACAAAACCACCAGAATGGAATTGTATTCTATTCGGGTCATCATAACTAGTATTTTTTCTTAAATACACTTTATACCAGGACCAATGATCTTCCGCCACCCCAGCATACACAGGAACACAATAAAGTCACTCTTTTTTTTTTTTTTTTTTTTTTTTTTTTCCTGTAGCTTTAATCACTAAAGAGAGCTGCATATTGCATTGGTCCAGCATGAAGCAGGAAAGTGCAAAGGAAATGTGTGTGTGTGTACTTGTGGGGTTGGGGTGTTTGGGGGAGGCTAGGCAGGTGAGGGAGAAGCAGGTAGGGATGGGAAGGGTAGGAAAGAGAGGAGTAGAGCTTTTTTAGTAATTTGCAAAGCAGTTTTCCATGGCTTCATTAATCAATACTTCTTTCAGAAGCCACGTAAAGCAGAGGACACTAAAAAATTAATTTAAAAAAATTAATGACTTCTATATTACCACAACGGAATGTTGTTTAAGTGCCTAGCATAGTGCTAGGAGTTCAATAAATGTTTGATCAAGAAAACATGAATTTATAAATATTGCATGGAGTTTTTTGGGGGGGAAGGAGAGGGCTGCTGCTGAAAGTTGAAATCAACGGATAACATTTAACATATGTCCTGCAATTAGGATTATTTTAAGTTTACGTAAACGAAATCTTAACATGTAATTTTACTTCCCAGGTTTTCCCCAGATTGCTGGGCAGATCACACACGCCATGGGTTGCATTCTTTCCTCACACTAAATCTTTTCCCTTAGCTTCCCAGCCCCTCTCCCAGTCAGGCTTTTAACTCATTCTCCTGGTGTTTTTAGGTGATTAGGAAGTATGCCTGGAGAATGATCCTACCTACTTGGGAGAAAAGTGCTAATAAAAGGTCAAAGCTGAGTTCCTAGGGACTGGGGCTGCTGAAACTATAGCATGAATCATCATTAGCTTTTACTGATGCCAAGTCTTGCAAGTCTGTGGAGTTCATACAGAAAGAGAAATTTGGATCAATAGGGCTTTATGGTACCATGCAGCTTGATAATTACTTTCTAGAAATTAAGTTTGTAAAGCTTTTTTCTTCCTTAAAAAAAAGTTGTTTTCTGTTCTGAGATCCTGCCTTAGTTTCTGTACCTATAGTATTTTCCTTTAGCAACCTTTTTAAAAAATTCTTCTTTGATGTTGCATTACTTTGGAGGTTGGCAGGATGCTTCCTTTATATTCAGTAACCTTTGGTGTCTATTTAACAGTGGCATGATATTTCGTAACAGGATTGATTTTTAAAAATCCACTTCTCCAAACATCTACAACACCAAGTCACAAACATATTCAGTCCTTGGTTTGTAATCGGCTAGTGTTCTGGCTGTTGACCTGGCAATGTTAGGGGTAGGTGGGTTATGATGTTTAGTTGGTATGTGAAGTGTGCAAGCTGTTGCTGCTTCTGCTTTATTGCATACTGACTGCACAGAGACCCAGTGAGCACCATGAAATGCTTTTACATTCACAGGGAAAAATATAATAGACTTGCACATCTCAGTGTTGAAGGCCTTAAATAGAAATAGCCAACAAAATACTTTATGCCCTTGCAATGTCAAGAATTTTTAAAGCTTTAACATAAACCAGGGACCTGAGAGTTGTTTATGACCTTAATACCATAGAATGTGAGTTACCTTGCACAGACTCAGTCACGCCCACTTGCGTTTAGCTGCTAGTGGACAGGACTTTTAGATGTGGTTAGAGAGAGAAAGTGGAAGTAAATGTTTTTAAAGAGGTAGAAAGACCTACCTTTCTTATTAGCATTATTTTAATCACAAAGTGAAAATCTGGTTTCACATTTCAGAATTTTCTTGAAATGCAGCTTATGTAAACTAGAATATTAGAAATCTTATAGTCTACATCTTTACGTCCCTGGCTTACAATCCTTTCTAAAATCTTATAAAACTCTATTCCTGTACTGATGATTTTTCTCTCCCAAAAGATGTGAATTCCTGAATTCACAGTTTATGTGAATGTCTCTGAAAGAAAAAAAACCTCATTATTTGAATTTTTAAAACTTGCAGTAATAATGGCTTCCATTTTTTATATCCTTCAGTGTTTTAATTGAGATTTTACTTGTATATACTGCATTCATGTTTTTTTTTCCCTTAATTATACTCACTGGTTAGACCTATACAGTACTTGACTGAGTAGTTCATTCTTAGAGAAGCAATTCTGATTATTATCAAGCACTTTTCAATTGAGACATTAATTATAAATATTTTTAACAAGGACATTGCAAAACATAGCTGCACAGGATAAAATAAGTCAGATTCCCAACATGATATATTTGTAACATCTCTACCAGGTTTTAGGTACTCTATAAATATGTTATATTAGAATTAATGTTAATATGTATAAGAAAGATAGATGACAAGGTATTTTACCTTGCTGGTGTTTATCTCCCCTATGGCCTCTTGGATGGTCAGCTCTCATAAAGCCACTGCCCTGTGGATTTTAAGTCTTTGGTGTAAATCTTCCTGAATTAATCCAGTCCTCAGCCACATGCCATCTCAAGCCCTTCTAACAGCACCCCAGGGTTACATCCCCTAGTCCAGTATACCAAAAATGTTCTAACAGTACAACGCATTAGACATTATATAAAGTCTCAAGCTGTTGTAGCAACCTGGAAATCCCTTAACAGAACATTTAAATCAGGTACTTTAATGTAACTAACTAGCATCTTTTTAGTCTTTGAAAAACTTGTTGTTTCTGGGGACTGAACAGGAGACTCTAGAATCTAAAAGCAATAGATCGAATTTGAGCGGGAAGATAATTTCCAACAGCTGGTATTGGCACTAGACCATAGATCCTCTTTGTGGGGCTTTAGCCTCTGGGGGCAAGAACATCATTGTTTTCCAAAGAATAATAAGATAATTGCATGAAGCACAATTGCAAATCAGCCACAGAAGAAAATAAATGAAAGACCCAAAGATGTACAAGTATTCTTTTTTGCTTGACTTTTAATGAGAAAGTAATGAAAATTAACCACTAAGTCATTAATGTGTAATGTCTATTTTCATTGGAATGGAGTGGCTAGTATTCAGTGACATAAACACAAATGAGGTATATATTTTATGGGATTTTCTGGACATTAACTGAGTGACAGTGGTACAATAAGATGAGTGCTGGTTTTGGTGATCAACTGAAAAATGTGTTTAAGAGAAGCATGGTTTGATTCATTTTGGGAAACCCCACCACAAAACCTCAATCATCCCAGGCACATTTTCATTTACATCGAATGGGTAAAGCAGGGACATTTTAAAGTGCTTTGCTTTCTAAGCAATAGAATGAAGTGATTAAGAATGGGGAGTGTGGGGACAGACCAATCTGAGCTAAAATTCTAGGTCTACCTTTTATGAGATGTGTGACCAGGCCCACTGAGTTTGTAACTCAGTGCCTCAGTTTCCTCACTGGTGTAAAATAGGCATAATAATAATAATAATACTTAGTTCTCAGAAGGACTTTGAAATTTAAATGAGGTAATATGCTCTGAGTGCTTAGTTTAGTACCTGGAAGGTAACTGCTCAATATATATTAGCTATGTAGAGAATTTTCATTATTATTGATCAATATATTAGAGCAGGAGTAATCAAAGTTGGGGTGGTTGACTTGTTTCAACTTTCAACCATTCTTTTAAAGATCCATCTAGTCTTATAGCCTTTGCTCATGCTTTTCCCACTAAAGAGATACGTTTCTTCATTACAAGTAAATTTCAGGGGCTATTTCACTTTTGTTTTTTTTTCTGGGAAATCTTTCCTAAAGTAGTTGTTGGGATAGCTACCCTGCAACAGGTAAACCCCAATATATCGATGGCTTAACACGATAGACATTTCTTTCTTACTCATTCTTGTTCTATTGGTATAAGTTAGGAGGAGAAGCAAAGGGATTTGCTCCACAGGGTCATTCAGGCTCCTTCATCGTCAACATATAGCTTTCAAAATGATTCTGGGAATCAACGTCCAGATGAAGATGGCATATGAAACAAGAAGCATCGTTCAGGTGCGACATGTCATTTCTGCTGACATCTTATTGGTCAAAACTTAATGACATGGCCACATCAACTGCAAGGGGTCTGGGAACACCGGTCTAACTGTTCACCAGGAGGAAAGAGAAATGCTTTTAGTGAACAGTTCACCCGCTTCTACCACAGGCTACCCTTTTAAAATTTCTCTTGACCTCCACTATGGTTAGAAAGGTAAACCAATTCCCAACTAGTTACTGCATCTGGCTCAATACTAATATATTTGTGTGCTGTACCTTCTTCTCCATCTGGCATGCTTCCTCATAAACTATAAACTAAAAGACTAGTTATCTTACCCCACCCCGCCACTGCCCCAGTGAACAACGGTAAATAGAGAATAGAATAGCAATTAAAAACCATCTTCTTAGGAATGAGAGTAGTGGGACATGTCAAGGAGACACTGGCCCATAACAATCAAGAAAACTTTACTGTGGGCTTTGTCAAAGCCCACAGTCTGGGTGAGGGAAAGTTCCTTAGTGAGGCCCTGATTCTAATTTCCAGGAGGAAGACTCTTGTGCATGTTTCTCTCTGGCCCCGCTTTTACCTGCAGGAAGGATTTTCTCTTGTACGTTATTCTTCATGATCACATTTGAAGTGGTGATGGGCATATGCTCTCTTTTCGCAGCCTGCTTCTTGCTGGTTCAAGCTTGGAAACTCAGTATTTTTTTTATACCCTGAAGAATCCAAGTTTTGTTGTTGTTTTTAAAGCCTGGACTTCCTATGTCTTTGATAATACATCAAAGACTTAATAGGCTCCCATCCTACTTGTTTCCAGATAGTACTGTATGCTAGTATTCACATATTCACAAGTTCCTTCTTAGACATAATTCTCAAGCCTAATTTATTTGTTTTTATCCTTGCTCTTCTGTCTCTTGCCCTTCAACTCAGTGAAAGCTTCTTTGAGATCAATCAACAGAAATGGGTGGGGTGGATACACTCTTAAACCAACTTAATGGACCAAGTTGCTCAATCTATTTCTAAATTGTCTTTCCTAATATGTGAGGACCAGAATCAAATTTGTCAAAACTTTAAGTCACCAACTTTTGGGTCTTTCACTATTCCTTTTCACTTCTACTTGTAAAACAATCAATTCTTGATTTACCTCATGTGTCTTTATTTTTAGTATTTTGCTAAGTTTAGCTATTAGCAAATGATACACACTGTTACAACTGCATTTTCCAACTTCTCCTAGTTCTAAAGAAAGGCTCAGTGGATACTTGGTATTATTCACTTTACTGCCGACAACAATTTTTCCAAACAGCAATTTTTCCAAACATTTTGCTTGCACGTGGCATCGTTCAACATCTTCAAACTCATAATATTAATTTTCTTGTAGCCTACTGCCCAACTACTAAGCCAGTGCCACATATTTTAAGTTTTAGTCTTGTAGCATCCCACTTCTAATACCAATTTATGTGTTAGTAGATATAGCACTAGTTGCTATGACAGATAAATCTAGAAATATTATTGGCTTAAATTAGTGGGTGTTCATTTCTTGCTCACATACAGTCCAACTAGGGGTGGGTAGTACTGAATCCATTCAAGAATTCAGGCTAAGGGAAGCCCAGGGAAAGAAAGAGAGGAAGATTACACAGGTGATGTTTATAGGCGAGGCCTGAAAGTTTACAGTCATGGCCAGACTAACTGTAAAGTAGGCTGAGAAACAGTCTGTCCAGAAGGAAAGGGAGATGGGTTTGTTGAACAGCTTCCTAGTTCCTCACCTATTTACTCCAGTTCTTACTGATCTTTCCTTATACTAACTGTGACACCATAGGAAATTATTTTTCACCAGGAGCTATATTTAGGTCAATTCTTCCTCATCTCCATCCAAATGAGAAGTATATATACAAACGTAAAACACACACTTGGTTCTTACTTCTGTATTGGTAGTTGAGAGAGCTTAGGCTTTTGAATCAGTCAGTCCTGGGCTCAGAATCCAGCTCCACCACAAATTAGCTGTGTGCCATTGGGTTACTGCACTTCCCAGAGAACCAGTTTTCTCATTTATAAAATAGGAATAATAATACTTTCCCT
>NW_006793696.1:384986-409838 GCF_000442215.2 Lipotes vexillifer | reverse complement strand
GTAGGGAAATTGGGAAGATTAAAGGATACAGTCGCAAAAGATAAGGTGTCTCTTCTCCTAGGTACAGATTAAGTACTAATTTACTTGATTAACATTACGACAATTGGAAGGGAGTTTGTGTACCCAATCTGTAATGGAATAATAAATGCAAGCCTTTAATTCATAGTTTATTTTTGTCCTGATTATTATCAATCAAGTGTGATTCAAGGGACTCAAAAGACCCCTAACCTTGATCTTGCTTGTAAATTTTATCTTTTAAAGATAAAAATGATTCAGTGATTCTATGATTCAAATTCACTTCCAAGTTTTTTCTCTCTGAAGTCCTATTCTTAGATTTTAAAACCTTTTATATCACAAAAAAACTAGGTTATACTCTTAGTAGCACACCCAAAGGCATGTTGACATTCTGATTATCTTTAAGCATCCACCTTGACAGTGCAACAGTGGTAGCAGCAAAACAGAAATTAAATTAAAAAGAAATAACAGAAAAATACAGAGAATATAAAAGGAGTTGTGTTTCAGATAACACATTCATTTATTCATAAAACCAAAAACAATTTTTGTGCTAATTTTCCACTTAATGAACTTAGAAAACATTTCTTTCACACTCTTCTCTGTCTAAAGTGTTGTCTGCTTTTTGAAACTATAAGGGTATATTTATTAGCAAGGAATATGCTCAAAACATATTGTTAAGTGGAAACAGCAGGTCAAAAACAATAAGATTGATCCATGAAAGAGAAAAATTGATGTTGGACTTCATTAAAATTAAAAACTCTGCTCTGTGAAAGACCCAGTAAAGAGATTGAAAAGACAAAGCCATACGCTGGGAGAAAATATCTGTCAAACCCATATCTGATAAAAGACTTGTATGCAAGATATACAAAGAACTCTTAAACCTCAACAATAAAGTAACCCAATTTTAAAACGGACAAAAGGTCTGAACAGATATCTCACCAAATAAGATATACAAATGGTAAATAAGCATATGGAAATATGCTCAAATCATTTGTCACTAAGGAATTGTAAATTAAAACAATAATGAGATGCCAATACATACATATTACAAATAGCTAAAATCCAAAAATCAACTGCTGGTGAAGATTTGGAGCAACAGGAACTCCCATTCATTGCTGATGGGAATATAAAACGGTGCAACCACTTTGGAAGACAGTTTGGCAGTTTCTTACAAAGCTAAACATCGCTATGCTTTGTTAGATGGTATGGTAACCCCACATGAAATGTTTATGGCTACATACAAATGTTGATAGTAACTTTATTCATAATCACAAAACTGAAAGCAACCAAGATGTCCTGCAATAGGTAAGTGGATAAACAAAATGTAGTAATCCATACAATGGAATATTAATTCAGAGGGGAAAAGTAAAAGTAATGAACTATCAAGATACACAAAGACAAATGCATAATGCTAGGTGAAAACAGCCAGTCTGCAAAGGTTATATACTGTGTTATTCCATTTGTGTGACATTATAGAAAAGACAAAACTATAGAGATAGTAGACAGATGAGTGGTTGCCAGGGGTTCAAGGTGTAGAGTGCTGAATAGGTGAGGCACACGGGAATTTTTTGGGTGGTGAAACTATTCTGTGTGATATTATAATGGTGGATACAAGACATGATGCATTTCTCAAAACTCATAGCACTTTATAGCAGAAAGAGTGAATATACTAAACTAAAAACTAAAAATCACTTTGGGGGTTGGCAGATCCCAGGATGAAAGGTATATAAATATATACCTAGAAATAGCAATGGTTATCTCTTGATTATGAAATTACATTGACTTTTTAAAGAAAGTTATTTTAATTATATCATCATGGAAGGAATGGACACCATTATAAAATTTCCAAATCTTGCGCGAGGCATTTCTTGGCTTACTTCTACCACTCAAAATGCAGGCTTGTGGAGACATCATCACGCAAGTATAACACGTTTTACACCTTCCTCACCCTCTCCAAGAGAGTTCCTGCAACCAGAGCCACTGCACACCACACTCATTTCTGTCCATGTCTCCAAAAATTGCTAAACAGGAAATGGTCTTCCTCCTATATGTTGCTAACTCTTACCACCTGGGGCCATTGTCACCTATCTACCAAGTAAGTTCTTTCTAGGCTGCCAGTTTGCTTCTGCTGCATAGCAGCAAACAGCGGATGTCAAGGTCATCCATGCTTTCCTTGGCTCCTGAGCTGCTGGACGTCTCCCTGCTCTGATCCGTCCTGACTGCCCAGCTGCTTTTGGCAGGGAGGTCCTCACTTCATCCAACATGTCCCCTTAACTCAGAGTATATAGGATTCACTTGATTTTTCTTCTGTTTTACTCTTAGCTCTTAAAAATGATGGAGATTTTCGGGTTGAAATGTTAGAATACACTCCCACTATTACTGAGGGCTCTGTGGCTCCAGAATCACTCATCACATGTTTAAGACTAAAACCTTTTTTGGTGACCTGTCATTTTTTATGAGTGTACTTTTAGAAAACTATCAAGGGAAAAAAAATGTGTCTCATTGCTGCATCTACCTCCTCTTTCTTTTATTTGTTTTGTTTTGAAAGAATTATTAATGCTACCATCAATGTTTCCATCAATAAATTTTTTCAAAGGAGATATGAAGGAGCAGATGTCATTTTTTGGAACATGCAAAGGGCAATCTAGATACTATTCTATTCTCTCCCTCTCCTTGGCAACCTCTCAAAACCTCTCATCCCTTTATTTCCAAACATTTCCTGGACAGATAATTCTAGTCTTACCGATGTCCTTAGGCAAGAAATCATGAACTGTCAACCCCATTATGGTCTCTTTCTGGTCTTCATACTTGTTTTCTCTGGCCACTCAGTGTCTTCAAACAATTTAAAATGCTAGCCTTTACAGTTTGGGAGATTTAATATAAAAATTCAAATTTCTGGCTTATCCCTTTTGTAAAGGGGATTATCTCTCCGCACTGTGTCCACATTCTCCAAAGCAACAATGGCCTAGTCCTGAGAAGAAGCTGCCCTTTCCAATGAGTGAATGTGAGTTTTTAGCCCGTGGCCCACCAAGAGCAGCATGATGATTGCTAACAAGCCTCACAAACCTAGTCTTACCTCCAACAAATAACTTAAAGAATTATTTAAAGTGTTATCATCATTCTCATGATCCTGCATTACGGAATCAATATAGTTCTTACTGCCTTATACTCCCTCCATATGTTAATCATAACGTGATGAGGTAAGTATATGGATCACATCAATAACATGACGCCATCATTCACATGAGACAACACCCTCATAACCCTCCACCTCCACCTAATTCTACACTTAACCCCCAAGTTATCTGGGGACCTGTATATTGTAAATACAGTTTAATAAAAACATTCAGTTGTGAATTTAATGACAGAAGCTCAACAAAATTTCTTCCTTACCGAAAAAGTAGGTAAGAACTGCTAATTCCTGCCTCCATACACAGCAATGTGGCTTTTTTCAAACTTTTAAGGATAGGAATAATCCTTTGGTCTTAGGAACCAAAAAACTGTTGCAACTCCAAATAAAAGTAACAAATCTACACTCATTACACTGTTCAGACTAATTTTGCCAATTCTAATAACCACCTTTGACACCTACAAAAGCAACCTGTACGCATTTTGTGTAAAAAACGTGATCTCATATGCCTTTATGAGAAGCTTAATGCCCACAGTAACGTTCATTCACTCAGGCCAAGAAATAATGAATGACTTCAAGTTGACCCCAGTTTGCCACAGGCCCTACTGCTCCCCTTTGTCCCTGCCATGGGAGGTGAGTGATAGTTACTGTTCATGACTGAGCTCGCTTTCTGTACCCAATGTGCTTGTCATATTTAGAAGTCCTGCTTGGCTCCACGGGCATTTGTGCATGCTACCCTTTACTTCGTGTCCTTAGACCTGGAGGAGAGAGACAAGCAGTGGACTAAATCTGTATAGTTTCTATGTCCTGTGCCTCTAGACCACTTTGTGCTTCAGTCTTAAATCCAAAATTTGAAAGGAGTAGAAATGTGTTCGACTTCTTCACTGTCATTCAAAATGATGAATGTATTTAGGAAAGATGATAATGATGGATCAACATCTCAACTGCCCTTTTGTTTTTTTCTTTCTGCTGTGAAATGTCTGGTGAATCCAGGAATTTTTCTTTGTTTTTTTACTCACAAGGAAAAGTTATAGAGCAGTGGAGAGAAAGATTTTAGAGATTTTAAAGATGGCATTGTATTTTAAATCTGGAATTCACTAGCTGTGTACCTTGGGGCAAGCCACTAAACTCTTATGAACACATGCATAAACTCATCTATAAAATGGATATAATATCTCCCCTATCTCTTTCACAGGACTATTTTAAGGCTCAAGTATGATTATGAGTATGAAATGCTTTAAAGAGCATGAAACTGTTAATATAAGGGATTGTTTTTAACTGGAAAATAGACTCTCATACGTTAATAAAGGAATGAAATTCAGATCTTTGCCTAATTTTTATATTCCTTTGACTATCTATGTTAGACAGAATAATGTTCCCCCAAAGTCATACACATCTTCATCCTCAGACCCTTTGAATATATTATTTACATGGCTAAAGGGACTTTGCAAGTGAGATGAAGTTAAAGGTATTGCAATGGTGTGCTTATCCTGGAGTGCTACTATGCTGGCATACATGAGCCAAGAATTGCAGGAGGGCTCCAGAAGCTGGAAAAGGATAGGAAACTGATTTTCTTCCAGAGCCACTGGAAGGAACACAATCCTGTTGATATCTTGATTTGGGGACTTCTGACCTCCAGAAAGAAAAGATTATAAGTTTGTGTTGTTTTAAGTCACTAAGTTTGTGGTTATTTGTTATAGCAGCAATAGGAAACTCACATATCCTCATAGCATACAGGTACAAATTTTAAAGAGTAATACTTAGTACAAAGGTACTGAAAAATAGATGCGGTTGGGTGTCTAAAAGTCTGGACTTCATTTTATCTCATTACGGCAGAGGTTCAGCTATATGCATGTTTTTATTTTCTTCCTGGGCCCAAAGTTTCCTACATTTCCCAGGCTCCCTTAGGTAGGTGTGGCTATATCATTGAGTTCTGGACAATGAAATGCAGGCAAAAACCACTGGTGAGCCTGGTTCCCCTTTACCTCTCTGTCGCCAACTCAGGACACTCCAGGGCCTCGGAGGAGCGTAGAGCCACAACGTGGGAAGACTGAGTTCCTGAAGGCCTTTTTGGAGCAGAGTTTCTTCCTCACCAACTCAAAGTGGCTTGTGATACGAGCAAGGATTAAACCAATCTTATCTTAAACCACTGAGATTTCAGGGGTCTGTCTGTTACACCTGGAGTTACTGTTGGTAAGCGATATGTTCCTCTAACTGCCTTCTTGGCTTCTGGGGTTTCAATCCTAGAATCTGAACCAGTCTGTTTTCACCGATGGAACGAACCCCAGTTATACTGCTAAACCCTTTGCTTTTCCTTCATCTGTTCATTATCACTCACATTTAAATGAAAAGCATAAATTAAAACAAAAAACAAAAACATACTTCTAAGCTGTTTCCCTGGATAATTTTCTCTCTTACTATTTCCCACATACCTCTGCTTCTCAGATCTCCCAGTTTAGGTTTAAGCATACTAATTTTTGGCCAGTGTTCCCATGGTCTCTCACAATTTATTGTGATCTGCCACTTTGTAGATGGGTGGCCTTGGGAAAGTAGTTTAACTTGTTCAAGACTTAAGTTCTTTACATAGAGGTAATAATACCTTATCTCAGAAGTATGTTATTAAAACTAAATGAACCTCAATCACTTACCTCAATTATAAAAGCATGATACTTAAATATATGCCCTATATTTTAAGTATCAAATGGATATTAATAGATCTTTATTTTGAAAGATCTATTTACTTTGGCAAAATATAGGCATCCCCATAAGTTTCTTCCCTCCTTTCTTTCTTCCTGCTCTCCTTACTCTCAATTATCAGCTATATTTGGAGACAGAGATCTGAAGGTGCTTCTGCAACGCGCTACCATTCGCTGTCCACAGGAACCTATGCCATTCATTGGTCCATTTATTCATTCGTTCATCTATCAAGAATTAACTGAGCACTCATCGTGTGCTGGCATTAAGGGGGACAGAGGCAGGATGCCACAGCTAATGAAAAAGGCTGGAAAAGGCGGTGGTGTGGGAATAAGTGGCTGCCTACACTGAAGGCAGGAGAGAGAGACGAAAAGGAAGACCACGGGGAATGTCTTTAGCGGGATCTTACAGAAGATTGCCATTTAAAGCAGAAGCAGCAGAAATCCAGGCTATGTCATTTATGCTCACAATTCCCTTCCTTCTGCCTTGGAATAAAAATATCAGAGGAAATTACTCTGTAAACGTGGCCACTATGTTCTACTTCTGCTGATACTGAAGTTCTTTCTTATTCCCCGAGGACACAAGTGCAGGTGGAAGGGAGCTAGTGGTCTGGGCAGGTTGGAGACGCCAAGCCTGGAACTGAACATTTTCTGTAGACAATCTCTTCGTGGGTAATTGAAAGTGGGCTCTTTGAAATGCTAGTGATTTAATAACTTTCTTATGAATTAAAAAATAGGCAGGTGCTCTTCCTTTCTTCCTTATAACGTACCCATTTACACATCTTCCAGTGTTGGAAGTATTTCTAGCTTAAATATTTCAGAACTTTGAAACTTAAAAGGTTTGGTATTTAGGGCGAATAGTTCTTGTCCTGTTTCACATAACCAAGGCTGAACATTTCACGTCCTGACATTTCCAGGCACAGGGACAAATGCTGCCATGTTTTACAGCCACACGGAGAGTGAGGTAATTACTAGCAGCAGAGGCGTTGATGTCTTTCTCTAAGTTATTCACAGTCTTCAGGTCCCACATGTGCTGATTCCTACCTGCTATCTCCTCTCTGCCGCATTCAATTGCTTTTGTTAATTTCATCGATTTAAAAAGAGCAGTTCTGCTTGCTGCTTGCCTTTAAGGTAGGCGGGAGGATTGATATATTTCCTTCACTTCCATTCCCTGAGGTTGATGACATTTCCGATAAGTAATCTTATTTTTTTCCTCTACTTTGCATTATAAATGTGTCTTTGGAATGTACAGGCATAAGTACCTGGTTGTAGTCATGTAATAATATACGTGTGTGTATGTGTGTATACAAATGCACATAGAAACACACACAAAATGTGATGTGCATATACATTGTACATGTGTATATTCTTTGTAGTATATAAATTTATATAGTTATAGGCACATTACTGGTGCATACTTGTGTTTATATGTATATATGTGATCATTTCATGTATATATTTTTACACACACAATGAAGGGTTGAGAGGCCAGATGAAGGTGGAAAAGCCATAGTTAATGGACTTTTTAGTCAGTTAGGTCTAATTTCAGTCTGTGCTTCGGCACTCACAAGCTGGATAACTTGGTTAAACTCAGTCAAGAAACTTAACCTCCCTAATCCCCAGGCCCTTCACCAGGAATAATGAAACTTTATCTCATGTCATACCCATGGAACACTTGTGAGGAGTAAATGAGATCAGGAACCACAGTGCTGTCCTTGCTGTGAGCTTGGAACACAGCAAAAGATGAATGCTACCTGCTACTAATTTATATTATTTTTGTATGGACATGCATAGCTGTTTTCTCTAATAAATGGCAAATTAGTCCCCTGCCTATCTGTAATTTCTGGTTAAATAATGGTTAATCCAGACCTTTTTTTTTCTTTTCAATTCTTGTTAAAATCTTCCAAAAACAATGGACTCCATAGGTTATCTAAGTTCATTAAAATCATCAACACACTAAATTTCTAAACATATTGAAATTATGCATTTATGTAAAAACTAATAAACTGTTTTTTCAGCCAAATCATGTGTAGGACCTTGATTGAGCAATAGATGTTTCATGTAGTGCTAGAACGTTAGAACATTAGTGTGTGTGCATACACATGTATATGCACACATAGATGTACATGTATGCATAAGTGATATATACACACATACATATATATGTATATATCACAATTATATACAATGATAAATGCAGGAGCAAAAAATAAAGTCAGAAAATGAAATTTAAATTCTTGGTAGCAAAATCACAACAAACCTTTCACAGAGACTGTTTGGATGGAGGAAAGGGTATGGGACTTCAAATAGTAACTCTTTTTCATGTCTTGCGTCACAGTATTAAATGCATGATTTGGGCAACTCAAAATCTCTAAATCTTGTTTTCCTCAAATATAAACTAGGAATTCTAAGATGTCTTTCATTTCTAATTTACTGGGTTATCCTGGAATAAATTTGTATCCTCTCTGAGCCCCAGTTTCTTTACATGTCAGATGAAGTAAAGATTTACATACAGTATAGGGTTTTTGTGAAGACTGAGATAACTCATGTTGGCATGCTTTATAAATTACAAGAGAACCACATAAACTTCTATAGCTAGTAAAAATAATAGAGGTATTACCATATGAGTTCTTATACTTTAAATAAGTTCCTTTAAAATTCCATCTTTAACATCATTTTATTTATATGTGGGTATAGTTTATGAAATGTGACCTCCAAATCAAAGACTTATCATCATTCCAGCCTTTAACTATCCAACCAAAAGGTTCTATACGAGTTATTGTACAGAAAAAGGTAACTACTAATACATGGGAAAATATACACTTTAAAGCTATTGTATATTAATACAGATTTCACATATATGTATGAGTGTATTTGTATGAATGAATTTGTCTATCCTTAGGTACTGGATTAATTTTGTCAGTCTTTAAGAAAATAAACATGTTTTCCTGTAAAAATCTGTCTAGCACTATTTGTAATAATGAAGTCTACCCATTCAGCCATTGTTCTAGAAAAATGCCCAGTGGTGCCATTGACATTTAGATTGGCAATCTGGGAGTACAACTGCAGTTCTCTTCGAAGTATTGCTTTTAAATATTATCAACATGGTCTGCGGTTGAAATTTTGTGTATAATGCAAAAATCATTCCATTAGATGTCCTTATCCATTTCCATATGTAATTCTAATACAGTGTGTACAGTGGCTCAAGTTTTAGATTTAAATAGTGATTGGCTCTTTCAATTTTTTCAAAATTTATTAAATGCCTACCATATGCCAAACTTTTTGCTGGGACTTGATGAAATGTGGAGAGTAAAATCAGACCCAGTCCTGTCTTTATAAAGCTTTCAGTCAGTATGGGAGGGATGGGGTTGAGTGCTAATTGCACTCAACAAATAATTTATAAAAAACACATAAAACTACAAACCTGATTTGTTCTAGGAAGAAAAGATAAGAGAGTTATTTAAGCAGTAAAACTCAATTGGATTTGGTGAAAGATTTTAATTGTGAATGGATGAAAAAGTAAGAGTATAAAATATGAGTCCTAGTTTTTTAGCAACTGGTTGGCTAATGGAGTCTGAGATAGGAAATAGAGGAAGAGACCCAAGTTTGAGGCTGGAGGTAAGGAGTGGGTGATGCTCTGATTTGGACATGCTGGTTTTAAGGTGCCATTGAAACACCCAAGAGAAACTGTCAAACAGGCAGTTGTTTATATGATTCTAGTGTTCAGAGGAGAGCTCAGGGAAGGTGATATAAATTTGGGAGTTATCCACATTAAAGAGATAATTGAAGCCTTGGGCATGGGTAAAATTGCTAGGAATCATAGATGAGGAAATAAAAGCGATTAGTATAATGCTTTGAGTAGCTATAATATGGTTACAAGAATTACGTTAACGGACGTGCATTTGCTTACAAGTACTATATCTACGTCGTCAACAACAAACCAATGAAGGTATTAACAAAAGAGAGAGTACAATGCATAACCTGAATATTACAGTTGGTAACATAAATGTTATCCATTTGATAATAAATATCCAAATAATGTTGTCATTAATTTATAACAAGTACGTATTCAGTGTTGGTGATTTTGACAGCAGTAAGATTAAATGTGTTGGCTTGCTAAAAACAGGCTGAACAGCATTGAAAAGTGCTGATATTGATATTTTTAAAAATAATTTGGATATTAGCTATTAAACACATACTCATACACTCACATTCACACATACAAACATGTACACTTACAGTATGAAATTCAGGGATTAAGATTTTTTTAAGACTTTAAAAAGAACTAGGGTATGGCATTTAATAATTTTTTTCCCATTATTTGTTCTTAGACATTGCCAGCTTAATTGTGTTTTATGTATCATCTCAGTTACAAAATCCCTGAAACTTTTATCGAACAAGAAATATTTTAGGTTAGATAGAGTTCAGGAAATAACGAATTATTTTGGAATTGGCTTTTTAACTAATTTGTTCGAGGAAATTTCTATACAGGAAATATAGAAAGGTTTGTTTACCAGAAATATCCGCTAACCAGTTTGTCCTGCTCCTAAAAGAAAGAGTTTAATGGAGATGAAAGGAACACCATGAGAATTAATAAATAAACATCTGCCACCTTCTTACAAAACATGTGGTATAAATGAGAGGGTGGATACTGTAGTTGTCGTTACCAATTATTGTCTCTATGAAACTTTTAAATCTTCATTCATCAGAAATCATGTGTGGGATGGGTCCAAGTGCAGCGGGACACCTCCTCTTTTTTACCCCAAAGAACCCTGTGCTCCTAAAGGACATGCTGGAAAGGTCACAAATCATACTGCGTGCAATGCTCAGCGCACAGCCTGTACCTACCAGCCTGTTCCCTCCGTATCAGGGTACATGCAAACTTTTGTTGGAACTGCTTAGCTTTGGTGTGTCAATGGTTCTTGGGAACACCCTCAGCTTCCTGTATTTCAGACCCCATGGGGCAAGGGTCAGGGTCCTTCTACTGTAGCATGGAGTGAATTGACACTGCCCACGTTGGCTATGGAGTGGATCCACCAGTCATGGGGGACCAACGCATTGTAAGGGGCTGGATCTTGCACACACTCTCTCCCCTCTTGCCGTAAGTAAACACTATACAACTAGAGGCTTGCAGTGCTCTCACTCTGACTCTGAATATAAGACTTGCTTCGGCCATTAGAATGAGGCAGAAGTAAATGGTGTGCCAGTGTTTCTCTTTCTTCCCTTTTACTTCTGCCACCACCATGAGAAGCGCATATGCTCAGAATCACATGCTCAGGTCACAGGGGAAGGATGAATCACCTACTACAGAGCTGTCCCAGCTAAGCACAACCTAGAATACAGCTCCCAGAAGACTTGCTGATACTTGAATGAGGTCAGCCAAGACCAGCAGAAGCACCCAGTTGAGTTGGAGAGAGGCATCCCCATCATCCTTGAGTAAGAGTTTAAGTGTTAACCTTTAATAGGGAGGAATGGGCCAATTCCATAGGCTCAGGTCGTTCAGAGGAATCTGGGGTTTCAACATTTTTGGTTGCATCAGCCAACTTATCTCCATCCATGTTCTGGATCCCATTCTTTTCCAAACAAGTCCCTGACCTTGGCAAAAACTTTAACCTTCCATGGGGCTCAGCTACTCTTACAATTAAACCACATTTAGCCTTTTATTGTTGATTACTACTTTCAGTGTTCTGTTAATTTTTCCCCACAGAGTGACAGGGCTTAACAATGGCCACTCAGTTCCATTTTCATTGCTGTAATTGCTATTTCTCCTACACATCTGAAATATCTGACATACGGTACCAGCCAGGGATTTGCTTCAATCAGTATAGCCATTCTAGTTCAACAATGCTGGGATTTTTAACAATTGCACTGCCATCTTGTGCCCAGTGTCAGGCAGCAAATATTTTAGCTCCAAAATATCATGCCAGTGTCTGCTTTCTTGGGCCACTCCTAGCACGAGCTGGTCCAGGTTGCGTTCTCAAAGACATTGATTCTGAGACAGAGATTAATGTTGGGGATGTTTTATCAGGGTGTGCTCTCGGTTCCAAGGGCAGGGAAGGGATGGGGAAGAAGGCAGATTGGGCAGAAGAAGAAGTTGAGTTGTGTTGTAGGCTCAGTAGAGACCTCAGCCAACCTTACAGGGAGATTGACACTGGAGTGACCCTTCAGATTTGTGCCGGGTTGTCCTTTCATTGATCATTACTGAATACAGTCCATGTTGAGGGAAGTGGCTCTCTTTTGCTAGACCAATCCTGGCAGGGGTCTGAAAGAGAAGAGGTTTCTGTGGGCAGTACTTCCAGCATCTGGGGAAGTAAATCCTTCATTCCTGCAGGGGGAATCTTGGCTGTGCATAGTAGAATCCGCAACCACATAATTACATCGAAGTAAATTATGATTATGGCAAAATGAAGACAGTTTAGCTTTCAAATCCCCAAATTTCCCACCTGTTTATTTACTACTACTTTGAAGTCTTCCAGTTTAAGAGAACTCTTTGTGGTTATACGTTTTCCTGGGTTGGTCCCCTCTATATGCATAAGCATCAGCTGTAATTAGTGGGTTGTTTTTTTTTTTAATGTTTTTTATTTCAGTCTGAGAGCTTATATGGAAGGTACCATGATTTATTCTTAAAATGAAAAATCACTGTGCTAACACATACCAAGGGTTCCATAATATTTGTGGAATGGCTGTTGACTAGGGCACCACAGTCTATATTTGTCAGGCTTTCTATCCATCAGTTTACTTTCTACAAAGAGGTACTATATTAAAAGATAATGATAATGATCCCATTGTAGACAATCTACAACTATTACTTTCCCTCTATCACTTCATTTGCATACAAATACCTAAAGTTTTAAAATTTCTCATAATATTTTAGGGGGGAAATATCCATGGTAAATGAACCTTGTTAGGTAGCTTAAATTAGCCTTTCCAAAAGACTCCATCAAATCTGAGATTAAATTACTTTTAGATTATATGTACCCAAAAATATTTCTTGTCTTCTATTAGAAATAATTTCCATGGGACTGAGACTCCAAATTCTTCAGTACCTCTCATATGCTCTCATGGCTCTTATTTATTTATTTATTTTTAACATCTTTATTGGGGTATAATTGCTTTACAATGGTGTGTTAGTTTCTGATTTATAACAAAGTGAATCAGTTATACATATACATATGTTCCCATATCTCTTCCCTCTTGCGTCTCCCTCCCTCCCACCCTCCCTATCCCATCCCTCTAGGTGGTCACAAACCACCTAGCTGATCTCCCTGTGCTATGCAGCTGCTTCCCACTAGCTATCTACCTTACGTTTGGTAGTGTATATATGTCCATGCCTCTCTCGCGCTTTGTCACAGCTTACCCTTCCCCCTCCCCATATCCTCAAGTCCATTCTCTAGTAGGTCTGTGTCTTTATTCCTGTCTTACCCCTAGGTTCTTCATGACAATTTTTTTTTTCTTAAATTCCATATATATGTGTTAGCATACGGTATTTGTCTATCTCTTTCTGACTTACTTCACTCTGTATGACAGACTCTAGGTCTATCCACCTCATTACAAATAGCTCAATTTCGTTTCTTTTTATGGCTGAGTAATATTCCATTGTGTATATGTGCCACATCTTCTTTATCCATTCATCCGACGATGGGCACTTAGGTTGTTTCCATCTCCGGGCTATTGTAAATGGAGCTGCAGTGAACATTTTGGTACATGACTCTTTTTGAATTATGGTTTTCTCAGGGTATATGCCCAGTAGTGGGATTGCTGGGTCATATGGTAGTTCTATTTGTAGTTTTTTAAGGAACCTCCATACTGTTCTCCATAGTGGCTGTACCAATTCACATTCCCACCAGCAGTGCAAGAGTGTTCCCTTTTCTCCACACCCTCTCCAGCATTTATTGCTTCTAGATTTTTTGATGATGGCCATTCTGACTGGTGTGAGATGATATCTCATTGTAGTTTTGATTTGCATTTCTCTAATGATTAATGATGTTGAGCATTCTTTCATGTGTTTGTTGGCAGTCTGTATATCTTCTTTGGAGAAATGTCTATTTAGGTCTTCTGCCCATTTTTGGATTGGGTTGTTTATTTTTTTGTTATTGAGCTGCATGAGCTGCCTGTAAATTTTAGAGATTAATCCTTTGTCAGTTGATTCATTTGCAAATATTTTCTCCCATTCTGAGGGCTGTCTTTTGGTCTTGTTTATGGTTTCCTTTGCTGTGCAAAAGCTTTGAAGTTTCATTAGGTCCCATTTGTTTATTTTTGTTTTTATCTCCATTACTCTAGGAGATGGGTCAAGAAGGATCTTGCTGTGATTTATGTCATAGAGTGTTCTGCCTCTGTTTTCCTCTAAGAGTTTGATAGTTTCTGGCCTTACATTTAGGTCTTTAATCCATTTTGAGCTTATTTTTGTGTATGGTGTTAGGGAGTGATCTAATCTCATACTTTTACATGTAGCCGTCCAGTTTTCCCAGCACCACTTATGGAAGAGGCTGTCCTTTCTGCACTGTACATTCCTGCCTCCTTTATCAAAGATAAGGTGACCATATGTGCGTGGGTTTATCTCTGGGCTTTCTATCCTGTTCCATTGCTCTATCTTCCTGTTTTTGTTCATGGCTCTTATTTTTGATCTGAGTATTACGTTCATTGCCTATTTCTGAACTCCATGTAAATTCAATTTTTCTAAAGTAAGATTTTATATTACCGTTAATACCTGCAGATTTTTAAACTTTTACATTAGATATGGAAATCACCCTTGGTTCTCAACAGCATTTCCAGAGAGGAGAAAATGCACTGCTCTTCTCTTTCACTGCAACATCTGTGATTGTCTTTCTATAAGTTCATTTTCTTAGCAATGGGAAAAAATTTCTCCTCCTCAGTTGGATAGTAACTAGCAGCCAGTTACTAAAACATAGCAGAGAAAGTATTATTTTTCTATCTTCCAGTTCCTTAAAAAATTAATGTGCCTTTAGAAATTACTCTAGAGATGTTTATAGAGAATTGTTAGTCTGGGGAAAAATATGGCAGCTGCACATGTTGGTTGCACATTAGGGACTGGGTAGTAGGTGTGCATTCTGCAGTATTATTGCACTGTGGGAAAACCATTGTCCTAAACCAAAGAATGTGCTGCCTAGAGTTCCAAATCTCTCACAAGGGTTGATCGTGTGGAAGCTGAAAAAGATAATTCAGCACAGTTTTCTGGGTAACAGAACATTTTTATAAGATTCATTGGAAGGTCCGGTCTTGAAAATATAATGCAAAACCCCTTACATGCTAAGCTCTGCCATCATACAGCCTCCTCCGGTAAAGCACTTGGTCTATCATGAGCCCAGTTTGATTCCTTTGAAAGAGAATTATTTTCCTGGAAATATTAATTTTTATAGCATAAATCTATATATGAAATAGTTCTGTGATATAAATCCCAAGTGAAAAATTATTGGGGAAGTTGTTTCATAATATTAATAGATGTATTTTAAAAAGACTCAAGGTGAAAGGGGATTACTGCTGTTATGGACTGAATTGTGTCCCCCTAAAATTAATATGTTGAAGTCCTAACCCCCAGTATCTGGAAAAGTGACTACATTCGGAGGTTGGGTCTTTGAAGTGATAATTAATGTAAAATGAGGTCATTAAGGTAGGCCCTAATCCAGTATAACTGTCATTATAAGAGGAAGAAATCTGGACACAGACCCATACAAAAGAAAGACCATGACAGAAAGAAGATGACCATTTGTAAGCCAAGTAGAGAGGCATCGGAAGAAACCAACTTCCCAACTTGATCTTGGACGTCAGCCTGCAGAACTGTGTGAAAATAAATTTCTGGCTGTTTAAGCTATTCAGTCTGTAGTACTTACCTATGGCAGCCCCAGCAAACTGATACCGTCTGCAACAATAAGAAAACTTGCTGTATTTTGGATTTGTGTGTTTGTCTGTACTTTAGTTCCTAAAGCTTGCTATTTATTTAGCTGAAAGATTTTGTCATAGAGTGAAACAATACTCATTACTAAATAAAACAATATTTGGACTTCTAAGTACATCTGAATTTTTAAAAAGTCTTACATGTCATCTAAGGAAGGTGATGAAGTCAATAATTAAGATATTTCTGATAAAGAAGATTTTAAAACAACATGTTGTTGATTGAATGAAGGGTAAACAGAAGAACAATTCATATTTTTCTATTGTTTTCCCTGATATGCACCTTAGCTTATTTTAATCCCAAGTTTTAACATAACTGAACAGTGGACTGGGCTACAAAGATTAAGTGGGCAGAGTCCCAAGGTAGAATTTTTATAAAGAAAGGCACTTTCGTAAAAGCACAGCTGACATTAAGAAACTATATCTTAAGATACTATGTCATGATCATTCATAAATTATTTTTTCTCTATGGAAACGTTTGTGTAATTTCAGCATATATGATAGTAGGTATAATGCTGTGTCTTTAAGAATATATGAAGAGCAGTGCAAAGGTGCACTAATTCAATTTAAACAATAATTTTGCTACTGTAGCCCCACAGCTTACTATTTTCTTGGCAGACTCTCACAGTATTCAATTAAATTGAGTAAAAATGTCCCCATAAAAGGTATATGTTGAAGCCCTATCCCCCAATGTGACTCTATTTAGAGGTAGGGCCGTTATAGAGGTAATTAAGGTTAAATGAGGTCCTCGGAGAGGGGCCCTAACCCAATATGACTAGTCTCTTTACAGAAAGAGGAAGAGACATCAGCAGTGCACCTGCACAGAGGAGAGGCCATATGAGGACAGAGTGAGAGGGCAGCCGTCTGTAAGTCAAGGAGAGACGCCTTAGGAGAAACCAATCCTGCTGACACCTTGGTCTTGAACATCCAACCTCTAGAACTGTGAGAGTAAATTTCTCTTGTTTAAGTCATCCACTATGTGGTACTTTGTATGGCAGCCCTCAGCAAACTAATAATGTCTCAGGTATCTGTTGAGAACATACTAACAAGAGAGAATCGTTATAATTTCTAAAAAGAGCGAGTTTTCAACACTGCATTTTGGTTTGGACAGGCAGTGGTCTGTGCTTATGTAGGAAAATATGGGATAGGGCCTGTTTCATATACGTACATTCTATATCACCAGGAAGCAGCTCATTTATATTCATGTTAGTTTTCTTCTTAGAATCATCAAATGCATTTGAGGAAAGGCAAGTTCAGCAGAAAATTCAGAAGCCAAATCTTCTGTTTTCCTAACAGAAAAAATTAATACCCATTAATTAGGATAAGAAAAAATCTGACAAAATGTAGTGATATCGCTGGTATGTTTATCAATTGCATATAGTAAGCAATTAAAAATGCAATTGGCATAATTTATTTAAGTAACTTCTAAAACCTTTCCAGTTCATTTGATTTCTAAGTATGGACTCCACATTAATTTGAAGAAAACTGATATTTGTCATTACATGTTTATAGACAGGTTCCATGAGAGTTTAATGTAGGTAATTAATTAAAGAACCACAGTACTGTTTGTATCTTTACAGAAAGAGCAAAAAAGAGAAAGAATATTTTATATTTTCTAACAATACTGCAGCTTTGGTTTAGTACTGAATTTTTCCAGGAGTGTGTGTGTGTGTGTGTGTGTGTGTATTAAATATTTGGCCCAAGACAAATACTTCCTAAATCATGGAAAACATACATACTTAGAATGACAATATATATGGAAAAAAGAAACACAAGTGTTTTGGTTTGCACCCCAGGTGGTTTAATTTTATTTCAGCAGAAATTATAGAGGAAGTTTAAGAACAGTGATAAATGTCAGCAGTATAGAATGTCACCAGTGATGTTATCAAAGTGCCGTTTGACAGGAAAACAGAGCCATGTTGTTTCATCTCTTCGTTCCATTCAGATTCAAACCAATTATGAAAAACAACGTATAGTGTAATACAAGGAATATTCCATTGTGATAGACATGAGATTTCTGAACGTTTACAAGTTCAACAAAAGGTTATCAGAATCCCCAAAGTCCTATTTCAGGGCATTGATATTTCTCGATGCCTGAGTGCAGACTGCAAGTGGCCAGAGATGTTTCACTCAGTGTCACTGTAGCACCTGTTCCTTTTAATTTGCTCTTCCACCGTGAGTTGTTCAAACTGGACCTCCACCGTGGGAAATGGAGGCTCAGTTGTAAATTCACTGCTTGAAGCATCAAAACTTGTGTTTCCATTAATATGTGCTGCTCCTATTGTTTCACCATGCCGATGTCTGATGCCCTTCTCCAATTCTCTTAGATACAAACATGGCATGTTTTTAATTTGATCTACAGAATCTATTAAATTACTCTTAAAAATGTTCTCATTCTTTGTGGAAAAAGCAGCAATTTTCACAGTGTTAGAAAAGAAGAACTGTAGGTTTTTGTTATTTGAGTGGTTTCCTTTGATATTTAAGATATTTGTATCAGAAGAGGGCATTGACCTTTTCCCCTTTACTGTGATCCTGTCGTTGAGGCCTGACTTAGGGACAGACTGCATAGGACTGCCAGCAGTAGCTCTGTCAGTCTGTTTATCAAGAGCCATAGCCAGTACATTCCCCGAGTAAGTCTTTTCAGATTCAAATACACCACGTAACTCTGAGATTCTAGAAGCATTTTCTAAGTTTTCAGTTTGATATTCATTTGCAGTGTAGTGCGCTTCACTTGACAGTGGCAATAGATTAGGAAATTCTAAAATAGATGTCTTCTGCCTGCAATTATTCAGATATGACGCTGCTACATAATTGTTATTATTATTCTTATTCAAATTCTCTTTACGATTTTCTGGCACCACCTCATCATCAGTGTTAGTAACCTGTAAAACTTCTGTACCATCAGGTTCATTAGTTTTTTCATTTTTCTCCTTCTCAGCACTCTGCACAACCACATTACTGTTGTCATGAAGATCCATTTCACTTTTCCTCTTATTCTTTGTATCTTTGGGCTCATTCAGCTTATCTTGCACATTCTTACTTCCTTCCTTCTTCTCATCTTTTCTTGCTTCATACATTTCCATTTCTTTGATTCCTGTAACATCCACTTTCTGACACATGTGGATGGGCTGCAGACATGGTTGCAGGAAAGAAATGTTATCTTGTTCTTGCCCTTTATTTTCCACAGTTTTCATGTGTTCTATCAGCGACTCACTTTTAAATTCAGCAGATGTAGAGGTTGTCATTTCTGGTGGCCATTTAGGTTTACTCATTTTGAGCTCCTCCTCAAGGGGGAAGGTTTTCTTAGGCATCTCCCTGGAAGGGGGCCAAATGATTTTTAATTTTCCCCTCTCCCCACATTTTCTCAAGTCATCCCTTTGCCCTTCACTGTTACCAGCATCTAAATGTTTATTAAGCTCTCCAAGCATGGGGGTATTTTCTGCATTGTTTTTACACATATTTGGTTCTTCATTGGGAGTAAAGTCAACTGAGCTGCTTTGATTTTTGCAATTCCATCGATCTTTATGCTGTTTGTGTCCAAAACCTTCATCATAATTTCCTTTAGATTTGAAAAGTTGTTTAAAGTGAGGTTTACAATATATTTGTCCATGAAGCGATGCATAATTTCCCAAACTGCCAAAAAGAAAAAAAAAAATTAACATTCTAAATATACACTGCAAATTCATAAGGAATTAGGGAATTGATTATTTCAAGAATGAGTCAGAGATTCAGCACAATTAACTTACTGGCAATAGGAATGTGCTTATTAATTGAACATTCCTGTTAGATAATAGTCACCACTAATGCCCTACATGATACTTGTCTCGGAGTATTTAGAATTTCATGCTGTATGTCAGGTATTGGTATAATAGGTATTATAGTGTAATGCATATGCAGTTATAGATGGTGTAAAATGATAGGACTAAGTCTTTGCTAACTCAGTGAATTGTGTGAGGGGTTTCAGCTTTCAATAACTCCTGAATAGCATACATGCAAAAATCAACTATTTGAGCTTTCTTGTTAACTGGATTTTGAATGAATTGGAAAGCTTGTCTATGCAATTTTTTATCTTGTCTCTTTGGAGAGATTAACAAATAGAATGCCTGTTAAAATTAAAATCAAATTTAGTCAAAGGCAGCAGCATCATTTTCTGAATATTTCTGAACCTCCACATAAAAACAGAAAGCAAAACTTAAAACCCATGGATAAAATTACAACAAAACTAAGTGACAAGGTATCCTCACCAACCCCAAAATACAAGGAGGTAAGGACAAACCAACAACATCTACAAGACTAGCATGATAGTTGCATCTGTATGGGTGACAGTCGAGGGAGAAATGAAGATGTCTAATGGTCCTGACAATATGAGACCACAAAATAGGCAATCAGTATTTCCTGGAAAGTGTCACATGCCAATCAGAGAGCAGCAGCTGAAATTGGGAGGGGTTTTGCCCGTTTCAATAGCCAGTGAGTGCAAAGGCCCTGTGGTAGGAAAGACTGAAGAGGCTAGAGAAATCAAACTCAAAACTGACCCACTGAGATCCCCTCTTAGAACAAGACTCTACCCTGAGAAAAACAATTATGGGAATGGAATCAAAATTGAGTTGGATAATGATGACAGAAATGAAAAGAAGGTCCCAATCAACATGGGGGAGAGGATCCAAGGCAGGAAATCCAAGAAGTCAAGCCACCATACTTTTTTGAACAGTATATGAAAACCGGAAGAGGCAGTTCTGTGAAGGTGGGAAAACCATCCTGAATTTTGCTTCCATCCAAGATTTGGATAAATTAATTCCATATAAAAATGAGCAACAGGAAAGTATCAAGGCCAAATAGTATATAAAGTTATTATAAGAAATGAAAGAATAAAGAGCATTATAATATCATTGCAGACAATGAAAACATGCTAGAAAAATGTGTTCTCAAAACATAAAAATTGGGCTTCCCTGGTGGCGCAGTGCTTGAGAGTCCGCCTGCCGATGCAGGAGACGCGGGTTCGTGCCCCGTTTCGGGAAGATCCCACATGCCGCGGAGCGGCTGGGCCCGTGAGCCATGGCCACTGAGCCTGCGCGTCCGGAGCCTGTAATGGGGGAGGCCACAACAGTGAGAGGCCCGCATAATGCAAGGAAAAAAAAACAAACAAACAAAAAAAAAACATAAAAATTTTTTTTTTTTTTTTGCCGTACACGGGCCTCTCACTGTTGTGGCCTCTCCCCTTGCAGAGCACAGGCTCTGGACATGCAGGCTCAGCAGCCATGGCTCAGAGGCCATGGCTCACGGGCCCAGCCGCTCCGCGGCATGTGGGATCTTCCTGGACCGGGGCACGAACCCGTGTCCCCTGCATCGGCAGGCGGACTCTCAACCACTGCGCCACCAGGGAAGCCCCAAAACATCAGAATTTTAACCTAATATTTCAAAATGAGCTAAAAGACATTAAGAAAATGATAAAAGACCTGAAAGAACAGCATGAATCGTAATTAGAAAAAGTCAGAAACCAGGTATCAGATATCAGGAAGAAAATAGAAGTAAAAGGAAAAAAAAATCAAGTATGTCAGCAATTAAAACTAAATTAAAAGACATACAAGAGCAAATCCATAGAAAGCATCTTAAGAAAAATAGGAAAATCAAAAGCTGAAAATGTATAATCATAAATGAAAAAAGAGATAAGGATTTGAGAGATAATAGGAGCTCCTGAAGAAGAAAATAATGAAACAAGTTAAATACTAAAAAGCTATAATTTAAGGAAACTTTCCCAATATAAAAAAGTATGAAACTACATATTGAAAGAGCACACTAAATAACTGACACTATTGATCCAGAATGACCAATACCACAAAGTATTCTAATAAAATGACTAGGTTTAAGAAAGAATCCTTTGTGTATCTAAAAAGAAGAAAAGACCGTATTACTTATAAGGGCAAGAAAATTAGATTATTATCAGACCTTTCCAACACTTCATGCCAGGAAAAAAAGAAATAATGCATATAAGATACTCAATGAAATAAAATGTAAGCCAAAAATTTTACTTTCAGCAAAACTTACCTTCCATTGTAATGATCACAAATTGTTATCAATGTGTGAGAACTCAAGGAATAAAGTTTCGATGAGCCTTTTCAGAGGACTCTACTTGAAAATAAGCTTGAAAAACCAGAATGACTATGGAAATGTCAACATAAGGACAGTTGACAAGCATTAAATAAATTGCTATCTATAAACTGAGATGAAATGAGGGCAAAGAGGGAGATAATATGACATGAATTGGCTACATACTATGACACCAAAGACATAGTACGACAATTTTAAAAAATGGGGTGTGGGTGATCAGAGGGGCAAATGCAATTTCTCAATGCTTTGATAATCAAATCAGTGGTGCTGATAATTTTGTGATTCCAAAACGTGTTGTCCAAATGAATATGGGAGAGTCTAATTCTGTTATCTCCTTTTCCTTTGAGAACTGGAAACCCTGAAGTGGAAGAAAGGAGGTCCAGATGTAATAGAGAAGAGGCTAAGCAAAAGGAACGCAATTTTGAATTCAATTTGGAAATATCACTATGAATTCATGATATATTTTTTCTTTATATATAAATATTTACTAGCTCTTAACACTAAAAAAGCTTAGAAATAGTGATCAACCCAGTAGAAAGAGCACCAAGATTGTAGTCTTGAAATATCATTTCTCACTAAAGGAAATCAAGGCTTGGAGAAATAACTGGTTCCAGTAAATGCACAAGAGGAACATGGGACATCTAGTCCTATCAGATAATGAGGAAGCTATCACAGACTACTAAGGTCCTGTCAGAAGGACTCAGGAGACAACTTGAAGTGGCTTCCACTGGCCAGGGATAGAATAACTGGAGTTTCAGTAATCATGATAATTGCATCTGACTGAAACCAATCGAATATGTGTAACTCTGTGAGTTTATAAAGACATTAAAATATTTTAAAAGTGGTTATCTCTAGGTGGTAAGAAACCATTACATTAAATTGTTAAATAAATAACTCATACATTGACAAAACTGGTAAATAAAGGGAAAGAATTATGTACTTATTGTGCCTTTCCTTTATCAGTTGTACCCCTGTGTAACCAAATAGCAAATGAGGGGAAGCATCTTCCATAAAAGTATTCTCATAATGAAAAAGGAAGAACAAAATTAGAGTATCAGCATTTTGCAAACATCAATTAATGGATATAGGTATTAAGCTTCAATACCTGCTATGATCACAAAATGAGAAAAGCAGACTCCCTATGTTCTTTCAAAAGGAATCTAATCTTAGTTTAAACTAGAACCTAGATTCAGCTGACAGTCTGTTGAAAATACGAAGGGTAAAGGAGCATGTGAACTGCACTGTGAGCGTGCAATCAGCAATTCCAGACTGTGGAAAACTCTACCAGTCAAATATCCTGGGTCCTTCACAAATAGATTGTAAGAAATGAAAGGAATGGATGGAAAGTCTATAGATTAAAAAGACGTGAAAGACATATCAGAGTTTTAAAAACGGACAAAACTAGAGTATAGAATCTCGGAAAGCACATTTGGATAAATAAAACTATAAAAATGCAAGGAAACAATTACTACAAAGGATACCATTTACTCACATGCAAGAGATAGGTTGTGTTTGGGTGGGGCCCAGGGAGGAAGGAGCTTCTGGAATGACTAGCAATGTCATATTTCTTGACCTTGATAGTGGTTACAATATGTTCACTTTATAATAATTTAGTGAGCCACATACTTGCTTTGTTTGTTTTTTTTGTATTTGTGGGTTTTTATATCATGATTTTTAAAAATAGCAGTCATTGAGTAAATATTTTTGAGTCCTTATTGTATATCTGCGTTTACTAGGTGTTGGCAAGACAAACATTAATACATTTCCTAGCCAGTGACAACTACATTAGATTGTGTTAAGAACGGGGCAAGCACAGGGGATGCTGTGATCCACATAGGGGGGTTAAAGCAGGTTTCGTCAAAGACATAAAGTCTCAGTTGAGATCTGAAGAATGAGTGGTTATTAGCTGGGTGGAGAGCTGGGAGAGAGGCATGGGAAAACTCCTCCAAGGAGCAGCAATAACATTTGGAACCAGCTAGATGTGAGAGAGAAAAATAATGATTTTGAGGAACTGAAAGAAATTCATGAAAAGTAACATGCAACAGGAGGAAGGGCTGTTGGGAGATGAGAAGGGACAAGATCTTGACGTGCCTTTTAATTCATATTTAGATGTTAATTTTGGGGAGAGAGGAAGCCATTATATGTTTTAAACTGAGAAGGGCTCTCAGATTTGCATTTTAGAAAGATCATTCCCCCCTGCACTATGGAGCATGCCACTGGGGCAGGTTGGTGGTGGTGAGAGTAACACTTGACTTTTCTTATTTATGTGATCTCCATGCTGGGACAAAAGGGACCCTTCTGGATTTGATTAAGAAAGCAAAATGTCAAAAGGAAAAAGGTCACAGCCATCCTGAGCAACACATAACAGAACATGACCACATTCCTGTTTGGTGTTGTTTTAACTGATGGCAACAGGATCTGGAAAAGTTGACATCTTTCTAGAGACATGATGTTATAAGTATACTGCAGACTCTTCAGATATTTGTGCCCCAGACCACAAAACATTTTACCTCAGTTTACTGTTGCAATGGTGGCAGCGGAAACAGGATTTATGAAAACTCTGCCTGTCTGCTACTAGGCACTCCATTGGATAAACCGTCTTCTGACAAAGTATACATATTTCCTTGTCTTGGAGTTGCAGTTTCTAAAAATAAAAATTTATAAAAGCTTATGTAATATTGTCTTCAGTCACATTGTTAAAACAAAACAAACAGCAACAGCATATTAACTGGCCACGCAGTTAGAGTAGAAAGCGCTAACACTACTGCCCTGGGTGTTGCTCCTCTGGATGCAGGGCATCCCACCGTCAGGTTTAAGGTCCTGGTACAATCAACCTCATTCTGGTGTCTCTATTATTTACACATTGTAAAAGTGGATTTTATTATTTAAGGAAATAATACATGAGTATAACGTGTTCATTAACTTTAATACATTAAAAAGAAAATATATAGGGAACTCAGCCATGAGGAGCCCTGAGAGCACTTATCATTCTAAATAACT